>NC_056738.1:261630186-261870186 GCF_019279795.1 Protopterus annectens
TGTCTCCGGATAAAGGCATAGATAATATACTGAATTTCTTGGCGCTGAATTTTAGGATGTGGCTTTGGTACCAGTCATTTGTCTGCATCTTGGAGGGATTCTACTACTCCTAGTTCGCAATCATCTGCAAACATGGTCAGACAGAGACCTCTGACATTGGCTTTGACTTCTGAGAAGTAGATGCCAAAGGGAATGAGACCAGCATGAAGCTCTGAGGGACTCCACTAGTGACCCAGCCTCTTTGTGGAGGTGAGCTTATGAATACTAACCTCCTGGATCCTATCCATTAGCCAGCTGGCTATCCAGCTTGTTATATAGGGGTTTATAGCAGTGGTGGTGCTGCAGTAGCATTATCGCCTCACAGTAAGACGCTGTCCAGTTCGAATCTCAGCTAGAGCATCTTCTGCGTGAAGACATGCGCGAATGGGTGTACCTTCGTTGAAGGTTGTGCGTCAGGGCTGGTAACTCGGCACATAAAAATCAACTACCTATCATTAGCGGACCGAAGTTCCACTGTGGCAACCCCTAACCGGGAAAAGCCGAAAGACACAACATACCCAATTCTGTAAATTTGTTAATGTGCAAGTGGGGTGTTGCACTGAATGCCACAGCCAGATCAAGGTAGGCAGTATGCATCGTTACAGCCTCATCCATTGTCTTGGTGAATTTGTCAAAGAAGTCCACCAGGTTAAAGAAGCAAGAACTTCCTTTAACAAAGCCAAACTGGGATGGACTAGTTTCTGAAGGTCTCCAATGTCTTTGCTGATCATTTACATGACAATTCTTTCCATAGCTTTGTAAATAACACTAGTCAGACAAATGGGTTTGTAGTTTCTGGAATCTGTTGATGGTCTGGTCTACCCTTATGAGGAGGGTCTCCCACTGCAGTCTTCATTCTCCAGTCTCCATTCTCATGGCACAAAGCTTACTTTGAGACTATAGTTAAATAGTGTCTCCAGCCCAGATAGGTCGCATTTCAGACTAAGCAGGAGGCATCCCAGGATATTATCAGGGGCCCACTAAGGCTGTGTTTCTGGCCTTAGTGAGCACAGCCAGGACATGCTCTCAATTTATAGTTGGGGGGACTGTGTTTGAGGGAATTTCCTGGGGGTGGCTGGGGGTGAGTTTGGGGGGGGGGAGTAAAGGTGAAAATGAACTTGTCAGGCAACAGATTTGCTATACTGCCTGTCAGAGAGAGTGGCACCATCAAAGCACCAGTTCAGCACACTTAACTGTGCTGCCTTTGAGGTTTCTGACACAGATGAAAAAGTCCTTATGGTTTTCTTTTGCATGCGAGGCTATCTTAACCTCAAATATTGGTTTTATTGGACTTAACTAGCCCTGTAAGTTGCCTGTTTAGTTTGATGACAGAGTTTTTATCTTTATGGGAGTTACACTTCCTAATTTTAGACAAGACATTCTTCCATTTGCTGTATATCCCATTTAATTTGTGATGCCAGCAGGGCCGTTTCTTTTTTGGAGTTAGATTTGGGTTTGATTCCGATTTAGGAGACAGCTTTATGGTTGGACTTTGCCTGGAAGGACGTGACATTGGGGGGGGGGTGCATCATTCTCACAAACTTTGTGAGTATAAGGTCCTGTATGTTGGAGCCTCTGGTGGAGGTATCTAACTAACCAGTAAAGGGTGTTTATATTTATAAAGTCCAGGAATCTCCATGCCTGCAAATTTCAGATCGTGTAGGATTCTTAGGCTATAGAGGGGCAAATTAAAGTCCCCCATGTGTAGGGTGTTCGGTTGGATAATAAGTGTCTCCAAGTAGGTCTGTGTGCGCCACACGAGTTGCTTGGGACATGAAGGGTGACCTACAGCTAGCTAGGACAATGTTTTGGATTTTATCTATGGTGATCTACATGTGGAGAAACTCCATCTCATCATCCTGTTTAACTAACCTAAATGTATGCTTTTTATTTATGTATATTGAAACACCACCACCTTTAGCCCCTGCCTGTGCAGCTACCGGTCTAAGTGCGGAGGCATTGTAACCCTGAACTGCCTGGGTCCTTTCTGCAGCTTCAAACCATATCTTGGTAACTGCACAAATATCTATACTCTCAAGAGCGAGGAGGGCTTGGAGGGAGTGTAGTTTTCTGTTTATGCTCCTGGCAATGAGCAGTAACACCTTCAGGTTCAGCTGAGTTGAGTTTGCTATGTTGGTAGGTTTGTCAATTTGGCATTGCTTACGAAAAAAAAAAGGCTTTGTGGGGATAGATAAAGTTCAGCTAGTATTCAAAAGCCTAACGGGAACAGGTGCAAACCATCCGTGACAAAGCAATGTAGTCTGTTTACCATGACCTTTCATGCTGACAAATATCGGATCCGCTTAGAATGACAAAAGAAATTATTAAAATCAGTCATCTTTTGTTTATGTTGTGGAATCATTCTCAGTGATGGTAATATGCTGTATAACACTAGGATTCTTTATCAGCTTGAGACACACAGACTGAAAGCTCCATAAATGTTTCTCTTCATTATAGTCCAGAGAGGTACATCAAGAAATTTACATCTACATGAACTATGATGGAATCATACTGACATCTGTGGTGTATGTGGTGTAATGGCTTGACTAAGTATGCATCTGGCGGATCCTGGCTCCAGCTAGACAACTAACCGTTTTTCCCCTTGCTCAACCTGATTAGAGTGGCATCAGTCATACAATGGAGTCCCATATAACTACAGTCTTGTGGACTTTGTACTTAGGGCCACAATGAGTGTGGCTGTATGTGTGTGACATTAGGTGTTGATTTTGTCGAGTGCTTTTGGGTTTGCTGAGGATACTCTGCCAATTAGAGGTCCTTGTTGTTTAGGAACACTGCATTTAAGTTCCTCAGCATACGTTGGTCTGTGTATGCTCATTGCTATGTGTGATGGGTGCTGTCTGTCTGGTTTTGACAACCTGATGCATGCTTGTATGCGAGAGTTTATCCTCCAGTGACACTGTTTATTACGTATCTCTCATACTGTATATCTGTTAGGGAAATCTGCATAATTCCTAGAAAGCCCTGCAGTGAAGATGAATGAAGATGTTCTTCTCTTTAAAAAGTCTCCAGTGAGCAACTCTTTGTGCTGACCTTAAATCAGCCACAATAAGCCAAGTCTATTCTTCTGACTTAGAAATTTGTCACAGAATTTGAACAGCATTTGTGCTTACTATGTATGCATTCTTAACTCAAGTCAAAAGTACCTAAAGCACACCGGTGAGCTGTAATAAAATAAAGCATCTCTTTGATGGCTGGTAGGTTCATAAATTACTACTAGGCTAATTGCCCTTTGGGCAGTTTTAAGCCTATCCAATTACCCCATGTGAGAATCAAACCCTATACCTTGTGTTTGTAAGGTGAACACCTTAACCATCATACCAACCTCCCACACTAAAATGTTGGTACTGCATGGGATTATAGTGAAGACTGCAGGATACACAATTGTGCTCTTCTGACTAGACAGATGCCTACACACCAACTGATGGCAGTGAGATTAGAATCCCTATCTTACTAAGTAAACAGTTTAGTTAATTATTACTGACCAGGAAAGTGAACTGATCCCAATATTTTCTTCAACCAAGACCTATAAGATGAGACACGACAAACAGTATTCTAAAGCAAGTAAACCAACAGAATCCTGTAGCCGAAACATTTAGCTGCAATGCAAGACTACAGATACAGTAAAAATAGTGAACTTATTTTGTACCACACTCTAAGAACAAATAGACTCTGAGTGATGATTCGAGACGACTCGACAATTATCTGCATTGCTGACTCGGCTGATGAACTCCTAGCTAGAACCCAACATGCTTTCTCAATCACTTAGGAGGGGATGAATAACAATCATCTAGCCCTTAACCCCAGCAAAACTAACCTGCTTCTATTCACCCCCAAATAGAGCCGGTTTTAATATCTAGTCACAAAACAAAACCTGCATTAGAGCAGTATCACAAACTAAATTTCTAGGAGTTACAACAGACGAACACTTAACCTTCGATCTACACATCCAAAATTGCATAAAAAAAACATCAGAAACTAGGCACCCTCTATAAGCATAAACTGTACCACACACCCACCGCTAGACAAACCCTTGCACTATCCTATTTGCTTCCTTCACTTTTATACATTGTCCACTAACATTCAAAGCTCCTTAAAATCCAAGATAGAGTCCTGTTACAACAAGGTTTCCAGGTTCGCTACCAACGAAACTTACTCCTCCCATCACTGCATCTCCCTATGCAAACTAAAATGGCTTGAACTTCCCCATCACCTAACCTACTTGCAGTTAACCACAGCTCACAATATCATTAGCAAACCTTTCAATTGTTCATCCCTCACACCTCCCTGTTTACTTTCCATAAGCCCTCCTGACAACTCAGATCTGAAAATCAATTCCTTCTAAAAGTGCAAATACCCAATCTAGTAGTTGGTCAATCTCTCTACTCGTGTACAGTTACTAAAACTTAGAATTCCCTACCCAGCTTTATCAGAACTATTTTCAATCACATATCTTTCAAAAAGTCTCTACAACAGCATCTCTTAGCCCTATGGCAATGTACATGTGGCTACGACTAACACAGCATATTCCCCCACCTGATCTCACTAACTTTTTTTCTCCCTTCTGCTTAACAGTTATGCAACTATCTCTTGCTGTCTTCACTCTACAGTATCCAAAGCAGATGATATATTGTACTTTGCATATTTTGTATATAATGTATACTGCCTTTGTTATTCTAATGTGGATTGCATTTAAATTCCTTTTATTTCAGGAGTTTTCTCCCAGGCCCCACTGAAATTTCCAAGTACTTTTTCACCCAGTGGACCATCCTGGTAAACGAATGCTAATAAATAAATAATAATATATAGTTAATTAAAATTAAGCACTGCTCTTGCAACAATAACATGTCTAGGAATACTTTGCATGATCTTTAAGGTCAGTAGATTTTTGGGGCGCTATTCCATCAAAAAGTACAGTAGTACAAGCCCTCCTTTCCCGTCACAGTAACGGTTTAAATTTCAAACTGCCTCATGTGCCTGCACAAACGCACACACTGCGGTTTTAGCCAGAATTCACCCTTTGAGTCCCACAGATAAAGGACTGCTAAGCCTCCATCAAAGGGAGCCTAAACCCTACCACAGAAAGTCAGTTATTCAGGCTTTTAGGGAATAGTAGGAAGAAAGTACAGTTCGTTACTACTTACCAAAATTGTAGATGCTCGAGCAGATCAATGTTGCAGCACTGATTCTTGGGTCTTTCTGCCATGCAGAAGCCTACAACCATCCCAATTTCCACAGCCTTTGCATCATCCCTAGCTGGTGGACATCAGAAGACACATCAGGACATCAGGGGTATAAGACGGGCATCCATCTGTAGCATCTTCAGGTCTAAGCAGTAAAAGTACAGTTCTGTAAGATCTTACCATAACAGTAGATGTCCTATTTCTCATTGTTACAATATTCTTTACTCTTCAGATATCCTGCCGAGGATAGCCTAATGTCCAGCCAGTATACCAAAGCTTTTGCACCTTTCCAGCATTGTACATCAGACGAGGTCCTAATGTCAGTAAGTGTGGAGCCACACACATGCCTAATCCTCAGAAGTGAAGTGCTCCAGTAGACCCAAAGTAACCCCAGAGAAAAATCCGCAATTTGTATCAGCCATATTGAACCCAAAGTAACCCCAGAACATTGCTGCAGTCCTATACCTTGGTAGTCCGCTGTCCTCGGTCGCCCAATATCAAAGCATAAGGCTGACGTCGGTCAAGGCGATTTGACTGGACATCAGGGACGCCAGGGTACAAATGCGCATGACCGACGCCATATCCTCAGTCTTTCTGCCCCAGATGTCAGAAGACCTTGCAAAAGAGAGGGCACCAAACCAAAGACAGCAAACAAACTAACCAACCATCCTAGCACTAAAAATATACACATATAAATATATACCATATAGACAACCCAACCCACACAACCGCCTAACTACAGAGGGAAGGAGGGAGGATTGACTTGTAGCAATGTGGTGGATCTTCTAACATCTACATTTATGGTAGGTACAAAACTGTACTCATGCCTCATCTCATTGCTGCAGTCCTTAATTTGGGTAGAATCCCAAAGCAGAGATAAGGGAGGATGGCCAAACTATATGGAAGTGGTGAGCTGCCAAAATGCCCTGCAAAACAGCAGTGGCAAAACCAGCCCTAGATTTAGAATAAAGTGGTAGGTGATAAATGCCTAGAGGAAAGTATGCACTTGAACCCGGTGAAGCGCCTCCAAAATATCCTTAGTTGCCACCCCCTCAAAAAGCTGTCAAGTGGCAGTAGCCCTAGTGGAATGAGGCCTAATCCCATTGGAACCCCTTGCCATGATGGGAATAACAGAAAGCAATGCAAAAACCCAACTACTCAAGAAATAGTTTGTTTTGACACAGGCTTGCCCTGAGAACTCAAAACAAAAGAAACAAATAAATCGCCGAGGACTGCTCTGAACCCTTAGTTCTGTCCAAATAATATCGCAGAACTGCCTGTACATCTAAAGTGTGCAAAATCTTTCCCTTTTATTTGCTATGGATTTAAAAGTAGGCAAATGAATAGTTTGGTTTAAAAAAGTACTAGAAACCACTTAGTAATAAAGGAAGGATTAGCACAGAAAGATAATTGGAGTCCGCATGGAAAATTTAAGAGGCGCCCAACCACTATAAGGGCCTGTGCAACTCAGAAACCCTCTCGCAGAGGTAATGAAACCGCTTCTACAGTCTTCCATGATAAATATATTCTCTAACTCGGTAGTAGCTGTATATTCAAAATTGTAGCTAGAGGAGTTTCTCCAACACAAAATTGAGATCCCAAGCAGGAGAGGAGCTCACGTGGGGTCTTATATCTTTGCCCCTCTCAAGAAAATTGCTTGAACAAAGGATGAGAAAAACAACAGGGTCAAGCAATCATAGTGAGTCAAATTGCTGCAGCATGAACCTTAATAGAAGAGAACAAACTCATTCAGCAATTCAGTGTAAGATATTGGAAGAGCCAAGACACTTAAATTAGGCTCAGAAACATCAATCAGAAACATCAAAATCACCAAACAAAAATTCTTCCATTTATTCATGCATACTTTGTGTACACTTTTTCAGCTTCCAAAATAACAACTTCCAAAATATGGAAGTTGAGTTGCACCACCATTTGAGAAACAGAATATGCCAGGCTGCTTGGGTAGCAGAATAGCTTGACATTGAGCAAAATGACTGTCCTCCTGAGACAACAGGTGTGGAATCAAGGCAAAGGCCATGGAGGCCCCTGCACTCCATGCCAGAGCTCCCGTACCAATGCTGTTTGAGGCCAATCTGAGCTATCAAAATCAATCTTCTTGGCTTCTAGTCCCTGTCTGGTCTTTTAGTGAAACTTTGGGAGGAGAGGCAGTGAGGAAAGGCATACACATGAAGATTTTTCCTAAATTGAAAGAAAGAGCATCCACTTTCCAAGCTGTGGGATGAAACCTTTCAAAAAAAAAAAACTTCATGCAGCTGGTGGTTTAGTGGAGAAGCATGATCATGTCTGTTCCCCACACATGTCTGGAGTTCCCAATACATGAGGATCCACCTCCCACTGCGGGGATCCAAGGGATCTGCCTGCTCAACACATCTGCTAAGGAGTTCTGTGCTCCAGAAACCTTTGCCGGCCTGATTTAGCTGTAGTCTGAGAGCAGTCTCCACAAAATCATTGCTTTGCCTGCATAGAGGATAGAATGTGTTCCCCTGTTTGTTGATGTACCACACATGACAGTTGTGTTGTTGGTTAGAATCAACACCTGCCCTGGAAGAAGTAAACTTGAAAGCTAGAAATGCAACTGGACTGCTAAATATCTCCCTTCCAAGTTGATATGTAGATGTTGTGTCTGGCAGGCCACTTGTCTTGTATCCACTTTCCATTCAGATGAGCTCCCCAAGCTTTGTCTTGAGGTGCATCTGTCGCTAGGAATCTGACTCATTTCTCTGGCCGTGGTCACAGAGAGTCCCTTTGTTTAGGTGACATTCCTGAGCCCACCACAACAATTCCTTCTGTATGCAAGGTATTATTTGAATGACAGTGTCCAGATCCTGGCAGTGCTGTGTCCATACATTTTGAGATACCATTGTATCCTCATATGCATGCTCGGCATTGGGAAGCACTAGAACATGATGCCAAGTGAACCCCAAGTGTTTGAAGGACTGTCCCAGTCAATCAGATGAGACAACGTTGAAAGTAAAGGGAGGAGATTCTTTGTTTGTCCGGGTCAAAAGGCCATCTGGGATGTTGTATTCAGTCTTACAACGCAGAAAGCATATGTCCTGAGGTACTAGACTGGACTTTTTATTTCGCACAGAATACCCCAGGCATCTGCTCAGCACTGCTAATGCATATTCCAAATGATGAAAGCTCTCGCCCCTTCCTTGAGCCAGAATCAGGCAATCGTCCAAATAAGGATAGATCTGTATTCCTTTTAGCCTGAGGAAAGCTATCACTGGAGCCAGAACTTTCGTGAACACTCTGTAGATAAGCCAAAGGGCAATGCAGAGAACTGATAATGAGAAGTCCCAGCACGAAAACGCAGATACTTCCTGCAACTCAGTCTGATAGGAACATGAAGGTAAGCCTCCTTGAGATCCAAAGTTACCATCCAATGGTCTTGCCCAGCAGAGGTAAAAGCTGTTGTAACGTCAACATTTTGAACTTGGGAATGTCCAGATAAGTGTTGAGGTAGATAAATCCAAAATTGGTCTCCACGTGTTCCCTTTCTTTGGCACTAGGAACAGGCGGGAATAAAATCCTAGGCCCACTTCTGGCATAGGGACCGGCTGTATGGCCCCTATTTGAAGTAACAGAGAAATTTGTTTGTGAGCCTCTATTCTTTGCTGAGGAGGAACGTCTGGCATGCCTTTGAAAGGAGGCAAGGTATGGAAATAAAACCTGTAACCGTGGTGTATGATATCCAGTACCCATCTGTCTCGGGTAATTAAACTCCAATTTTCCTTGAAAAGTGCCAACCTTCCTCCCAAAGGTGCTGCCAGACGAGAAGGCTCTGGCAGCTGAAAAGGTAAGTCATTGGGCCTGTTTACGACAGGACTGACCCCTGCCCTCACCCGAAGACTGTGCAGGTGAACTCCCTGTTCTAGGCCTGAAAGAGCCCTGAGCTCTGCCAGACCTACCCCTAGACTGGGAATCATAAGAAGGATACGTCCACCCTCTGGTAGGCCAATTTCTACTAAACTTCGGAGGCTGAACCTGCAAAAAATCTTTAACAGTCTGCATAGACTTAGCCATGTCTTCCATTTTCTTTAAGACTGCCTCAACAGGAGAACCAAACAACACATCAGATTGTAAAGGAGCATCTAAAATCCTTGTCTTAACATGGTCAGATAAATTCCGATCCCTCAGCCAGGCGTGCCTGCGAAGAACTGACCCAGTAGCAGCCACCCTAGACGAGGCCTGTACAGCATCAAAACCACATTGCAAAGAATGCTTACCCACCTGTGCAGAAACATGTACTAAATCTTGTAACTCTTTACAATCAATACCTTCCGCCAGAGCATCAACCTTAGACTTCAATTGTGAAAGGAGATAGTTTTGGTATTTTAACATATGAAACTGGCAATTCAAAGCCCTCATAGCTAGAGTGGAAGAAGTATAAACTTTCTTTCCCCATCTATCCAAAGCCCTGGCCTCTTTATCTGTAGGAACCGGATTCTTGACAACAGAAGCCTTAACACCTTTAGGCCCCTAACTAACAGTTTCTGGGTCTGCCCTAGGACTCTTAAAAAGATACTTGTGAGCTTCAGGCACCCTGTAATACCTATCCGGTTTAACAGGAGCAGGAGGCAAAGAATCAGGATTAAGAGAAGCCTCTGTAAAAATATCTTCCACCACATCCAAAACAGGAGGTATAGCCAAAGGCCTATGCTGGGGTAAAAACAAAAATTCCCTAAGCCTTTTCCTGGAATCAGAGAAGTCCTGACCTTCCCACTTAAAATGCTCCCTCATGGAATGAAGAGTCTCTGAAAAAGAAAAATCCTCAGGAGGAGAAGCAGAAGGAGTAGAATCATCCACATCAGAATCAGAATAAGGAGAATACTCCTGCAAGTCTTCAGCCGAAGACTCTGAAACATCCAAAGCCTGCTCAAAACTCCCTAGCTCAGGTTCCACCCTAGGTCTCTTATCAGGAGGGGGCAAAGAACCTAATCAAAGTAATCAAATCTTCTGCCATTTTAAGCATATGCTTCTTGGGCACAGTTCCTGAAGAACTAGGGGTGACACCAACTGAAGCTAAACCTGGCCTGCCTCTGGGAGAAGCCTTGGAAACAGAAGGAGAGGGCCTAACCACCCTAGGCAGGGAGGGGAGTACAGTAACCTGAGAAGCCCCTTCAGCCTGACCTGCCTCCTGAGAGGCCACATCCTGCAATAACAAAGTCTCTCCCTGGGATCCCAAAGAAACCTCTGGTGGAACCACCGGCTCCACCGACACCTCTAAAGAACCGGCGTCCACGGTTCTTCTAGCCTAGGCTTAGCTGCTTTGTCCTTGCGCTTCTCATCCGACGGCATTTTATAATAAGACTAACCTGGCACAATCTAACCTTCTCTTTATAGTGCGCTTATTGAATCTAGCACAAGAGCGACACCCAACAACGTCGTGCTCAGGCCCTAAACAAGGAATACACAAAGTATGATAATCTCTATGCGGTATCTGTTTCCCACAAGAAATACAGTTATTCACTTTTTCTGACATCCGGTAAACCACTGAGGCAAGAAAAACTAAAATATTCCCAACGGGTACTTAGCCAACTTTGACTCGGTCTGAAACTCAAATCGAAAAATTTCAGAACGCCAACCGGCACTTGCAATGCTGCTTCTGCATTGGACCATGCGGCAAAAAAGACTGAGGATATGACGCCGGTCATGCGCATTTGTACCCTGACGTCCTGATGTCAGTCAAATGCGCCTTGACCGACGTCAGCCTTATACTTTGATATTCGGGCCGACCGAGGACAGCGGACTACCCAAGTGTAAGGACTGCAGCAATGTGAGATGAAGAACATCAATAATATACTCATCCAGGAAGGGAAACAAAATGAGATGGGGATGCAAGAGGAAATGCCAAGGTCAGCAGTACAAAAACAAAAAATAAAAGGAGGCAGGGGGGGGCTAATACTGCAACAGTGAGTAGTAGAATATGAACTGCTATGGTAAGATCTTGCACAACTGTACTATGTCCTTCCTTATCACTGCTGCAGTATTCTTTACTCTTCGAAGACTACAAAAGCTACTGGAAATTATGGGAGAAAGAATACAGAGAAGAGCCCTCCACAAACCCATGAAGCAAACTCTGGCAAATCCAGCCCTGGCTCTGTAAATGACATTCAACTTACAATACTTGGTAAAAGTGTGGACAGAACACCAAGCAGTTTCCAAGACTAATCTAGTATCCAGACACTTGAAGACAGCAACAGAAGAAACTATTCCCTGGTAAAATGAGCACGAACACAATAGGTAATATGCTTGCTATGAAACTAACAAAATGAAATGGTCTTGGAAATGGAGAAGGAGATGGTTTGCGTAGACACAGCCAAACTGAATTTCCCGGCATGAGAGGACACAAAGTTGCTCAGATTTTGATGAATTTTGTCTTAGCCAAGTAATATCGGAGCTGTCTATTTAAATCTAAGGTGTGAAATATCTCTTTGCTAGTAGATTGTGGAGAACGAAAAAAGGAGGGAAGATGAACATATTGATTCAACGACAAATAACTACTATGGGCATAAAAGGACTAGTCCAAACAGATACCCTTGTACTTGTGAAAAAAAAAAGGAGGAACTGCCATGAGCCACCAACAATACAGTCACCCAAGTGCCATGTTGCAGGGAAGGAGGACAGGCTGCCTCAAAAAAAAAAGTCGGTTATTCATGAAAAAAATTTAAGTCCCAAGGAGGAAGAGGAATAGGCTTTCTTGAGGCCTGATACGAAGAATGCCCTTTAGGAACTGTTTGACTTCAAAACTAGAAGCCAAAGGTGGGCCTCAAATGCAGACAGGCAGAAATGGCTGACAAGCTTTAACAGAAGAATGTGGGGGTCCCTACGGTACTTTATTCACACAAATAAGAAAGTACCATAGGGACCCCTACAGAAAGACAGCCCTGGTCATACTTCAGACACCAAATAGAAAATATCTTCCATTTAGCCACATGGGATTTCTTAGTAGTGGGTTTTCTGGCATCCTGCAAAACCCAAAGTACATGTTCAGAAAATTGATGCCTAAAAGGAATCAAAACCTTATCCAAAGTGTCAGCTGAAATGTGGACAAGTGAGTGTGAATTAGAGAGAATGAGAGACCCCTTATCTCATGAGAGAAGATCCATCCTATGACAGTGAAGTACAATTGTGCAAAATCTTACCATAACAGTAACCTTCTCTTCACTGTTGCAGTATTCATAACAAGTGGGATATTCAGCCAAGGACAACCCAACATCCAGCCAGTTATACCAAAGCCTTTACATCCTCTTTTTGCTGTATATGCTCCTAACACAGGCATAGGGATGACGTATGAACACTAGTTTGCCATCAAAATGTTGATTGCACATAGTTAAATGTGCACATCGACAACTTTATGCAAAATCTGTTTTCAGAATGACAAAAAAAAAAAAAAAGAACATCAACTCCACACCTAAAAAATAGTGTTAACATAGGTCAAAAAGCGGGCGAGATTTTGTGGTTCAACGTTTTCAGCAGTCTGAGTTCGCGTTAGTGGTGTCAACGATGTGCAATAACATTCTGATGGTAAACCACGAACACTTCATACTCGGAAATGAAGTGCACCAGAAGAACTATAGCCACTGCAGTAGAAAGTACAGTTGTGTACACTTACCATAAATGTAGATGTTAAGAGTGTATTCACTGTTACAGTTATCACACTTGGGTTATCTGCCTGCAGGTTGCCCTCAGTCAGCCTGAATACCAGCATCTAAGGATTTGTGTCGGATGCTGTCGCCTCTTTCATTACATCAGGTCGTCAGGGGTATAAAACATGCAGCCAATGCCATTACATCAGTTTTTTTTCTTGCCCTAGATGTCAGGAGCCCCCAAAATAGGAAGCTATTACATGGTGTGGAACACCTCCAGTAAAAAGTAAATACCCCTGCCATAAAAGATGGCCATAAAGAGGATAGGTAAAAAGGCTAGAGAAAACCAGGGGGCTGGAGGGAGGGAAACCAGGACTGCAACAGTGAATACACTCTAACATCTACATTTACGGTAAGTGTACACAACTGTATTATCTTCTTCGTGTTTCACTGTTGCAGTCATCACACTTTGGTTGATTCCCAAAGCTGAGGAAGGGTGGAGTCAATTAAGAAGTGTTGGGGCTGGCTAGCAGGCCTTGTAACACTGCTGCAGCAAATCCAGCTCTAGATTTAGAAAAAATAGGTAAGTGGTAATTGCTTGGTGAAGGTGTGTACAGAACTCCAGGATGCAGCTTCCAGGATGTCCCTGGTGGGGACCCCATGAGAAAAGCTGTAGAGGTTGAAGTAGCTCTAGTGGAATGAGTTCTGATCTCCAGAGGGGTAGGTTTTCATGGAGCTTGTAGCAGAAATTGATGCAGTGTGCTATCCATTTGGAAATGGTTTGCTTCGAAATGGCCTTGCCCTCTGCCCCTGTAGCAAAGCTGACTAGTAGATGGACAGATTTTCTGAAAGGCTTAGTCCTGTCAAGGTAGAACCCGAGCTGTCTGTGCACATCCAAGGAGTGCAGGATCCTTTCACTCTATTCTGAGGATTAAGGAAAAAGGTTGGCAAATGGATGGATTGGTTTAAAGCCACACTGGTACCACCTTAGGCATAAAGGAATGGTTAGTCCTGAGGGAAGCCTTGTCAGCATGGAAAATAAAGAAGGGCTCCACCGCCATTAGTGTCTATAACTCAGACACTCTTCTTGCTGAAGTAATAGCTAGAAGTAAGGGTGTTTTCCGAGAGAGGAATTTTAACTCTGCTGAAGCAGCAGATTCAAAAGGGGGAAGTGTGAGCTTTTCCAATACAAAGTTAAGGTCCCACGTCGGGGTGTGATCTCTCCTAGGGGGCCTTAAATTGTTAGTTCCTCTCAGGAACTGCTTGATGTGAGGGTGAGAAAGGAGAGGAGGCTCAGTATTATAATGATCTGAGATGACAGAGGCATAAATCTTAATGGAGGAGAAGAACAGGCCTCAATGGAGCAGCTCTGCTAGGTAATCAAGGATTTGAGGTAAGTTGGGAACAGCTGTGTCCTTTCCTTGAGACAGACTCCAAAAACAATATCTTTTCCACTTTTCAGCATAGGATTTCCTAGCACTAGGCCTTCTGGCCTCAAGGATGACATCCAGCACCTGTCTGCTGAGGGATGCTGGTGGTGCATTCATGGGATAAGCCAGGCTGCAAGGTTTAGGGTTTGCAGTTGTGGATGCAAAATCTGTCCCTCCTGCTGAGACAGCAGGTAAGGTGTCCGATGTAGGTGCCAGGGTGGCACTCCTGTCAGACTGCGTAGGAGTGGGTACCAGTGCTGGCGTGGCCAGTATGGTGCAATAAAGACTGTCCTTGGCCTGTCCTGTTTGATCTTGAGTAGTACTTTTGAGAGGAGGAAAGGCATAAATTGAGAGATTTTTCCCATGTAAAGGACAGGGTGCCTGCCTTCCAGGCTCTGCTGTGAGGGTTCCTGTTGCAATATTTTTTTCAATTGGTGGTTTTGGGGGGAGGCAAAAAGGTCCACCTCCGAGTTCCCCACCTCTGGGTTAGAAGTTTGAATGAGTTGGGTTCCAGTTTCCACTCGTGAGGGTCCAGCAGATTTTTGCTTGGCGTCTGCCAGTAAACTTTGCTGGTATGGCAGGAATTGAGCTTGCAGGTGCACTTGGATGCTCAAGGCTGTGTTCCACAGAGCCATGGCTAACCTGCAGAGTGGGTAAGAATGAGTCCCGCCCTGCTTGTTTATGTACCACATAACTGCGGTGTTGTCTTTCTTTATCAGGAGCTGTCCTGGAAGGATAAGGTATTTGAAGACAGTCAGAGCATTCTGTACCGCTAGCATCTCTTTTTGACTGATATGGGGGAATTTGTTCTGGCCTCCATTTGCCTTGAATGCATTTGCCTGCCATGTGAGCCCCCCATGCATAGTCTGTTGTCCGGGTTTGGGCGGCGAGGGGTTGAGCAAAAGGAAGTCCCTTGTGGTTACATGCTTCTTCCCACCAAAGGAACTCTGCCCTTACACAAGGTACGATAGGAATCACTGTTTCCAGGTCCTGAGAATGTTGACACCAGAGACTTTTTAAGTACCATTGAAGATTCCTCATATGCAATCTTGCATATGGAATGAGCAGAATGCATGAGGCCATGAATCCTTGGGCTTGCAGTATTTTCCTTGCAGATAGCTGGGTTTTGTTGGCCGTTAGTTTGTCAAATGGACCTGCATTTCTGGAGTGAGGAATGCCATCTGGGAAGTTGTGTTCAAGCTTGCTCCCAGGAATACAATTTGTTGGCTGGGCACCAGTTGTGATTTCTTTTCGATGGGGTATACCAGTGAAGTTAGAAGTCTTTTTACAAATGCCAGGTGCTGAAGTATCCTGTCTGTCTGTCTGAATCAGGCAATCGTCCAAGTATGGGTAGATCTGAATATTTCTCTGCCTGCGGTATGCAATGGCTGGAGCCAGGCATTTTGGGAATACTCTGGGTGCAGTAGATAAGCCAAAGGGAAGTGCAGAGAACTGACGGTGCATAGGGCCTGCCCTGAAATGTAGGTATTTCCTGCAAGACTCCCTTATGGGGATGTGCAGATAAGCTTCGGTTAAGTCTAGGGTGACTAACCAGGCATCCTTGGCTAGCACAGGAAGAAGCTATTGCAGTGTAAGCATTTTGGAATTTGGTACCACCAGAAAGGTGTTGAGGATTGATAGATCCAGGATCAGGCGCCAAGAGCTCTCTTTTTTGGGCACCAAAAACAGTCTGGAGTAGAAACCCTGTCCTCTTTATTCTACTGGAACAGGTTGAGTAGCCCTGATATGGAGAAGGGAAAGTACTTGGAGGAAGGTCTGGCAACCTGCTTGGTGTTGTCAGTGAGTGGAAGTAGAATTTGTATGCCTGGGATACAATGTTTAGAACCCATTGGTCCTGAGTAATGGACATCCAGTTTTTTGCATGAAGGGCGAGTTTTCCGCCTAGGAGCACAAGCATTTTGGCATGGCTAGGAAGGATAATTGGAAAGTCATTGCAAACGTTTTCCATAAGGGGGTGGCTTACCACTTCCTGGTTTTGAGGTGGAAACACTCCATTGTTTAGATCTCTGCATACCCTGAGACTGTAGTCTTGGTGGTCTGTTTCCCCTGGGTTTGGCCTGAGAGGGACTGGAAAGGACCAGTTTTTTGAAGGCCAATGCCTGCTGAATCTAGGTGGCTGCACCTGTAAGAGATATTTGACTGTTTGCATAGATTTAGCTTTTTCTTCCATCTTTTTAAGAACTTCTTCTGCTTTTGTGCCAAACAAACGCTCCTGATTTAATGGATCATCTAGTAATTTTGCTTTGACATGGTCAGGCAAGCCTTGTTCTTTTAGCCAAGCATGCCTTCTCAGTACAGACCAGTGACAGCAGCCCTGCAAGATGCATCTAAGGCATCAAACCTGCATTGCAAAGTTTGTTTACTAACTTGGTTTGCAGACTGCATTAACTCTTGTAAATCTTTATTTTTCTGCACAATCTGAAAGTAACATAATGTTTTGTTTGATTACTTCCATAAAATGTTGCTGGTACTTCAACATGTGAAACTGGCAATTCAAAGCCCTGATGGCAAGAGTTACAGAGGTATATACCTTCTTACTCCATCTGTCTAAAGTTCTAGAATCCCCATCTGAAGGGGTAGGATTTTTGGCTGTAGTAGCCTTAATGCCTTTAGGTCCCTGAGAAATGGTCTCTGGATCAGCAGTAGGATTCTTAAAGAGAAATTTGTGAGAATCAGGTACTCTCTATAGTACCTGTCAGGTTATCTAGGAGCTGGTGGTAAGGTGTCAGAAGTAAGAATGGACTCCAAGAAGACAATCTACAATATCCAGGACAGGGGGTATAGCTAGAGGCCTGTCCTGAGGCAAATCTAAAAATTCCCAGAGTCTCTTTTTGGACTGATAGTCCTGGCATTCCCAGCAGAAATGCTCTCTTTAGGTATGAAAGGTTTCACAAAGAGAAATCCTCTGGAGGGGAGGCAGAGGGGATGGATTCCTCTGCATCTGAATCCTCATAGGTAGATAAGGGTATGTTCTGGTAATCAGAAGGGTCAGAGCCATCAGACTTCTGGTCTGTAGAATCAGAAGGAAATTCAATTATTTGTCTTTTGGCAGGGGAAGGCTGGCTTCCCCTAATTATTTATTTTATTATTTATTTTACTTTACATTTGTTGACCGGGCTAGTCTAACTGGATACATGTCCATTTTCAGTAGAGGCCCAGGAAGATAAGCTCCAAGATAGAACAATGAAATTAACATGATAAACAAGGAAACTTTAAACAAAAAATCATATTTACAATGCATATTACAGGTTATCACAGTAAATTCAGCAGTGCAGAATACAGGCATAACATAGCATGCTAGTACAATCAAGATGTTCTAGAGGGATATAGTATTATGGTTAATAAGGAAGGAATTACAGTTAATGAGAGGAAGAGCAAAGTATTAAGAGACACATAACTAGTCAGGCTTAGTACAGGGGCATAACCAGTGTGTTCTGAGGAACACTTTCAATTTGTTTTAGAAGCACGATAGTGAGGGAAGTGAGGAGCATTCACTGGGAGGAGATTCCAGGCTTTTCCAACAATATTAGAAAAGAGGGAGGTCTTCAGCCATTCTAAGCATTTGGTTTAGTGGCATGGGAGGATGAGCATGCGCTTTGGACATCAGTTTTCTAGGCGTAGTGTGAACTCTGGGCCTGAGAAACTCTAGTTTTAGTAGGAAATTAAGTTGTCAGTTTAATATGAATATCGGTAGGTCGGAATACACTCTCAGAAGCCGGTGCCTGCACAGCGGCTCAAGACCCATTCAAGGTAGAGACATCTGCAAGCTCCACAGTTGAAGAAGCATCTTGCGGCATACCAGACTCCGAATGAGTCTCAGCAGAGGGCTGCAAATCTGTAGAAGCGGGCATCAGGGGCTACAATGGTGCCTCACTGAGTACCGGCAGACTGGCGACAAGCTTAATGGCAGAGGCATCGGCAGTTTTTGACCTATGCAGTTTGTCTTTGCACTTTTTCGGAAGATCGGTAGTCGGATGGCTTACCGAAGCCATTTCAGAATACGTAGAACGAAAGCGAAAGAAATTTAGCTACAAAAATAGCCCGACGACGAATGGTTCGGGTGCTAAAAAAGGCAGAAAAAGTACAGTTGTGTACACTTACCATAAATGTAGACGTTCGAGTTGTTGCAGTCATTACATTTGGGTAATCTGCTTGCAGGTTGCCCTCAGTGGGCCTGATTAACAAAGTCTTGGGTCCTGTGTCGGTTGCCGTCCCGTCTTCCATGACGTCAGGGGTATAAAACATGCAGCCGATGCCATTACATCAGTTTTTCTTGCCCCAGATGTCAGGTGCCCCCCTAATGGGGAGCAATTAAACAAAAACACAAAGGTATACCTCCAACAAAAAAGCAAATACACCAAAAAGGCTTTTAAGCATAGTAAAGGAAAGTAGAGGTACAGCCAAAAGAAGTTAGGGTCTGGAGGGAGGGTAACCAGGACTGCAACAGTGAATACACTCGAACATCTACATTTATGGTAAGTGTACACAACTGTACTATGTTCTTTGTGTTTCACTGTTGCAGTCATTACATTTGGGTAGATTCCCAAAGCTATGGTTGGGTGGAGGAGTTTAGATAGCATTATGGCCAGCTATACTGCAAGACTGCAGTGGCAAAGCCAGCTCTGGATTTAGAGAAAATTGGCAAATGATAATGCTTGGTAAACGTATGTACAGAACTCCAGGTAGCAGCTTCTAGGATGTCCCTGGTAGAACACCTCTGAGAAAGGCTGTAGAAGTAGATGCAGCCCTGGTGGAGTGAGGTTTGATCCCCTGGGGGATAGGTTCTCCATGGTGTTTATAGCAGAAATGAATGCAATGGCTTATCCATTTAGAAATGGTTTGTTTTGAAACAGCTTTCCCCTCTACCCCTGCAGCAAATGCTACCAGCAGTTGTTCAGATTTTCTTTGAGGTTTAGCCCTGTCCAAGTAAAATCTAAGTTGTCTGTGCACATCCAAGGAATGCAGAATCCGTTCCCCTTTGCTCTATGGATTGGGAAAGAAGGTTGGCAAATGAATGGACTGATTAAGAGCCACACTGGATACCACCTTGGGCATGAAGGATGGATTGGTCCTGAGGGACACCCTGTCCGCATGAAAGATGATGAAAGGCTCCACTGCCATAAGGGCCTGTAATTCAGATACCCTTCTAGCTGAAGTGATTGCTAAAAGGAAAGCTGTTTTCCAAGAAAGAAATTTTAAGTCCGCAGTAGCAGCTGGCTCAAAAGGAGGTAGAGTGAGTTTCTCCAAAACAAAGCTAAGGTCCCAGGCTGGGGTTGGAGCTCTACTGGGTGGTCTCAAATTTTTGGCCCCTCTGAGGTACTGCCTGAGCAGTGGATGAGAGAAGAGAGGAGGTTCTGTCTTATAATGAGCTGAGGCGTGGATTTTAATGGAGGAAAAAGACAGACCTTTGTGAAGCATCTCAGTTAAGTATTGTAAAATCTGAGGTAAATTGGGCACTGGTGTGCTCATCCCTTGAGATTGGTTCCAGGCACAGAATCTTTTCCATTTTTCAGCATAAGATTTTCTAGTACTAGGCCTCCTTGCCTCTAAGATGACATCCACAACAGGTTTGCTGAGGGATGGTAAGTGAGAGTTTAAGTAATTAGCCAGGCTGCAAGGTTCAGTGTTGGAAGCCGAGGGTGCAGAATCTGGTTCTCCTGCTGAGACAGCAGGGAAGGAGTCGGAAGCAAGTGCCATAGAGATAACCATGACACACTGCGCAGGAGGGGGTACCAGTGTTGGCGCGACCAGTCTGGAGTAATCAAAACCATCCTTGATTTGTCCTGTTTGACTTTTAGTAGTACTTTGGAGAGCAGAGGCAACGGGGGGAAGGCATAGACTTGTAGGTTTTTCCAGCTGAAGGACAGAGCATCCACTTTCCAGGCTTGTTTGTGAGGAGTCCTTGTGCAACATTTGTCCAACTGGTAGTTCTGGGGGGAGGCAAACAGGTCTATATCTGGGATCCCCCATTCACTTGTCAACATGTAGAAAATCCATGGTTCCAGTTTCCACTCGTGTGGGTCCATGAGGTTTCTGCTTAGTCCGTCTGGCCAGTGTATTTAATTTTCCTGGCAGGAATTTAGCTTGTAGGTGCACTTGGTAGCTCAAAGGCTGTGTTCCACAATGCCATGGCTAGTCTGCAGAGGGGGTAAGAATGTGTACCCCCTGCTTGTTTATGTACCACATAATCGTGGTGTTGTCAGTCTTTACCATTAATTGTCCTGGAAGAATGTAGTCCTTGAAGGTTGTCAGAGCATTCTGTACAGCTAACATTTCTTTTTGATTGATATGCAGGTGCATTTGACTTGGGTTCCATTTGCCCTGAATGCACTTCCCTGCCAGGTGAGCCCCCCCCCCCACATGCATAGTCTGATGCATCCGTTAGGGTTTGGGCGGCAGGGGGTGGTGTGAAAGGTAGTCCCTTGTTTTGGTGGCAGGCCTATGCTCACCAAATGAGCTCTAGGCGTAGGCAAGGTAGGATAGGAATCATTGTTTCTAGACTGTGAGAATGTTGACTCCATAGACTTTTTAGATACCACTGTAATTTCCTCATATAGGTTCATAGGTTGGTACTGGGCTATCTGCCCGAAGGCATATATTAGCCCAGCCACATTGTGCGGTATTCACCACCCCTTTAGTAGTTCCCTAGACCCTTGTACTAGTACCCTTGGCCCCTATCTAGTAGTGCTGTTGGTGTGATCCCCGGTGTGAACTTTCTGTTACTCATCCACTCATCAAGGTTCCTCTTGAAGAGTGATAGTGAGGGGCTCTCTCTTACGTAGATCGAGACCCTTTTCCATAGTAAGGGAAGTCTTTGCGAAGGGAATCTATCCCTCCAGCATGTTCTATTCATTGTTGTGTTGAGGTTTATATCTCTAGAGCATGTAGCTCGAGTAGATTTGGTTTTGCTAAGATGGAGCATGTTCAACAATTCTGGGCTGGACATGGCTCTGTACGTTAGACAGAGATCGCCTCCGAGAAAGCGATATGCAACAGAGAACAGTCTTAGCTTTTTCAATCGTGCTGCATAGGGCAACTGTTTGAGGCCAGTAATCCTCTTGGTTAGGTACCTCTGTGGTCTCTCCAGCTGCTGGAGATGTCTAGCCAGGTACATTCCAATTGGTGCATTGTACTCAATAATGGGTCTGATGAGGGAAGAGTAGAGGGGCACCATTAGATCCTTAGATCTTGATGCGAACCCTTTCATGATCAGATGGGTCACACAGAAGGATTTTCTAACCACTTTGGCAACATGGTTATCAAAGGAAAGCTGACTATCTACTTGGGCCCCTAGGTCCCTTATTTCTTCTTCAGATTTCAGGGGATTACCTCCTATGTTGTTAGTTTGCGGGTACTCTGTTTTTTCCAAAGGGGATTACTACGCATTTTTTTTTTTGCATTCAGCTTGAGACCATGGCTTTGACACCATGCATCAGTCTCATTTAGGCCCTTCTGGAGGATCTCCATGTCGGCCGGAGACTATTATAGCACCCAGTTTGCAGTCGTTCTCAAACTTAGTCAGCCACAGCCCTTCCGTGCTTGCCTGTACTTCTGAGAAGTATATGTCAAACAGGAGGGGCCCCAGGACAGAGCCCTGAGGCACACCACTCGTTACTGGTCTGGATTCGGACATAGATCCCGCTACTCTTAATTTATGGGATCTGTCCGAGAGCCAGTTTGCGATCCATCTTGTGACGTAAGGGTTTATGCCCAGGCTGGTGAGCTTATCAATAATACCTTGCATATGGAATTAGAAAAATGCAGAAGGCCACGAACCCCAAGGCTTGCAGTATTTGTCTTGCAGATAGCAGGGTTTTTGTGGCTACTTGTTTGAAGTAGGTTGTCAAATGAATTTGCTTTTCTGGCCTCACGTATACCTCATGTAAGCCATCTGGGAAGTTGTATTCAAGCTTGCTCCCAGGAATGTAATTTGTTGACAGGGTACCAGTTGTGATTTCTTTTCATTTATGGTGTACCCCAGACAAGTTAGAACCCTTTTTACAAACACCAGATGATTCAAAAGTTTGTCCTGGCTTTCTGCCTGAATTAGACAATCATCCAGGTATGGGTATATCTGAATACTTCTTTGCCTGCAAAATGCAATAACTGGAGCTAGGCACTTTATGAATACCCTGGGCGCAGTAGGTAAGCCAAAGGGCAACTGATAGTGCGTGTAGCCTGCTTTGAAGCGTAGGTATCTTCTGCAAGATTCCCCAATTGGGATGTGCAGGTATGCTTCTTTTAAATCTAGTGTTGCCAACCAGACAGCTTTGCCTAGCATAAGAAGTAATTGGTGAAGAGTCAGCATCTTGAATTTTGGAATCTTCAGAAAGGTATTTAGAGTAGACCGGTCCAGGACTGGACACCATGATTTGTCTTTTCTGGGTACCAGGAAAAGTCTGGAGTAGAAACCTTGTCCCTTTTCCTCTTCTGGTACCAGTTGAATAGCCCCCATGCTTAAGAGAGAAAGTACTTGTTTTTGAGCCTCTGCCCACTGATTTGGGGGGTAGATCCAGCCACCCACTTGGCATTGGCAACATGTGGAAGTGAAATCTGTATCCCTGGGACACTATATTTAAAACCCATTTGTCCTGGGTAATGAGTTCCCAGTTCTTTGCTTGTAGAGCAATCTTTCCCCCCAAAGGGGCAGTCAGAAGATAAGTGCTTGGAAATTTTAAAAGGAAGTCATTGAGACAGTTTACCATAGGGTGGTGTGTCTTGTTATTCCCAGACTTGGAAGTGGAGGCCCCCCCCCACTGTTTAGTTCGGTGAGTCCCCTGGGACTGAAACCTGGGGTTGTTGCTGTGCCTGGGTTTGGCTTGAGAAGACTTGGAAGGGGCTGGAAAGTACCAATTCTTAGAAGGCCAGTGCCTACTAAATCTAGGAGGCTGAACTTGTAAAAAATCTTTAACAGTTTGCATAAATTTAGCTTCATCTTCCATCTGTAAGAACTTCTTCAGCCTTGTTGCCAAACAGGCGGTCCTGATTTACAGGAGCATCCAACAATTTAACTTTAACATGATCAGGCAAAGATTGCTCCTTAAGCCAAGCATGCCTTCTAAGCACAGACCCAGTAACAGCAGCCCTGCAAGAGGCCTCTAAAGAATCAAAACCACTTTGCAAAGTATGTTTTCCAACTTGTTCAGCAGAATGCATTAAATTCTGTTAAGTCTTTATTTTCCACACAGTCAGGAATCAACATAATTTTCTGTTTAAGCAGTCCAATAACATGTTGCTGACATTTTAACATATGAAATTGGCAGTTTAAAGCTCTAATTGCCAAGGTTGTTGAAGTATAAACCTTTTTACCCCATCTATCCAGCGCCCTGGAGTCTCTATCAGAAGGGGTAGGATTTTTAGCAGTAGAAGCCTTAATGCCCTTGGGCCCCTGTGAAACAGGATTTTTGAAAAGGAACTTGTGGGACTCAGGGACCCTGTAGTATCTGTCAGGTTTACTGGGAGCAGGAGGCAGGGAATCAGGGGTCAAACTGGATTCCAAGAAAGCATCATCAACAATGTCTAGTACAGGAGGAATAGCCAAAGGCCTATGCGGAGGTAGGAGAAGAAAATCCCTAAGCCTCTTTTTTGAATCAGAAAATTCCTGGCTTTCCCAGTGAAAATGCTCCCTTAGAGTATTTAAGGTTTCCCAAAAAGAAAAATCCTCAGGAGGGGAAGCAGAAGGAATACAGTCTCCTGCATCAGAATCCTCATAAGTAGGTAAGGACAAATCCAGGTCATCAGAAGAGTCAGAAAAAACTGAATCCTGATCAGAAAATTCATTATCAAGCTCAGCCTTAGGCCTCTGGGGGGGTGGGGGGGGGGGTTGGCTACCCCTGATTAGAGTTATTAGATCTTCAGCCATTTTTAACATTTGTTTTTAGGCATAGAGGCCTGAGCATGTGGCCTGGGCGTCGGTTTTTCAGACATGGATCGAGATTTAGGCCATAGTAATGAAGGAGGCATCGATTTAATATGCAAGTCCATACGCCTGAATACACCCTCAGAAGCCGGTGCCTGCATAGCAGTTCCGGGCCCATCCAAGGTAGAGACATCCACGGGTTCCATAGTTGAAGTATCTCGCGGCATATTGGACTCCAAATGGGTCACAGTAGAAGTCTACATATCAGAAGTAGCGGGTATCAGGGGCTGCGAAAGCGCCTCACTGAGTACCAGCGAACTGGCGACTGGCTTAGGAGAAGCGTCGTCGGCAGTTTTGGACATTGGCGGCCTGTCTCTTGTCTTTATCTTTGTGTTTTTTCAGAATCCTGGTAGTCGGATGGCCAACCGACGACATTTCTGGATAATTAAACAGAGAAACGAAATATTTAGAGGCAAAAATATACAGACGGCTAGTGCGCTGATTAAATAAAGCACAAAACAGACAGCAAGGTATGTCGTGGTCAGGGCCTACGCAAGGAA
Source organism: Protopterus annectens (assembly GCF_019279795.1). NCBI lineage: Eukaryota > Metazoa > Chordata > Ceratodontiformes > Protopteridae > Protopterus > Protopterus annectens. The sequence goes on from NC_056738.1 coordinate 261,654,913, forward strand.
TACAGTATGAATGAAAATCTTTATGAGGTATTTGCTTTCCACAAGTAATGCAATTAACTTTTACTGACATCGGTAAGGAGCAAGAAAAATCTCCCCAACGGGGTACTTAGCTTTCAGTTGAAGACTTCGGTTCTGAAACTCAAAAACAAAAATTTCAGGAGTCGGCCGACCGGCATTTGTGAACTGCTTCTGCTTCGGGCACTGCACGGCAAGAAAGACTGATGTAATGATGTCGGCTGCATGTTTTATACCCCTGACTACCTGACGTCATGGAAGAAGGGACAGCAACCGACGCAGGACCCAAGACTTTGTTAATCAGGCAGACTGAGGGCAACCTGCAAGCAGATTACCCAAATGTAATGACTGCAACAGTGAAACACGAAGAACATCCGATAGCTAGGGATGTCGTGGTCTGGGCCTAAACAGGTAACGCAGTAAGAATGAAAATCCCTGCGAGGTATTTGGTTTCCACAGGCAATACAATTGTTAATTCTTTCTGACATTGGTTAGAGCAAGAACAAAGAATCTCCAATGGGGTACTTAACTTTAAAAGATTTCAGGTCTGAAACTCAAAAAAATGAAAATTTCAGGTAGCGGCCGACCGGCACTTGTGAACTGCTTCTGCTTCGGGCTCCTTCTTGGCAAGAAAGACTGATGTAATGGCGTCGGTTGCATGTTTTATACCCCTGATGACTGGACGTCATGGAAGAGTCGACAGCATCAGACACAGAAATCCCAAGACTCTGGTATTCAGGCCGACTGAGGGCTACCTGCAGGCAGATAACCCAAGTGTGATGACTGCAACAGTGAAACACGAAGAACATCATGCACATCCACAGGGAAAAAGAAACAGGACAGCGCATCACAGACCCCTCAGCCAGCAAACGTTCCCAAAAGGAGAAAAAACAAAGGGGGCAGGAAGGAGGGAGTGGTTGTTGCAGCAGTGAAAAGGAGGATATCTACTGAAGGGTAAGATTGCAGTATTCATAACAAGTGGGAGATTACCAAAGCTACTGAAAAGGATGACAGGAGGAAGGCACAAAGGAGCCCTCCACAAACCCATGAAGGATGGCCCTGGTAAATCCTGCCCTGGCTCTGGAAATGACATCCAACTTGCTATGTTTAGTAACACTGTGGACAAAGGACCAAGTGGCAGCTTAAAGGATGTATGTAGTATCCTAATCCTTGAAGAAAGTTCCAGATGAGGCCACTGCCCTCTTAAAAAGAGCCCCAATTGAAGTAGAAAGCTGTTTCCATGAAAAGAATAACAAAAAGAAATGGCCTTATAGGTTCATAGGTTAGTACTAGGCTAACTGCCCTTCTGGGTCACTTTAAGGCTAGCCAATAGAAGCCTTAGAAATCCAGGAGGAGATGGTTTGTTAAAAACTGCCAAACCCAATGTCTTGGTATGAAAGGAAACAAAGCTGCTCAGATCTGCAGATAGCCTTTGTCTTATCCATATACCACCCACACTGTCTACAAAGATCAAAGGTGTGAAGAACCTTCTTAGTAATAGACCTTGGAGAAGGGGAAAAAAAAAAAAGGAAGGAAGCTGGATAGACTGATTAAGAGGCAACCCATTGGCCACCATGGGGATAAACAAAGGATTAGTATGCAGAAAAACACACTGTCACTATGAAAAATGAAAAAGGAATAAACAGCCATCAGAACCTGAAGCTCAGAAACTCTTAGCTGAAGTAAAGGCAACCAACAAAATAGTCTTCTAGGTGTCGTGTTGCAAAATATAAGAGGAGGAGGCATGCTTAAATGAAGACAGTCAATTTTTCACGTACAAAATTAAGGTCCCAAGAGGGAGGAAGGAATAGGTTTTCTTGGAGATCGGATGTGAAGGATGCCTTTAAGAAACTGCTTGACCTCAAAACAATAGGCCAAATATAGGTTCAAGGGCAGACAAGCACAGACTGCTGAAAAATGAGCTTTAACAGAAGAATATGCTAAAGCCAACATGCAGCAGTTCACCCAATTAAGAAAGGGCAAAAGGGACTCCCCACTGAAAAGCGAACCTGGTGATGCTCGAGACAAACAGAAAATCTTTTCTATTTAGCCATATAGGATTTTCTAGTAGTGGATTTCCTGCCGTACTGCATAACTCTAAGCACATCCTCAGAAAAGCGGTATCTAAATAGGATCAAAACCCTATCACCCAAAATGTCAACTGAAGAATGGACAAGTAAAGATGAATGAGAAAACCCTTGTCTTGTGTGAGAAAATCCATTCAGTGAGGTAACTTGTGATTATTGCCCCCTGGCCAGGTGAAAGAGGAGGGGGAACCAATGCTGTCTAGGCCAAAAGGGAGTCACCAGCAAGATACTTGGAGCATCCTTCCTGACCTTGTGCAGGACTCTGGGAAGAAAAGGAAGAGGAGGAAAAGCATACAAGAACATCCCCTTCCAAGAAAAGGACACGGCATCTACCTTCTAGGTCAGAGGACTTGGGACTCTGGAACAAAAGTGAGGAAGTTGCCTGTTCAGAGTGGATACAAAAAGATCCACTTAAGGAATACCCCACTGGTGTCCTATGTCCAGAAACACCACTCTGTGAAACATCTGCTCATGAGGTTGTGTCCTGGACCTGCTCAGGAAGTCTGGCACTAAGTTGTCTTCTGAAAGGATGTAGACTGCCTGAAAGGTTACCTGATGGCAGATAGCCAAATCTCAGGCATGAAGGACTAGTCTACAAAGAAGATAAGACCTTGCGCCAGTTTGTTTATGTATTACATTACTGTGGTGTCTGCAAAGACCTTTTAAAGGGCTTGGAGACCAAAGAGAATGGAAGGCATGAAAAGCAAGAATGAGTGCCCTCATTTCTTTTATGTTGATGTGGTCTGACCTCTAATGAAGGGGGCCACAGACCCTGAACCCTCAAACGGTTGAAGAAGCTCCCCACCCCAGATCAGCAGCATCTGTGAGTGACTTCTGAGTAGGGGTAGGAGTCTGAAAAGGCAGTACTGGATTGAGGGAGACCTGCTGAATTCACCAGTGAAACCAGAGTTTCAGACGTAAGGGAACTGGAAACTCCAAAGGGTGGCAATGCTGGAGTCAAATCATTTTTAAGTACCATTGAAATTTCCTCATGTGAAGCCTGGCAAATGGTAAGATGGGAATGGTAGATGCCATGAACTTCAGGACTTTGAAAAATTCCCTTGCAGAAATGAGAGAAAGGGAAAATGGAGACTGAAAGTAGGTTGTTAGAAACAGAACCTTAGAACATGGAAGAGAAACAAACACTGGAATAGTTTGAATTCTGCAATCCAGAAAAATGTGGTATTGAGAAGGATTAGGTTAATTTTTCCCCTATATATAGGGTTACATTTGCCATTTATTCTGGCTTCAACTTCTTTGTGACTCTGATTGTGATTTTCTGTTTTGGACTTATTCGTGATTTGCCAATTCAACCCTCAAGAATAGAAGAATCTTTTCAGGGTTCATTTTTATTTTTTATTTTTTATATCTTCTTCCTCCGGTTCATTGCAACTTATTGTCATGGATCTCAGTAAATTGTTATCTGGTTTATGCTCCGACAAGGATGACTTAAAAATTTTTGGCATAGGAACTGAACATACAGAAAAGGTGGATTTGGTAATCATGGATCCAGTTGACGGTTGCGAAAACTTATTCTTTCAATTAGGTAAACAAATTAAGATGCTTAGAACAAACATTTGGCACAGTAAATTGTTTAAAGCTTACCAAATACAGAATATATCCCCTAGAGGATTGAGATGTAAAATCCAACCACTAGTGGGCACACCGGATGAAACTCTGTTGAAAGATTGGCAACAAGCACAACAGGAGGCTGCCATGATTAGAGTTAACATTTTGGCCTCTTTCTATGAGAGAACAATACAGAGTAATATTATTGAAGTAGAAAACATGTAACAACCTGAAACGGTTTGAACATGAGGCTAGTTTTCAGGGTTGTCTTGGCAAATTATCTAAAGAAATCTCTATTTTGGAAAATAACCTTAAGAAAAGAAATTGCATAAATTTGCCGGGATAAGGAAGATTATGATAGGGGCAAACAATTTGATTCACAAAGGGTGTGAGGTTTGCTCATGGTACCAAGAATGCTTCATTTAAAAAAGACCAAGGTCTATTTTAAAAAAGACTGGGCCTAGCTTTATTACCTCTGGTGAGGATTCTTCGACTACTGATACTGAGACACCTAATATTGGTGATTCTCCAAATGCTAAAAGGGTGAAGGACTGAGGTCCCTTTAGGAAAAACACAGGGCAGGAAGGAATCACAGAGGTCAAAAACTTAGAAGAGCTCTTCATGTCGATAGTGAAGTAAATCATTCATGTACTAATGTTTTAAATATTTCAAGTCATATTTTGACTGATGATCAATATTCCCTTCTTAATAAAGGCCTTGGTTTCATACCTGTTTTTTACACAGATGAAAGTATTTTGGTTTCTGATACAATGGATTTTTGTAGGAAAATTAACTTGAAATTATTTTTTCAACAACAAGATCAAACTGACCATGCTCAAAGATCATCTGATTTTAGATTTCACAAATCTACATTTAACCCTCCATGGATAAACATGTTGCTGTTTTCCAGCAGGCGGTTATAAAGGATATACACTTCAATTTGGGTTCTGTTGACACTATAAAGCATAACATGTCTAGGAAGGAACAAATAGCACTCACACAACTCAGAAACAATACGGATATTGTTATTATTTCTGCCGACAAAGGGTGGTGGTGATGGATACTGAGTATTATGTGAATGAAGGTCTTAGACAACTTTCCGACCATCATCATTACATGAAGATGGAGATTGATCAGGTTTTGCCTTGGAAATTAATGAATTTTTGGAAAAGGCTGTAGAATCTGGAATTATCTCTGATAAAACCAAAACTCATTTGACGGTTAAGGATCCTGAAACAACAACTTTATCTACTTCCTAAGATTCATAAGTCCATTGATCAGCCACCAGGCAGACCGATTGTATCTGGCATTGGGTCACTCACTGAACCCTTGTCTGTTTTTCTAACTGAAAAATTGAAACCACTGTTAACATGTGTTAGAGCAAGAATCAAGGACACGACTGAATTTTTGCAGATAGTCTCCGAGTCTCAATTGGACCCTGAATGGCTTATGTGTACCCTTGATGTAGCCTATACCAGCATCCCTCATTGGTATTAATGCCTTGGAATACTGGCTAAATAAAACCAATTTATACCCCCCAGGGATGAACACCTTATTGTTGTGTATGGCTGAACACATTCTAACTAAAATGTTTTTATTTCCAACAAAACTGCTATGGGTGCATCCTTTGCACCCATCTATGCTGATCTTTTATGGGCTACATGGAAGATATGATTTTTTGCACAACATATATCTACCTGAGATTGATATATGGAGAAGATACCTGGACGACTGTTGGCTTATATGGAAAGGAGGTGAGGAATACCTCCAGGAATTTATTCAACATTTGAATGGGAACATCTGGGGTATTGAATTCACTGTGGAATATAAGTGCAATCAGTTATTTGGATGTCAATTTAATTCGACAGGAGGATAACACTCTTAGAAGAAAATTCTCACAATATAATACCCTTCTACATGCTGATAGTTTTCATCCGAAACATATTATTAAATCACAGTTTGTGCGGATGAAAAGGATTTGTTCCTCAGTGGATGATCTTCAGAGTCATCAAATGGATCTAACCAAGAGATTTTTGTCCAGAGGTTATTCCACTTCTCTTCTCCAATACAATACTAAAACTCATAATGAGGAATCAGATGTATGTAGATTTGTCACCAAATTTAGTAAATATTATTAATACTCACTGGAATATATTGAATTCTCATCCATTGTTGGAAGATTATCTCGGATGTTATTTTTCCTATAGGAAAGGCAAAACTTTAGGGAATCTATTTTCACACTATAAAAACCAGGGTCATGGATCACACTCCAACTCAAAGAACACTTACTGGAGATAAACTTTCAGGCATTTATCCATGTGGACATTGCAGTTTTGTAACTATATTTTCAAAACTACTTCTTTCACTAGTAGGAACACTGGACAAATATCGACATACAGTTTTTGGTAACTGCAGTTCAGACTGGATTATTTATCTTGCCACATGTACATGTCATGCATTTTATATTCTAGACAGTTGTCAGGATCTCTGAACACCTTGGTGACATTAGAAACAGAACATTAACTAATGCACTACATAGACATGTTATCAAACATCGCACTGCCAAATTTACATTCACCATCATTGATCATATCATAGATCTTTTAAAACAGGTTGGCATGACATCCTAAATACCAAAGAAAAAAGGTGGATCATTAAACTTGGGGGGCTTTTCCCTCCTGGATTAAATGATAAATTATAATTTGTAATTAACCATCACTTGCATTACATATATGTACTTATTTCTTATCAGGTTGCATTGCTTAGGTTTTAGCTCATTTTAGGATACTGTGGCTGGTATTCAACACCAGAATTCTTATAACCTGACTTTTGTTTCGGGTTTATTTTTGGGCATTTACCCTTTATTGTATGTTTTTTATTAAGTTTGTTTATTATCATTGATATACCAGTATACCATTATAATCTGGAGATATGCATGCAACTCAGGCAAACTTTTTTTTTTGTTTACTGAACTATGGATTTTTCAATTACTTCTGCCTTGATTGTATTTTTCAATTACTTTTGCCTTGTTTGCATTTTTGACTTATCAGGAAGTGATGTCATATAGATGCCTTAAAGAACATTATATAAGATGATGACTAAGTGCTTTTTGCTGACTATACTACTGATGAAAGCCTTGCCAGTTTTATTAAACTACTTTTGAACCTTCCTTGGTGCTGGCCTTTTTCTGATTTTGGGTCTAACAAGTGCTCTTGCCGTGCACCAGCCTAACTTGCTAGCTCCTATACACGGTACTGAGAAGGAGTCTGACTAGATTTCTTAAGATTAATGCTGAATCCCACACTGCACAGCAGGAGCATGGTGAAGTTCAGATCCTACAAAAGCCTGGATTGGGAGGGAGCCTGAAGCAGGTTGTTCAGATATGAGAATATCTGGATTCTCTTAAACCTGCCAAAGGTTATGACAGGGGCCAGACATTTGAACACATTTAGGGCCACAGAAAGACCAATGGGTAAAATACAGAACTGAAAATGAGAGGGAGAATCAGAGAAAAGAAAAAAACTTACTGAAAAGAGAGTAGATGGGAATATGAATACAGGCATCCTTTGAATCTAGGGAGACCAGAAAAACCTGTTGAAGTAAGACAAGAAACACAGTCCGAAGGGAAAGAATCCAAAAGGAAGGAATCTTTAGAAAGGAAAAATCTAGGTCTGGTCTCCAGGATCCCTCTCTTCTGTGGACCAGAAATACTCTAGAGTAAAACCATGTTCCTCTTTGGGATACTGGAACAGGGTGAATGGTGCCCTGATCCAGTAAATCCTGCAGAACTCCAGAAAAATGAGGAAGTTGGTCTGGAGGATGCTGAAGACCAGAGAAGGGGGAAGGGATTTCCATACTAAACTGTGATGTATAATGGAGAAGAGTCCGACGTTATCTGTTGCCAGACAGGGAGGGATAGGGAAAAACTATGAGACAAGGGAACCTGGCTAAGGGGAAGAGAAAGGGGAAAAAATATGTTAAATGGAGGTAGATTTGTCCTGAAAAGGGGGCTTTTGAGTTATAGAAGTCTGTGTGGGTTTATCAGTGAAAATACCCTTAGGAGCCTTCTTCCTTTTAGAAGACTGACAAGGTTGCCTATGCACAAAGGCAGACTTAAGATTGTTTCTCCCATACTCAAATTTCAGAAAAACTAAGATTTAAGATCCTGCATTACTTTACCTTTCTCTTCTAGATTCTTAAGTCAGCAGCAGCTGCACCACACAAATTCTGATTGCCCAAAGGAACATCTAAGAACTTGGGATTAATATCATCAGGTAAGGCCTGGAGGTGAAGCCAAGAGTACCTTCTCATGACTGAACCAGAAGCAATGCATTAGCTGCATCACAACTACATTTGATGGAGTGACGGGCAACCAAAGAACTTAAGGGCAGCAGTCTTTCCTTCAGAGTCAGGAAGGTCATACAACCCCCCCCGTGTGACAAAAGGACTAAAACAAAACTGCTCATATGGGTTTGATATTTAATGGCCCTGAAAGCCAGAGTGACACAAGTGTACATTTTTTCCCCAAACTTCTCCATGGCCCATGGAAAGAGTTTGGAAGAGGGCAAAAGCTTAGACAGCTTATCAGCAGAGAGAGAGACCACAGTAGGGTCTGAAGGAGGACACTTGTATAAGTACCTAAATGCCACGGGCACTTAAAGTCAGGCTTCTTAGGGGCTGGAGGCTAGGAATAAGGAGCCACAGTAGCAACTGTGAATGTATTCAACAAAAAATTCAACACGGGGGGGATGGCAGAAGGATTAGGAGATTCCATCTGCAACAACACAAATACCTCTTTTGTACATATGGGACTTGTGAGCAGTCCCACTTAAAATATTCTTATCATGCAAACTACTGTGTCCTCAAAGGAAAACTCCTTGGAGACAGTCAGGACTCAAGGAATTCTCCTCCTCAGACCAATAGTCTAAAACGGAAGTCATTTTGAGGAGTAGGCCAATGACTCCTCCACTGAATCAATCTCCTTATCTGACGAATTAGACTCCCTAGTCCTTTTAACTGGAGAACAGGACGAAGGAGAAGCAGGAACGGACACTCCCCTGAGGTGGTCATAAGGGCATTAAACAAGGCCATGTGTAAAATCCCGCCACTCCCTTAAAAATCCTTAGCAGTGGGAGGAATGTATAGTTTTCTACTACTTCTGTGGGACATCAGCTTTGACCAACCTAGGGGGGCTGGAGCCATGCTAGAACTTAAGGGTAACCAGGGACCGCTTCCCTCACCAGAATCTGAGGAATCCTCCCAGGCCCTTCAGAAATGATCAGCTGTTATTCCCTCTCAACATCCGCTCCAGATGTTTGCACTGCCTCAGAGGATGTGCGAGAAGTTGGCTCCGCACCAGCCTCCAAAACAGTTGAGGCAGAGGAAACTGGTGTCTGTACTGGACAGTCTTCGGGGGTCTTCACTCATCTTGAGACAGACTTCCAGTGGAGGAAGGGCAACAGCAGCAGAGTCAGTCAGAGACTTAGTCTTCTTTTTAAGAGATGGCTGTACCTCAGAGTGGATGGATTCAGCCATGGTACCCTTAGTTAAAAGTTTGAAACATTGGTTTTCAAGACAGATAAAGAGGAGAGATGGCTGCAAAGCATTCTGGGAACAAAAGCCTGACAAATTGTACACTGGGTATGATCGTGTCAAGCACCTAAGCAAAACAACTTCTTGCGACAGTTTTTATGAGGAATCTGCCTCCCACACTAACATTTCCCTTCCTGGATGACAGGAGCCCTGAATATCCAAATAAAGGGAGAAAAAGAAGGAACCCCAATGGGGCACTTACCTGTAAGTGGCTCAGTAAAAAAACACCTCAACAAAGGATGTTCTGACAGATATACAACTGTGGTGTTCTGATTGGCAACAAAGTTCTTAGTATGAAGTGTTTGCATGCCACCTTTATGCCCTATGGCAATGCAGGAAGCATACACCTACACCATTATCAGGCTGCAAAGGCTTTGGTATACTGGCCGGACATTGGGCTATCCCTGGCAGGAGATCCTACTTGTTATGAATACAGCAACAGTGATATGGAAGGACATCTTGTGATGATTGCCCCTGGCCAGCTGAAAGAGAAGGGGGAACCATTGTTGTCTGGACCAAAAGGGAGTCACTAGCAATATTATGGGTGTGGTCCACATGATCATGTGCAAGACCCTGGAAAGTAGAGGAAGAGGACAGTAGGCATACAGGAACATCCCCCATCCAAGAAAAAAGGCAAAGCATCCACTTTCCAAGCCAGAGGACTTGGAACAATAAACAATAACGGGAAAGTTGTCTGTTCCCACTGATGAACAATGTCCAGAAACACCTCTCTGTGAAGCATGAATTCATGAGGATGTCTCCTGGACCTTCTCACAGTCAGTCACTAAGGTGTGCTCTGAAGGGATGTAAACCACCTGAAGAACAAAGTGATGGTGGGTTACAAAATCCCAAGCCTGAAGAGTCAGCCTGCAATGAAAGTAAGACTTTGTGCCCCCTTGCTTGTTGGCACGACATAACTGTGGTAGTCTCTAAAAACCTTTATAGGATCTGGAATTCAGAGGAAGTGAAAGCCCTGAAGAGCAAGGATTAGAGCCCTCATCCCTTTGACAATGATGTGGTGTGACATCGGTTGATGAAACCAAAAACCTTGGACATTCAGATTGTTGGAAGAAGCTCCCCAACCTTGATCAGAAGTATCCATGTACAGTTCTTCAGTAGGAAGGGAACATGAAAAGGCAAATACCGATTTAGTGAGATCTGCTGAAATGACCAGTGGAGTTCAAATTTGTGACAGGGTAAAAGCAGAACTGGATACTCAAGATGGTGGCAGTGTTGGAGCCAAACAGTCTTGAGATACCACTGGAATTTTTTCATGTGGAATTTGGCAAAAGGAACCATGGGAATGGTGGATATCATGAACCCCATTGTCTCAGAGAAATTCCCTTGAAGGAAGAACTGGAAAACATAAAACAGACTGAAAATAAGCAGTCAATTTGAGGACCATGGGAGACTGAGGAGAAGCCAGCATTGGAATGGTCTGAATCAGGCAACTCAAAAACACTTGGTCCTGAGAGGGACTCAATACTGACGATTTTGAGATTGAGACTGCATCTCGCACTGTGCAGAAGAAGCATAGTGAAATACAGATTCTGAAACAGAAGCTGCTGAGAGGAGACTTCAGTCAGAAGGTTACCCAGATAAGGGATATATGATTCTCTGAAGTTTGCAGAAAGGTACCACAGGGGCCAGACATTTGGTAAACATCCCTGGAGCTGCAGAAAGACCAAAAGGCAAGGCAGATAACTGGTAATGGAAATAAGAAACAGAAATTTAATCATTTCCTGAACAGAGGATGATTAGTAATATGGAGTAAGTGTCCTTCAAAAGCAGGGAAAATAGAAAAGCCTGAAGAAGCAAAAGGGGGAAAGGGTCTGCAGAGACAACATACTGAAGGAACGTCCCGGCTTTCCTGGAATCAGAAACAATTGGAATAGTAACCTGTTCCCTGTTGAGACAACAGTACAGTTTGTACAGTTCCCAGTTTCAAAAGATCCCAAAGGACCATAAAAAACTTTCACTGACTAAAATTTTGGGAATCCTCTAGGCCCTTTAGACATAATCAGCTGCAGTTTTCCCTCAACATCTGCACCAGACATATGCACAGCCTCAGCAAATATGTGAGTTGGCAGTTCTGTGTCTGCCTCTAACTGGGTCATGGCAGAGGGAACTGGTATCGCCACTGGCTAGGTCCTTGGGTTATTCATCCAATCCGAGAGAGCTGTCTAGTGGGGGCTGGACAGCTGCAGATTCAGAACGAGCTCTTTTAGCTTTTTCTTAAGAGGTGGCAACACTTCAAGGCAGGTGGATTTGGCCATGGTACCTTGAGTCAATAACTTCGGACTTTGGTTTTCCAGACAAACAGAAAGGGAAAAGAAATAACTGTTCAGGGTTCTAGGGAAAAATGCCCAATAGAGATCATACCGAGTATAATTGTAGGTGACACCCAAACAAAAAAGACACTTCTCATATGACTTCATGGGGAATCTGCCTATCACATTCACATTTCCCCTTCCTGAATGACATGAAAACAAACTAAAAGGAGAAAAAAATGGAAGAAACCCCAATGGGGCATTTATCTTCAACAGGCTCAGTAGAACCACCAGCTATGCAGACAGTGGACACACCAAATTCAGAAGTTGTGTTCAGACTAGTAGCAAAGAAGTTCCAAAGATTAGGTGCCCACACTTCACACATGCACCTTACACCTTGTGCATAGGACATATGTCTGATGCGTGACAAAACACAAACCAAGAAAATCACAGAAGACTGAGTAAACCAAAGAAATAATCTTGCTGCAGTAAAACGATGTGGAGACTTGCAGAGACTGGTAGAAGAAAGTGTTTCAAATTTGTAGTTGTTGATCAGGTTTTAAAAGATAGCAGTGTTTTTTTTTTTTTTTTTTACTGATGCATTTGTTCAAAAGAAAGTTAGAATGGCAACTTAAATTAGATGCAACAACATTTCCGGGACTTAATGAGGCTGTTTCAATTAGTTCAGTTCTCAAGCTAAAGCTTGTAAATGGCTAATTGATCCCATTTAGTCTGGTGTCATTCATCGGTGCTTTTTCATCACATGACTGTTATTTTCGGTAGTTAAAGACTTTTTTGTCTGTGTTAAAGTCAGTTCTGATGAAGTCCTTGTAAAAAAAATAGGATGAAAGCTCTTAAACTGCTTGGTTTGTATAAAGTATTTCTTCTACCAGTCTCTCATGTTTCTGCATCATTTTACTGCAGCAGGATTCTTATTTCATGCACATGTCTGATGCATGACACCTGGAAGATGCAACGAGTTTGGAATACTCGCCGAATGTTAGGCTATCCTTGGCAGGATACCCCAAGAGTAAAGAATACTGTAACAGTGATAAGCAAGGAATCAAGCAGTCTGATGCTAGAGGACAGCACAACTTCCCCAGTTGTCTGGATTTAAGTGAGAAGGAGAAAAAGACAGAGGAGGCAGAGAGGGGATAATGCAAGTTAGGAGTAATATCTGGAGGAGAAAAAAAGAGTCCACTGTCCCTCGTATCCAGCAAAGGGGAGACAAGTGGTCAGCACACAGAGGGGCTTGGTGGGTGGGAGTGCATACTGCAACACTGATCTACTCGAACATTTAGACACAACTTTACTACGTTCTTCTTAGTCAATGTTGCATTACTGACTCTTGGGAGAACTTCCAAAGCTAAAATTTGGGTGGTAGGTCATCTGTACGACCATAGGAAATAAGATTTTGCAGGATGGCAGAAGTAAAACCTGCTCTAACCCTGGAGGCATTGTCTAGGTTATTGTGTTTTGTAAAGGTGTACACAGAGTTCCATGTGGCTGCCTCTAGGATAATCTGGATGGGAACTCCTTTGAGGAAAGCAGTGGTAGTCAGCCCATGTCTGGTGGAGTGGGCTCTAATACACCAAAGTAAATCCTTTTCATGGTGCAAGAAACAAAACTTAATGCAGTGAGCTATCAATTTAGAGACAGTTTGCTTGGAGACAGGTTTGCCCTGTTTACCTTCTGCAAAAACCACCAGCAATTGTTCAGCCCTATTAGGGCTTTTTGTCCTGTCTAGATAACACCTGGTCTGCCTGTGCACACCCAGGGAATTAAGGACTTGCTCTGCCCTGTTCTGTGGATCTGGGTAAAACATTGTCAGGAATGACAGCTTGATTTAAAATAAGTTCTCACACCACTTCAAGTATAAAGGTTGGGTTCGTTCTGAGGGTGACCTCATCCCTATGGAAGACTGTGAAAGCTTCTTCACACATTTATTTATTTGTTTATTCCTTAAAGTTTCCACTGAACCCGGAGGGGGAAAAAAAAAAAAAAAAAAAAAAAAAAGTACATGTATATTCTGACAGAGACAGTCTAGGTCATAACATAATTAACAAACTGAAAAAAAAAACAGAACAAAACAAAAAAAAAAAAAAAAATTAAACAAGAGAGAGAATAAGTATAGTAGCTAAAAGTAGGATGTATTAAAGGACATTAAGTAGAGTTAGTTATGTGGAGGGGAGCAAGAGCATTCCCACTGTGATGCTAGGTGTAAGAGACTTCTTTTCTTGAAAGAGTGGTTAGAGGTGGTGCGGATGTTTGGTGGTAAGAGGAGTTCAGTTGAGGCTGAAGGAGGAAGTTTTTTTTGCCCTGGGGGATGAGTAGGTTTATGCACTTCTAGTAGATTTGATTATTAGACCTTAGAACTCTGTTAGGTAGGTGCATTTTAAAGGCAGAGGAAAGGAGGGACAGAGGGAAGGGTTTAGAATTGAGGACTGAAGATTGATCGTTTTGCTTTTTGATGTTTGTTTTCGCTGGCTTTATAATATATTTCAAGAAGGAGAGAAGGGCAGTCATGGTGCTATGACAGGATGGCTATGGGACGGAAAATTAGTGACGTTATTATTGTTAAAATTTGGGGAACTATGCATTCTTGTAGGAGCGGTTAATTAAGATGCAGTCTGGGGGATTTTGGGAGGTGTTGATGAGGAGGTGGAGAATGAGGAGGTCAATTTGGAAATAGAGTCAATGAAGAAAGAATTAAATTGGGTGGCTAGATCATGATCTGGTTATGGTTATGGAGTGTAGAGAAATAGTTTTGTCGATCAAAGGTAATGAGTTTTCATTTTGTATTCATTAAGGAGCGGTTGTCTCTACGCTTTTGGTAGAAGAATGTTGAGGGTTTGTAGCTTAGTAACACTCCTAGCAGATGGCACAGCTATGAGGAAGGTTGTCTAGGAGAGCATCCTTAAAGAGACAGTGGCTGCAGATTCAAAAGGAGGCAAAATTAGTATTTTCTAAGACAATTTAGATCCCAAGACAGAATGGGGCTCCCTCTAGGTGGTCTCAAGTGAATCACCCCTTTTAGAAAATGTTTCACATGAGAGTGTGAGAAGATAAGTGGCATGTTATTCAGACAGGCTGAACTGCAGGCACATGTACCTTAATGCTGGAATAGGATAGCCCTAGAATAAAAAAAAGGCCAGACAGATACTGTCAGACTGCACTGATGTCTGCTCAGGTAGGGTCACTTTCATTGCTGTAACACCAGGTGGAAAATCCTTTCCACTTTGCCAGGTATGATTTCCTGGTATTGGAATTTCTTGCTTCCCTTGGAATGGAGAGCACCTCCTTGGGATAAGATGTTATCCCAGGTGTCAAAACCTAATGCTGCTGTGGTTAACTTGATGGTGGCTACGTGGGGATGGAAGGTAGACCCCTTGACCTGACTGAGCAGATCAATCTCCTGCAGTAGATGTGGAATCGCCCCTTGCTCAGCATCAGGAGGAAAGAGAAAGTACAGTTGTGTACACTTACCATAAATGTAGATGTTCGAGTGTATTCACTGTTGCAGTCATTACATTTGGGTAATCTGCTGGCAAGTTGCCCTCAGTCGGCCTAAATTCCAAAGTCTTGGGTCCTGTGTCCATTGCGGTCTCCTCTTCCGTGACGTCAGGGGTATAAAACAAGCAGCCAACGCCATTTTCTTTAGTTTTTCTTGCCCCAGATGTCAGGTGCCCCCAAAAAGTTAGCAATATATATATATATATATATATATATATATATATATATATATATATATATATATATATATATATATATATATATATAAACTATATATACATGCATCAATATAAACTTTACCTTCATCTACAAGCAAATACACCACATAGGTTGTAGAGGATAGAGAAGGAAAGAAACTCCAGAATGAAAGGGGGGTGGCGGGTGGGTAACCTGGACTGCAACAGTGAATACACTTGAACATCTACATTTATGGTAAGTGTACACAACTGTACTATGTCCTTCGTGTTTCACTGTTGCAGTCATTACATTTGGGTAGAATCCCAAAGCTATGGTTGGGAGGCTGGAGCTAAACAGCATTAGGTGCGGCTATAAGGCCCTGCAGAACTGCAGTGGCAAAGCCTGCCCTGGACTTAGAGTAGAGAGGGGAAAATGATAATGCTTTGTAAAGGTGTGAACAGAACTCCAAGTAGCAGCCTCTAGAATGTCTTTGGTTGGTACTCCTCTGAGAAAGGCTGCTGAAGTAGCTGCAGCTCTGGTAGAATGAGACCTAATGCCTTTGGGCACAGGTTTGCCAAGGTGTAAGTAGTAGAAATGAATGCAGTGGCTTACCCACTTTGAAACAGTCTGCTTTGAAATGGCCTTTCCTTCTAATCCTGCAGCATATGTCACTAGTAATTGCTCAGTTTTTCTTAGAGCTTTAGTCCTCCTCAAGTAGAATCTTAGTTGTTTGTGTACGTCCAAGGAATGCAGAATTCTCTCCCCCTTGTTCTGCGGATTTGGATAAAAGGTTGGCAGATAAATAGTTTGGTTAAGAGCCACAGTGGAAGCCACCTTAGGCATAAATGTTGGATTTGTCCTCAGAGACACCCTGTCTGGGTAAAATATGATAAAAGGCACTAGAGCCATGAGGGCCTGTAGCTCAGACTCTTCTTGCTGAAGTAATTACTAGTAGCAAAGCTGTTTTCCATTACAAGAACTTTATATCAGCAGTAGCAGCTGGTTCAAATGGAGGCAGGTTGAGCTTTTCCAACACATAATTGAGGTCCCATGCAGGTATTGGTGATCTTCTAGGAGGCCTTAAATTTTTGACTCCTCTAAGATACTGCTTTAGTAAAGGATGAGAAAAGATTGGTGGCACTGTATTATAATGAGCCGAAATGGCAGAGGCATGCATTTTAATTGATGAGAAAGATAGGCCTTTGTCAAGCATCTAATTCAAATATTGAAATATCTGTGGAATATTTGGTTCTGCTGTATCAGTTCCTCGTGCTTGATTCCAAGCACAGAATCTCTTCCATTTATAAGCATAAGATTTTCTAGTACTAGGCCTTCTGGCTTCCAAAATGACATCCATCATACCTTTACTGAGAGATGTTGTTTGTATAACTACATGATCAGCCCCTGCCAGGTTCAGTGTCTGGAATTGATTGTGCAGTATCGGATTGTTTTGCTGGGACAGTAGTTGAGGTCTTTGAGGTAAGGTCCAAGCTGGGTATTGAGACAAGTTCCTTAGGATTGGGTACCAGTATTGGCGGGGCCAGTCCAGGGCAATTAGTATCATCTTTGGTTTCTCTTGTCTGACTTTTAGTAGGACCTCGGGAAGAACAGGGAGAAGAGGAAAGGCGTAAACTGATAGGTTTTTCTAACTGAAGGATAGGGCGTCCACTGTCCATGCTTGTCTGTGATAAGTCCTTGTGCAGAATGTTTTCAATTGATAACTCTGAGGACAGGCAAACAGATCTATATCTGGGCTCCCCCATTTCGTCGTTATCATGCTGAAGACTTGTGGATCTAGTTTCCACTCGTGAGGGTTCATAAGGTTTCTGCTTAAACTGTCTACCAGAGTATTTTGTTTTCCTGTCAGGAATTGAGCTTGAAGATGTATTTGTTAAGTCAAAGCTGTGTCCCACAGTGCCATGGCTAATCTGCAAAGGGGATACGAGTGCGTGCCCCCCTGCTTGTTTACATACCACATAACCGTGATGTTGTCCGTCTTTATCAGTAGTTCTCCTGGATGAATTAAGTCCTTGAAGGCCGTCAGGGCATTTTGAACAGATAGCATCTTTTTTTGGTTGATATGTAGATGCATTTGTTTTGGGGTCCATATGCCCTGAATGCATCTTCCCACCATGTGGGCCCCCCCAGGTATAATCTGATGCATCTGTAGTTAAGGTTTGGTGGGCAGGGGGTATAGTGAAGGCCCGTCCCATGTTTTGGTGACATGCCTTTGCCCACCATAGAAACTCCTGTTGTAGGCAGGGAATGAGAGGAATCATGGTTTCCAGACTGTGACAATGTTGACTCCATAAAATTTTTAGGTACCACTGAAGTTTCCTCATATGCAGTCTTGCATATGGAATAAGTAGGATGCCATGAAGCCCAAAGCCTGCAGAGTTTGTCTTGCAGATAACTGGGTTTTTGTTGCCATCAGTTTGGAGTAAGAAGTCAGCTGCCTTTGTTTGTCTGGCGTGCGGTAAGCCATCTGGGCAGTTGTATTCAAGCTTGCACCCAGGAATGTTATCTTTTGAGAGGGTACCAGTTGTGACTTCTTTTCGTTTACTGTGTACCCTAGGCATGTTAGAAGCCTTTTCACAAACGCCAGGTGTTGAAGAAGAATGTCCTTGCTCTCTGCTTGAATGAGACAGTCATCCAAGTAAGGATATATTTGTATACTTTGTCTGCAAAAAGCAATTACTGGTGCCAGGCACTTTGTAAAGACCCTGGGCGCAGTAGATAAGCCAAAGGGCAGTGCAGAGAATTGATAATTCATTAAGCCAGCCTTGAATCTGAGGTATCTTCTGCACAATTGCCTTATTGGGACATGCAGGTATGCCTCTTTTAGGTCTAATGTCACCAGCCAAGCATTCTTGCCCAGCACGGGGAGAAGCTGCTGCAAAGTCAGCATTTTGAATTTTGGAATGTCCTGGTATGTGTTCAAAATCGATAAATCCAGTATTGGCCGCCAGGCCTTGTCCTTTCTGGGTAAAAAGAACAGTCGCGTAAAAACCTTGTCCTTTTTCCTGTTCTGGTACTGGCTGAATGGCCCCCATATCCATGAGGGATGTAACCCGTTTCTGTGTCTCTGCCCATTGATTTTTTGGCAGGTCTGGCCAACCGTTTGCCATTGGCAGAGTATGGAAATGGAACCTGTATCCCTGTGATACTATGTTTAGCACCCACTTGTCCTGGGTTATTAACTGCCAATTTTGAGCAAAAAGTGCTAATTTTCCTCCTAAGGTTGCTGCCAAAAGATAAGTGCTTGGTGAAGGCAGAGGGAAGTAATTGGGACTGTTTTCTGTAGGTTTGCACTTTATCTCCCCCAGATTAGGAGGTAGAAGCGCCTCACTGCTTTGACCTGTATGAATCATGTGCCTGGTATCTGGAACCCTTAGGGTATCTGGATTTGCCCCTTTAAGCTCCATCTGACACAGGAAAGGACCAATTTCTTGTAGGCCAGTGTCTACTGAATCTTGGTGGCTGCACTTGCAAGAAGTCTTTTACAGTTTGCATAGACTGAGCTTTGTCTTCCATTTTCTTTAAAACCTCTTCTGCCTTAACACCAGAGTATCATGCTGTAAAGGTGCATCCAGTAATTTAGCTTTAACATGATCAGGCAAATTTTGCTCTTTTAGCCAGGCATGCCTCCTAATCACAGATCCAGTAACTGCGGCCCTGCAGGAGGCCTCTAAGGAATCAAAACCACATTGCAAAGTATGTTTTCCAACCTGTTCAGCTGCATGCAATAATTCCTGCAATTCTTTATTTTCTGCACATTCAGAAATCAACATCATTTTCTGTTTCAGCAATGCCATAACATGTTGCTGATACTTGAGCATATGGAACTGGCAGTTTAAGGCCCTAATTGCCAAGGTTGCAGATGTATAAACCTCCCCCCCCCCCCATCTATCCAGTGCCCTTGAATCTCTGTTAGAGGGGGTAGGATTTTTTGCTATTGAGGCCTCAACTCCCTTTGGACCCTGTGAAATAGTTTCAGGATCAGCAGCAGGGTTTCTAAATAAATATTTGTGCGAGTCAGGGACCCTGTAATATGTCAGGCTTGCTGGGAGCTGCAGGTAAGGAGTCAGGGGTCAAGCTTGACTCGAAAACACATCTTCCACAATGTCTAAAACAGGGGGAATGGCTAAAGGACTGTGCCGAGGGAGAAGGAAATCCCGGAGCCTCTTTTTTGATTCTAAGAAATCTCGACTCTCCCAGTGAAAATGCTCCCTCAAAGTATGCAAGGTTTCTCCAAATGAATAATCCTCAGGATGTGATGCAGATGGTAAAGACTCCTCTGCATCAGAATCCTCATAGGGAGGTATAGATAATTCCTGATCAGAAGAGGAATTAGAAGAAATAGAAACCTGATCTGAAGATTCATAATCAGTGTCTTGCCTAGGCCTCTTATCAGGAGGGGGATGGGAATCCCTGATCAAGGTAATAGGGTCTTCAGCCATTTTGATCATCTGTTTTTTAGGCATAGCGGCCTGTGCATGTGGCTCATGCATCAGTTTTTTAGTTTTAGAAGTTGCTCTTGTCACTGAGTACCGGCGAACCGGTGACTGGCTTAGAAGTTTCGTCGTTTGTTTTGGACCTCGACTGCCTCTGTCCTTTTCTTTGCATTTTTTATGTAATCCGGTAGTCGGACTGCTATCCGACGACATTTCTGGGTGGTTAAATCCGTTTCCAAAATACTTTGAGGCAAAAATATACAGACACTTAATAGTGCGTTGGTTAAATCTAGCACAAAACAGACAGCCAGGCACATTGTGATCAGGGCCTAGGCAAGGAATACAGTATAAATGGAAATCCTTATGAGGTATTTGCTTCCCACAAGTAATACAATTAACTTTTTCTGACATCGGTATGGAGCAAAAAAAAAAAAAAAAAGTCTCCCCAATGGGGTACTTAGCTTTAGTGAAGACTTCAGTTCTGAAACTTAAACTCGAATATTTCAGGAGTCGGCCAACCGGCACTTGCGAAATGCTTCTGCTTCGGGCACCACACGGCAAGAAAGACTAAAGAAAATGTCGTTGGCTGCCTGTTTTATACCCCTGATGACCTGACGTCATGGAAGAGGAGATAGCAACCGAAGGACCCAAGACTTTGGAATTCAGGCCGACTGAAGGCAACCTGCCAGCAGATTACCCAAATGTAATGACTGCAACAGTGAAACATGAAGAACATCCAGTGCTGCTCTCAACCAGATGAGAGCTACTAGGATTGTGATGGGTCTGTCCTTCCTGATTTGTCAGTACCCTGGGAAACTTGAGACAAGGCTGGGAATGCACACACGAACTAGTTGGTCCATGTGAAGGAGAACACATCTATCTTGCAAACTCCCATCTGTTGTGTTCTGGAGCAGAATTTCTGTAGTTGCTTTTTGTGGTGGAAAGTGAACAGGTCTACTGAGGGGTGTCCCTACTAAATGAATAGTCAGAGCCAAGCGACCTCTCTTCTCAAAATCTATTTGTTGCAGGTCTAGAAGGTCCCCGTTTAGAGAATCTGCTAGGGTATTGCGCTGGCCTGGAATATGAGAGGCTGAGAGAGTTAGCCCTACCTCTTGAGCCAGCATCCAAATTTTTCTGGCAAGGCTGCGCAGTGGGTAGGACAAAGTTCTCCCTTCTTTGTTTACATTCCACATAACTGTGGTGTCATCTGTCTAGATCTAGTGCATCTCTAGGCTTATGTTTTGTTAAAGGCTTTTCTGGCCAGGTAGACTGCTAGTAACTCCTTTTGGTTTATATGCAACTTCTTTGTTGTGTGGACCAAATGCCCTGTACCTTCAGGGGACCTAGGTGAGCTCCCCAAAGTATGTGAGCTGTCCATGGTAATGGTCTGGTCCGTTTCTGGCAGAGTGAAATTTGCTCCTGGATTCATTTGTATGGTACAATTCCATCATAGGAGTTCTACTTTCAGTCATGGAAAGAGGGACAGCTGGGTTTCCAGGGGCTAGTGCTGTTCCCAGGCATTTTTTAGAAACCACTGACGTTTCTGTGTGTGTAACTTTGCAAACTGAATCATGAGGATGCATGATGCCATGTACTCTAGTATCCTCAGGAATTCTCTTGCAGTGTTGAGCTGCTTTGGAAGCAGACTTGTTAGGTAGCCTATCAAGAAAACAATCTTGTCCTAGGAAAGGAAGGCTTTCTGTTGAACCAAGTCTATGATAATGCCAAGGAATAAGATCCTTGTTTGAGGAAGAGTTGGATTTTTTTTGAAAACTTAGGGTGAGACCTACCTTCTGAAAACAGTCTACACTTATCTGTCAGACCCCTATGGTCTCTGAAATGGATCTTTCCTGAATGAGACAGCTGTCTAAGTAGGGGTAAATATGGATTCCTGGAGTTCTGCAATGTGCTACTAGAGGATCTAGGCATTCTGTGAAAACTCTGGATGCAGTACATAACCCCAGTGGTAAAGCACAGAACTGGAAGTGGAAGTCTGTTAAACTGTAGGTACTTTCTGTGACTATGTCTATGTGGACATGGAGGAAAGCATAATTTATGTTTATGGTAACCATGAAAGCATCTTGGAAGAATGTGAGAACTAATTTCTGCAATGTAAGTATTTGGAATTTTGGGATGCTGAGGAACTTGTTTAGCTTTGAAAGGTCTCAAAAAATCCTTGAGTAGAAGCCTTTTCCTTCTTGTTCTGGAGGGACAGGCTGAACAGATCCTTGATGAAGTAGCTCCCTGATAATATAGGTGGTGAGAGACTTTCCAGCTCTTTTGGTGGTTTTGGAATGCCCAAGAAGGGTAGTATTGCTCTGAACTGAACATAGCATCCCTTCTTTATGATGCTGAGGACCCATCTGTCCCTAGTGATGGATTTCCACTGGTTTAGGAAGGAGAGTCTGCCTACTGGAGGTTTGGAAGGGACAGGAAGGGGTAGAACATAGTCACAGCTGGTCTGGTGCTTTTTTCTGTACTAGATGCCCCAACAAGACAATTCTTTGAAAGGATGTGAAATAGAACTTGAGGGTTCAACTTGAAGCCCAGGGGAGCTAGAATGTTCAAGACCTTGTACAAGGAATCAAACACTTTGAAACAGACTGCACAAATCAGCAAGTCATCAAAATAAGGGAAAATGTGGATGCCTTGGGTCCTGCAGTAAGCAACCATTCAAGCCCGGTACTTTGCATATACCCAAAGCACAGCAGATAACCCAAAGGGTAAAGCAGAAAACTGATAGCTAAGATTTGCTGTGCCTGGCTTACACTATCTCCTGAAGTTGGAAGCAATTAGAATGTGATAAGCATCTTACAAATCAAGTCTTTTTTTGGTAGTGTATGAGGTATTGCAACTGAATATGACCACGTCATATGCTTACAAGATTAGTAAAGCTTGTGGCAGGGTTGCTGACAAACTACTGAAGGCAGACAATAGCAGTAGGGATAATACAGATCTTTGTGGTGCTCCCTGTATATGAAGGGAGAAGGGTAAGAAAGGGTCTCCTATCTGAATTCTAGAGAGTTTGACTGAAGAAACTTTTAAACCGTGACAGCGAGTCTGTGCTGATACTTACTGCAACAAACAATTATGACATAATTGTCTAATAGAACAAAACCCTTTGTGATGTCAACGAACACTGCACCAAGCCTTTGTCCATATTACAGAGTATGTCATCAGCTAACATGTACAGGCAGTCATGGTATTGCGTCCTGACCAACTGCCATGCTAGTGTGGAGTTAGTATACTGTATTTTTAATACAGTCTGTTAGCTGTAAAAACTAGTTTTCCAAAGTCTTCCCCATTGTTGGTAAGACTGGAATGGGCCTCGAGCCCTTTGTGTAAAGCAAGTAAAAAAATCAATGGCTGCATAAGTATATCATAATAAATTTGTTATAAGCATTAAATACTGCACTCAGTCTAACACATGCCTCTGCTGCTTCACAATGGTAAACTAGAAAAGGTGTTGCAGAACTAAAAAGTTTCTTTCCATAGTATTCCAGAATTCTGCATTTTCTTCTCCTTAGTGGAGTTCTGGTTTAGACTTTTTGCATGCACAAGTTCACACAAAACTTAATAAAAATGTTCAAAAACACACATTTTAAATAACAGCTCTATATCTACTTCCCAGTAAAAGTACTAAAAAAATTCTCTTCAGATAAGATTGTTTAATAGAGCTACAGAAAAAAGACCATCTGGACCAAAGTTCTGCTTACTCAGGACATGGGCATGCTTACTACAGGCTAACAACATTGTCTGGCATTAAACAGCAGCTCAGCTCCCCAATCAAGAAGCAGGATCTACAGCTTAGCACAAACTTGACAAAGGCCTGACTGTGACACAGAGGGATGAAGCCCTTATTGCAATTCAGAAAACTGGGGTTTGAACAGTAACCTCAGGGATGGAGAGGTCAGGCAGAGAAGAGCAGAACTGAATGGGTGTAGCCTGTTCTCTTCCAAGGGATGGAGAGGATTGCATACACTCAGGGGCACATGGAGTCAGTGTGACATCTCTAGTGGAGACGCGGAAAACCACACTCCCGGGGGGTGTCTGGGCTACTTGGAGGGACCATCCCTTGCAAAAGTGAGGGAAATGATTTCTGGAATCAACCCACAGTATGACCACTGAAAAGTGCATGCAGGAGGTTAAGACCGTCTAAATGACAGCCCCTCTTGGCCAACCTTTGCCTCAGTGACATGGAATAAATGAATCTATCGGTCAGAGGACTGACGATCACCAGACAACGGTGACAAAAAGATGACAGAACAAAATCATGCCAAAAGACAGGCACCACCCCCTTTAAGGAGCTACAATCCAAATGATAAAGGATTATATAAGAGACACGAATGCCTGGCACAAAATCATTATGTAATTATACGTAAAACTTACTACCCTTTATTTGTCTGTATGCCCTCTTCTGCCTGTCTTTCTTGCTGAAAGAGTTGGCCCTGATAAAAGTATATACATTTGCAAAATGCTGGAAAATATACAACAGAATATAAGCTTTACTAAATCATAGACAACATGAAATACAGTTAGCCTCTGTATTACTTACTGGAAACCTCTGTACCATTTACATAAACAATTAACAACTTCAGGATTACTCATCTGCAGCACCATAAGGCAAAACCCTGTCACTTTTGCAAAGTAATTTACATTCAAACAAAACTCACCTGCTTCTGCAACATGGCAAGCGACCGTGGGGTTATTTTCAGCCACACAGCTATTTGAAAGAATAGCATCTGTACCTTCAGGGTTCTTCATCTCTTCTTCCTCCTTTTCACAAGAGTTGTCTGACATAAACTCATCTTAAAACAAAACAATATACAAGTTATTAGTCAAACCTTCCTACACAGCCTCTGGTTTTAAGAACAGGGATGCCTCTTTCAGCATTTCTGAACAAATTGCTAAACAGTGTTGTTGGCCAACACTTAGCAGAGCTAGGAAAATTAAAGAAGCTGCCAAACTATGTGACTGGGACAGTACACGTCATTTAATCAGTTCACATTAGTGTGTGTGTGTGTGTGTCAATGGGTAATCAAAGACTATAAAGTATAATGCAAGTCCAGTCTCTCAATTCAAAATAACAAATCATACTTTTGGCCGTACTGGAAATCAGGACTATCAAAGTTTGGCAGAAGCCATTTATAGTGAAGACCCACAGAGAAAAGCTTCAACAAAAAAGCAACTGAAATGGGTTATGGTCATATATGAGAAAAACAATTCATCAAACTACCAAATACTAGTTTTAATGCAGATGGTATACATACACAATAATTAACACACTGTAACAAGCAACATTCATGACACAAATGGAGAGTTTTATTTTGAATTGCACAAAGCAGATATACATTCATAATTTATGTCTAGATTCAGAACTTTTAGAAAATTTTCTACACAGTTGTAACAAAAAAAGCTTGGCTGAAAATGAATTTACACCAACTGCACACTCAAGTCTCAACTTGAGCTGTGTATTAATGGAAGTACACTTTTCTAAACAAAGAATATTGAAAAATCTGAGAATCTAGATGGTAAACTACATGACTTAGCGTGACCTTTTTGTTTTTTTAATTTAGATGCGACTCATAAGTACAACAAAATCAATTAGTAGATATTTCAACTTATAAAATTCATAGGTAGGTACTAGGCTATCTGCCCAAGGGCATTTATAAGCCTAGCCAGAGTGTGTCAGCTTTCGCCGCCCCATTGATTAATTAACTGAGCCACTGTCAAGCAGAGCCAATGAAGTGATCCCAGGGGTGTATTTTCTGTTACCCATCAACTCGTCAAGGTTTCTGTTGAAGAGTGTTAGTGAAGGGCTCCGTCTAATGTAGTTTTGAATTTTATTCCAAAGCATGGGGAGTCTGTGACAGAAATATATCCCTCCAGCATGTTCTATTTATTGTTGTGGCGAGGTTTAGCTCATTAGAGCGCGTGGCTCGCAGTGACTTGGATTTCTTTAGGTGGAGCATGTCCATCAATTCTGAGTTGGACATGGCTTTGTAAGTCAGGCAGAGATCACCACTGAGTAAGTGATATGACACACCACTGAGTAAGTGATATGACAGAGTACAGCCAGAGTTTTTTCAGTCGGGCTGCATAGGACATATGTTTGAGGCCAGTAATCCGCTTGATGAGGTACCTTTGTGGTCTTTCCAGCTGTTGAAAGTGTCTTGTGAGGTACATCCCAAATGGGGCATTGTACACTCTATGATGGGTCTGATGAGTGACGAGTAGAGGGGCACTATAACTTCTATTTCTAGATGCGAACCCTTTACATTCATTGTACAAAACTCGTGTAATCAAATTACAAGGCATTTTGGAAATAATTCACAAGGGAGGTCTAAATAGACTTGTTCATTTTTTACATTTTTTTTTTGTCACTAACAGTGCTGGTCACCCATAATGTGAAAACTAGTTCTAGGTGATTGTCACTGTTGATGTGATGCCATGACCCCATGTACAATATGGGAAAAGGGGATTACAATTATATGCCTATTATTCCAAAATACAAAAGTAAAGGAAAACACAGTATGAGTCAAGAATGCAGACCCTAGGATTATTATTCCGTCAAGGGAAATAATTTTCTGATCTCTTCTCTTTGTTTAAAATGTGTTGAAGCCATTTATGGATAAGAATTTATTTGCAGGAGTGGCAGAAAAATGCCTATTTGTAAACAGCCATATGGATTCACCCTGCTGCCTATATTTGCACTACATCAATGTACTAGCAAATGTTAAGCATCTTTTCTGTATAAGTCATTCAGTTTTGCTCTGGATCTGTGGTGTTCTACTTTAAAGTACATCTAAAACAATTCAAAGTGGTATGTTCCAGTCATTTGTTATAAGGCTCCCTATCATAAGACTTTAATTTCAATGACTTATAAGTTGTAAAAAGAAACAAATTCTGAAAGCTATAAAAGACAAACCCAAAATTCCAAAATAAAACTGAATGCATACAGGAAAGCAAATACAAAACAGGAGTTTAATATAACCAAATTAAAACACTGTTGATGGGGATGCTCCCTGCACCCTCATGTGGAGAGTGTATCCCCACATCCACTAAATAACATCCTAAATCCAAGGCTGCACAACTCTGAAACAAGGATATATATATATATATATATATATATATATATATATATATATATATATATATATAGTTTCAGTGGAAAAGCATATTTTATTTGGTGTGTTATGTTCATTTTTTAATTTACTTTTTTGTATTCAGTAATATTTCACAATTTTGACTTTCAAAGATTTTTATTTCAGTCTTACAAGCTTCAGCCATTTATGTTTAAGTCTTAGGACAGGAAATCTCGGCATAAACATAACCACTTTAAAAGTTTACCTGTTATCCCTGGTGACAGGGCCCTCCATCATCCCCTAATTAAGGTTTATTGTACATCAATTAAAGTGATGAATTAATCTCAAACAGAAGTGGTCCAATGCAGTAGCCTCAAGAGCTGCAATCACACGGGAGGCCATCTACAGGATACAGTACTGCCAGGAACCTCCATGGGCTGACAAAGCACACCTCAGTGAAAGGTTACTTAAAATTCAGATGACTGCTTCACCCTAAATAAAACACTGCCACAGCTACTAAAGTGGGTTCTAAAAAATGATCAACCAAAACAGTGATGGGGAGGAGCCACTTAAACACAATTGTGCCTCCGTACAATTCTTCTGCCTCCCCAGTATACACATGTCAGCAGTGGAGACACAAGAGAATAATCGGAACCTTAGAAGAGAGCAAGAAGTGACTATGGTAAAAGAAAACATCTCATCTTTGCAAGTTCAATTATCGGGGTGTAGATTGTGGTGGCAGAGAAGAGGGGGACGGTGCCAAGGCCACAAGGGACAGGAAGCAACTCTTCAGGACTAAAGCACACTGCAGAAACCTTAACATCATTCTCTACATTCAAGTAACCTGGCTATGAAGTGAATGAGAAGTACTGCAGGAGGTGTCTCAGGTCTATAATATACTCAGCAGTATGTTCCAAAGGGCTGCCTGTCCATGACATCAGAAAAAGAAAGGGCAACTTTTCATCAAGGGGTTCAACAAATGGTGGAAAAACTGGTGTAGTCCTTAGGCTTGGCCTTCACTGGAGACTGAGAATCCATTTGGAGACGCGAGTCTCATAACTGTGTAATGATCTGTGTCTAACAAGGAAGGAACCATCCTACATGACAGGTTTAGGAATTTCATTAAACACTGCAACCTGCTGGAGAGCATAATGAATGTCTAGGAAATTTCAATATTCCTTTTCAACACATCAGTCAGCGCAATCAAACTGACAATGAGAGCAAGAAAAAAAAAAGACATACAGCAGTCAATGGGCAAAAAAAGACAGTATACAGCCAGATTAGTCAAAAATGAAACGTCAGTAGGAAAAAAATGGTAGTGATAAATGGCCCTATATTCTAAACCAGATATTACATAAACAAATTACTTTGACAGAAGTGCAATGCTGTGATACTGTGGCAGTAAAACAAATATGCTATTGGATCATAACAGAAGGGAGGGTGGCCTAATGGTTAAGGTGTTTGTCTTACAAACACAAGGTGCAGGTTTGAGTCTCACAAGGGATAATTGGCTAGGCTTAAAATGGCTCGCAAGGGCAGTTAGCTTAGTACTAACCTACGAACCATGCCTAAAATACAAACATACCAAGATTAGGAGTTTACAGAAAAAGGTAGGACAGATAAAACAGGAGGACATACTGTCCTCTGTAAAAGGCAAGAGATCAGAATACCTGACTTGCCATGAAAATCCATACAGAGTTAAGTGCGGTGTGTGTGTGTATATATATATATATATATATATATATATATATATATATATATATATATATATATATATATACATATATATATATATATATATATATATATATATATATATATATATATATATGTATATAAGCGCAATTCACACTTCCTGAATCCTGGTGAGGATAACCGATGACCTGTTCCCTCCAGCACCACAGTTCAGCCAGACATCTCTTGCAAATGACTGCAAAATATGAGCATGCAACCCACTGCCTCAAGATTAGTGGCTAGATTCTCCCACACAATCTAATAACCATCCTCAGTACTCTAAAAGGCAGACAAGATACCACAGTGGGGGGAGGGGGGGTAGAATTAAAGTACAGTTTTGTACTTACCATAAATGTAGATGTTAGAGTGTATACACTGCTGCAGTCATTACACTTGGGTTATCCTGCCGTCAGGCGGTTCCCCAGTTGGCCTGAGTTTCAAAGTCTTGGTGCGGCGTCGGTTGCTGTCACCTCCTCCCTGACATCAGTGCGACAGGGATATAGAAGATGCAGCCAACGCCATTTTCTTCAGTTTTTCTTGCCCCAGACGTCAGGTGCCTCTAAATAGGTAGGCAATTTCAATTGCTAATAAAACATACAAAAGAAAAGCAAAAAACAACTTAGCTACCAGCAAATACTCACCATAGGTAGTAAGGGTAGAAGACATAGGTACGTACCAGCCAGTAAGAGGGGAAGGAGGGAGGGTAACCTGGACTGCAGCAGTGTATACACTCGAACATCTACATTTATGGTAGGTACAAAACTGTACTATGTTCATCGTGTTACACTGCTGCAGTCATTACACTTGGGTAGAATCTCAAAGCTGAGGAAGGGTGTCTGGTTCTATAAGGCATTAGGGTTGGCTATAAGGCCCTGCAGCACTGCAGTGGCAAAGCCAGCTCTGAATTTAGAGTATAGAGGCAGATGGTAATGCTTGGTGAAGGTATGTACAGAACTCCAAGTTGCTGCTTCCAAAATATCCTTGGTAGGTACTCCCCTGAGGTAGGCAGTTGAAGTGGCTGTTGCCCTAGTGGAGTGAGATCTAATGCTGCTAAGTACAGGTTTTCCATGGTATGTGTAGCAGAAACGTATACAATGTCCTATCCATTTTGAAATAGTCTGTTTTGAAATGGCTTTTCCCTGTGTTCCTGCAGCATGCTACCAATAATTGCTCATATTTTCTGAAAGCTTTGGTTTTGTCCAAGTAGAAGCGTAACTGCCTCTGAATGTCCAAAAGAGTGCAGTAGTCTCTCCCTTTTATTCTGTGGTTTAGGATAAAAAGTTGGCAGGTGAATAGTTTGGTTTAGAGCCACAATGGATACCACCTTTGGCATTAAAGTAGGGTTAGTTCTTAAAGACACCCTGTCCTGGTGGAAAATGAGGAAAGGTTCCACTGCCATTAGTGCCTATAATTCTGAAACTCTTCGTGCTGATGTTATTGCCAGGAGCAGAGCAGTTTTCCAAGAGATATATTTTAATTCTGCTGTGTTGGCTGGCTCAAAAGGAGGTAAAGTTAGCTTCTCCAAAACAAAGTTGAGGTCCCAAGTTGGGGTAGGTGCTCTACATGGCAGTCTTATGTTTTTAGCCCCCCTGAGATACTGTTTTAACAGAGGATTAGAGAAAATTGGTGGATCCATGTTGTAAGGAGCAGGGATAGAAGAGGCGTGGATCTTGATGGATGAGAAGGAGAGTCCTTTGTCCAGCATCTCAGTTAAGTATTGTAGTATCTGAGGAATGTTTGGGACAAGAGGGTCAAGGTTGTGAGCTTGGTTCCAGGCACAGAATCTCTTCCATTTATCTGAATAGGCTTTCCTGGTACTAGGCCTTCTGGACTCCAGAATGACATCCATCACAGATTTGGAGAGAGGCATTGCTTGCTTGTCTAAGGAATCTTCCATGCAGCTAGGTTTAAGGTCTTTAGCTGGCTGTGTAGTATTTGTTTGTTGTGCCGAGTCAGCAGATGTGGGATTTGAGGCAAATCCAGGGTGGGTCTTGTGCTAAGTTCCTTAAGATTGGGTACACCAGTGCTGGCGTGGCCAGTCTGGTGCAATTAGGATCATCTTTGGCTCTTCCTGCCTGGCTTTTAGGAGTACCTTTGGCAGGAGAGGTAGTGGTGAGAAAGCATATATTTGTAGGTTCTCCTAGCTGAATGAGAGGGCATCCACTTCCCATGCTTGCGGATGGTAACTCCTTGTGCAGAAATTTTGTATCTGGCAGTTTATTGGGAATGTGAACAGATCTATGTCCATGCTCCACCATTTCTGTGTTACCATTCTGAATATTTGTGGATTCAACTCCCATTTGTGGGGATCCATGATGTTTCTGCTCAAGTAGTCTGCCAGTGTGTTTTTCTCTCCTGGCAGGAATCGTGCTTGCAGATGAACTTGAAGGTTTATAGCTGTGTTCCACAAGGTCATAGCTTGTCTGATAGGGGGTAGGAGTGAGTGCCCCCTTGCTTGTTTATGTACCACATAACTGTGGTGTTGTCTGTCTTTAGCAGTAGTTGTCCTGGATGCAGCAGGTCCTTGAAAGCTATAAGCGCATTTTGTACAGCTAGCATCTCTTTTTGATTGATGTGAAGATGCCCTTGTTCTGCGGGCCACGTGCCCTGAATACATTTGCCTGCCATGTGTGCTCCCCAGGCGTAATCCGATGCATCTGTTGTCAGTGTTTGCCTGGCTTTGGGTTGTGTAAAAGGCTGTCCCTTGTTGAGGTGACAAGCTTGAGCCCACTACTGAAGGCAAGGGATTAGTGGTATAATTGTTTCTAAACTTTGAGTGTTGAGACCATACATTCTTTAGGTACCATTGTAGTTTCCTCATATGCAGTCTGGCATATGGAATTAGTAGTATGCAGGATGCCATGTAACCCAAGGCCTGCAGAATTTTTCTTGCAGGGAGTTGGGTCTTTGACTTCATACTTTCAATTGATGGCAACAGTTGTCCTTGTTTGTCTGGCGTGAGATAAGCCATCTGGGCCGTTGTGTTCAAGCTGGCACCCAGGAATATAATCTCTTGTGAGGGCACTAGTTTTGATTTCTTTTCGTTTTGTGTGTACCCCAGGCAACTTAACTTTTTTACAAACGCCAGATGCTTTAGAAGAACGTCCTTGCTCTCTGTTTGAATCAGGCAGTCGTCCAGGTACGGACAAATTTGAATTCCTTTCTGTCTGCAACAATTACTGGTGCCAGGCACTTTGTGAAGACCCTGGGCGTAGTTGATAAGCCAAAGGGCAGTGCTGAGAATTGGTAGTGCATTGAACTAGCTATGAATCTGAGGTATCTTCTGCAGTTTTGTCTGATAGGGACATGCAGGTATGCCTCTGAGGCCCAAAGTCACGAGCCAAGCTTTCTTGCCCAGCATGGGAAGAAGCTGCTGTAATGTCAACATTTTGAATTTCAGAACAACCAGGTAAGTGTTTAGAGATGAAAGATCCAGAATGGGCCTCCAGGCTTTGTCCTTTCTGGGTACCAGAAAGAGTCTTGAGTAAAATCCTTGTCCTTGCTCCTGTGATGGTACCTTTTGAATAGCTCTCATATCCATGAATGCTGTAATTTGTTTTTGAGCCTCTGCCCATTGATTTGGTGGCAGATTTGGCATTCCTTTTAACCTTGGCCGAGTGTGAAAGTGGAACCTGTAACCTTGAAATACAATGTTGAGAACTCATTTGTCTTTGGTGATCATTTGCCAGTTGTGGTAGAAGAGTGCTAGTTTTCCTCCCAAGGGGGCTGCCAAGAAGGATTTGTTTGACAGCTGTAGTGGGAAGTCATTGGAGCTGCTTTTTATATGGTTGGGGCCTGTCTTCCCCTTCTTTCTGGCCTGATGCAACCCATTGTCGAGGCCTGTAAGGACCTTGTGTTTGACCTCTACCTCTTGGAAGTCTGTATCTTCCCCTTTGAGGTCTGTCTGTAATTGGAAAGGACCAATTCTTAGTTGGCCAGTTTCTGCTAAATCTAAGAGGCTGAACCTGTAAGAAATTCTTCACCGTTTGCATAGATTTTGCCTTATCCTCCATTTTCTTTAATACCTCTTCTGCCTTAACTCCAAATAACACATCCTGCTGCAAAGGTGCATCCAATAATTTTGCTTGAACATGATCTGGTAACGTATGTTCTTTTAACCAAGCTTGTCTTCTAATGACAGAGCCTATAACTGCTGCTCTGCAGGAGGCCTCTAGAGAATCAAAACCACATTGCAAAGTATGCTTTCCCACTTGTTCAGCTGCATGCAATAAATCCTGCATTTCTTTAAAATTAGGAGGATCTGATTCTGGAAGCATTGTTTGTTTCAACTGAGACAGTAAAAATTGCTGATATTTTAGCATGTGAAACTGGCAATTTAAGGCTCTCATTGCTAAAGTTGAAAACGTATATACTTTCTTTCCTCATCTGTCTAATGCTCTGGAATCTCTGTCAGAGGGAACTGGATTCTTGGCTGATGAGACCTTGACTCCTTTGGGTCCCTGAGAAATAGTTTCAGAGTCAGCTGCAGGGCTTTTATACATAAATTTATATGAGTCAGGGACTCTGTAGTATCTTGTCAGGTTTAACAGGGGCTGGAGGTAAGGAATCAGGGTTTAAGCTGGATTCAGTATACACATCATCCACAATATCTAACACTGGCGGAATAGCAAGGGGTCTTTGTTGAGGTAATAAAAGGAAGTCTCTGAGCCTTTTCTTGGATTCTGAGTAATCCTGGCCTTCCCAGTGGAAATGCTCCCTCATGGCATGTAGGGTTTCCCCAAAGGAGTAGTCTTCAGGCGGTGAGGCTGATGGAATTGATTCCTCAGCTTCAGAATCCTCATAAGGGGGTAAAGAGTATCCTAGGTCTGAGGATGAATCAGAAGAGATGGACCCCTGGTCGGATGAGTCATAGTCTGCATCCTGTCTAGGTCTTTTATCAGGAGGGGGATGGGACCCCCTGATCAGAGTGATTAGGTCTTCGGCCATTTTGAGCATTTGTTTCTTAGGCATGGAGGCCTGTCCTGGAGAATGCTGTATTTGTTTCTTTGACTTTAAAGGTGGCTTAGACTTAGCTGAGGGTTTGATGCTTAACTGAGTAGGTCTGAAGACACCCTCTGTAGCTGTGAGTTGCTCAGCTACTCCGGATCCCTCTGAAAAGTTAGTCTCGGTAGGCTGAAGGACTTGTGTGTCCGAAGGCCCAGCCATCTCCACATGGGAGTCAGAGGCAGCTTGTGGTTCTACAGAAGCAGTCATCAGGGGCTGCGAAGGCGCCTCGCAGAAAACCGGAGAACTGGTGACTGGCCTAGAAGAGGCTTAGTCGTCAGTTTTGAGCCTCGGATGCCTATCCTTGTCTTTGCGCTTTTTGAGTATTCCGGTCGTCGGAAGTTCCGACGGCATGGTATAATTGAATTTTCTACCAAAATAATGGGCAAAAAATCAAACCGACGTTTAATAGTGCTCATGTTAAACCTAGCACAAAACCGACAACCAGTGACATTGTGGTCAGGGCCTAGGCATGGGATACAATAGGAATGTAGATCCTTATGAGGTATTTGCTTCCCACAAGAAATACAGTTATTAACTTTTACTGACATCGGTCAGAGGCAAGAAAAAGTTTCCCCAACAGGGTACTTAGCTTTGTAGAAGACTTCGGTTCTGGATTCGGAATGAAAATCTCAGAAGACTGCCGACTGGCACTTGCGAACTGCTTTTGCTTCGGGCACCACGCGGCAAGAAAGACTGGAGAAAATGGCGTCGGCTGCATCTTATATACCCCCTGTCGCACTGATGTCAGGGAGGAGGCGACAGCAACCGACGCCGGACCAAGACTTTGGAACTCAGGCCGACTGGGGTACCGCCTGACGGCAAGATAACCCAAGTGTAATGACTGCAGCAGTGTAACACGATGAACATCAGCTTGTTCCACATGGCAGCACAGAGTAAATGCCACTGCACTGGTGCAGTAGCAATTTTGAACTATGGATCATCCAGACTGCTGAAGAATTAAGATCACAGCACCGTGATGTTCATTACACATGAATGTAGTACCAAACACAATGAATGCCAGTCACAAAGTGAAGCATCTGTGTGATATCAGATTAAAATGTTTCTCTGCTACTGGCATCTGTCTGAAAACTTTAGCACTTATCACTAATATTAGCAGAGGCTCATTTTCCTGAAACTTACAAATAGAAGTTATGTACTTAACCATAAGTTTGCATCGTGTTAACCAGTTTCATTCTGCCTCACTACTGGGTCTAAGGATCCAAACTAGGATCCCACTCAGCACTTCAAGACTTACAATCAAAGCCTCAAGCTTCTCTCTCTCCCATAATGCCCCACTCCTCTAACTCCTCAGATCAAGTTTGCTGACCTATTAATAGTAATCCTGACCTATACCAATGGGAATAAAATATCTGACCACACTGTAGCTCAAACTAGCAACCTATGGATTCCAGTATTCTCTCAATTGCTCTCAGCTGTTTTGGCTGGAGGATGACCGTGTGGGACATAAGGCCGAATGAAATTGGACAACACAGATGCCAAGTTATGGTAAGTACATTACTTCTAAATCTGATGTTGTCCATTTCATTCTGCCTCACAACTGGTTCAGAGTCCCCAGCTAAGTAAACCCTGGGTGACCCTCAAGGAAGGATATGCCTGAGCAACATGGAGCCAAAGAATGCTCTGTTCCTAGAAACAATGTCCAACTTGTACAAGACCTGGACCAAGTTGCTTATGCACAAATTTCGTCAATAGGGGTTTTAGCCAAAAAGGCATATGATCTGGTGGAATGAGCTCTAAGGGGATGATGAAGTTGCATGCCATTCAAAGAGACAGTAGAAATATAAATCCATAATCAATTTCACTAAGGTCATCTTGGACACAGCCTGACCCAATCTATTTGGTGAAAAAGAGATGAGCAATTCCTCAGATTTTCTATGCAATTTCATCCTATGCAGACAAACACAACTGTCTATGCACATCCAGTAAATGCAGCATACATTCACCCTTACTGGAATGATTTAGAAATAATACAGGCAGATGAATGGCTTGGTTACTATTAGTCTCTGTAGCAACTTTAGGCATAAAGGAAGGATTCGTTCTTAAAGCCCATCTTTGAAAAGAATAATGCAAGGGGACTGGGAAGGTAAAGCTTTTAGTTCTGACACTTTTTGCTGAAGTAACGACCACTAGGAAAATAGTTTTCCCAAGACAAAAATTTTATGTCCCATGAACTCGCAGGATCAAATGCTTTCCAAGTAAGGCCTTGGAGAACAACAGTGAGATCTCATGGAGGAGATGGATCTTTTATTGCAGATCTAAGTTGAAAAACTTCTCTCATGAAAGCTCTACATAACCTTGATGGTGAGAGGGAAGATTGTTGCCTTTTCCTACATGAAAATTCGCAATAGCTGTTAGTTGCAACTTTATGGTGGAAATCCTAGCTCCATGATGAAAAAGTGAACTGAGAAACATAAGAATATCCAAAATAGAGGGGGAAAAAAAGATCAATATTCCATTCTGATGCCCAGATGGAAAATCTCTTCCATTAACTATTGTACACTGTTTTGGTAGAATGCCTCTGAGAAGCAAGTATAATCTCTTGAACAGGGGAGGCTAGCCTGGACTTTCATAAAATCACTGAAGTGGAGAAAGTGGTTATTCTTAGGGAATCGGAGATTAGGGCTCTAAAGTTCCAATAGATGGCAAATTGGATCCTGCCTGGGATCCAGTATCCATGGAGGATACCTGCTGTGAGATCGCAGGAAGGGGAACCATACCTGACGAGGCCAGAAGGGGGGCAATGAGGATCAGAGTGCTCAACCTGCTGGCTTTCTGTAAGACTTTGGGGATCAGGGGAATCAGAGGATAAGCATACAGGAGACATGGGGGGGCCAATTGTGGACTACAGCATCCCTGGGTGATTTCCCCCAGTGGGGGGATCAAAGCAAAGTACTTGTTGCTCAGGGGAGCGGCAAAGAGACTGCAGAAAGCTTAACCCCAACCATTTGTTACTGACTGATTCAGGGACCACTCATGTGGACTCGAGATCAATCTGCTCAGTCTGTCCAC
The DNA here is from genome assembly GCF_019279795.1 of Protopterus annectens. NCBI lineage: Eukaryota > Metazoa > Chordata > Ceratodontiformes > Protopteridae > Protopterus > Protopterus annectens. The sequence continues at coordinate 261,691,446 of NC_056738.1, forward strand.
CAGAACACTGGACTCCTCCAGAATGTGCATTACAATGAGAAAGCAGTTTGAACAGACTGCCCTTCCCAAAACTCTCATGACCTCACTGCACAATGGGTATGATCAGGTTCCCCCTGCTTGCTGATGCTCCAAACAACCAACATGTTGTCTGGTAAAACTGCAATTGTTACCAGAGGGAGGCAGTTGTGAAAGGCTTGCAACAAAAGAACTGCCCTCATCTCCAGGACATTTACATGCAATTTGGTCTCTGTCGTGGGGCACCTTCCTTGGACCAATTTTCCCTGATAATGCCCCCCTCCACCCCAACAGGGGAGCGTCCGTGGTCACTGTGACTATAGGTGGGGGGAGAGAAAAAGGTCTGCGGACGTACAGGTCATTTGTAAGCAACCATCACTGTAGATGATGCTTGCAGATTGGAGTCAAGTCTGATGGGGACCAACAATGGATGGAAATAATAAACCCCTGGACCGCTAGGTTCCACTGGAGAACTTGCATGAAAAATCTTGCCAATGGTACAAAAAGAATGGCAGCTGACATTGATCTTAGGGTCTTCAGAACCAGGTGAGCTGGTGGATTTGGGGTATCCAGTAACAGTTGTACCTGTTGTCTCAATGATATTTGTTGTAGAGTCAGGGCAGTTATTTGTGTGGCTGTGTTCAGTTGTATCCGTATAAACTCTATGGCTTGTACAAGGGACATTTTTGACTTTGCCAAATTCACTGCAACTCCCAGACAATTGAAGAGTTGCAGCAGAAATTGAATGGTCCAAAGTAGTTGATGCCTTGTGGGTGCCATCAGCAGCCAATCTAAGTATGGAAAAACCTGGAATCCTTGCAGTCAAAGGTGGGCTGCAACCACTGCTATACATTTGGTGAACACCAAGGTGGCGGTGGTGAGTCCAAAGGGCAGTGCTCTGAATTGGTAATTATTGGCTCCCAGCTGGTAGCGCATCTCTGGAGTGCCTGCCAATTTTGATATGATAGTACACATCCTGGAGATTAATGGAGCACATCCAATTGTCCTTGCGTAGTGGCAGCAGTATGGACTGTACTGCAAATGTGTAAATTTGACTTCTTTACAAATAAATTCAGACTGTATAAATCTAAGATCGACTGAAGTCCCCTGTTTTCACGGACACCAAAAATAAGCACAAGTAAGTTCCGTATCCTTGATGTTCAGTTGGGACCTCCTGGATGACTCCTTTCTAGAAATTTCTGAACCTCTAGATGCTATTCTCCCTCTGATTGGGTGGCACATCAGAGAGATACCACTTGGGACTGGGAGGTGGAAGGGAAAAGAGAATATAGTAACCTCTGGAAATTGTATTTAACACCCAAATGTCATTTGTTATATTTGCCCAGGTGCCTGAGTGCAACAGTCTGCCCCTGCCTCCAGAGTAGGACAGAGTGCTGGTAGGGCCTATCAGAGAAAGGTTCTCTGCCCCCCTGGTTCTGTGGATCCCCCCTCCCTAGGGTGGTGGCTGCCATTAAATACTCTTCCCTGCCTCTAGAAGAGAGTTCATCCTGAGATTCCTGGAAAGATCCCTGGGACTTTTGGAACCACATCTTCTTCCCACTCTGCTGGTTTCTAGAAAAGGTCCATTGTGGGAAAGAAAACTTGATCCCTACAGTAAATAAGGTCTTTCCCTCCTGCTCGCTGCAGGTAAGAGTTTCTTTAACTGATGGTCCAAACAAGGAAGAACCATCAAAAGGGGCGTTTATGAATGCTGTCTTAAAGTGGTCTGCAAACCCACAAAGCCTCATCCAGGCATGTCTTCGAAGGGCTGCTCTAGAGGTTCCTTCTGCAATGTAAGAAATTAACCTCATCGAGGAATTGGCAATTGCTGACAGTGACCAATTGAGGAAATACCTTCTTGATGTCCTCCTCTGACAAGGACTCTGCCAGAAAGTTAGTGAGTTCCTTGACCAGATCCCTCTGGAGACACGTGAAGTGTGCCAAACAATTTAATGCCCTAAATGTAAAGGTGCGGAGGCATACACGATTCCCATGTCTGTCCAAAACCAGAGACTCTTTATTCAGGGGATAAACAGTAGAGCTCTGCTCAGCTAGCTCCTTCTTAGTTTGCTGCTGACACCACAATGGCATCAACTGGGATGCCTTTACTCCAGTATGGACGATCACTATGGGGGCTGAGGTATTTGCCTGCATGCCTGGGAATGGACTCCACAGTGTCTGGCTCCTTCCACTCCCAGCAGGCAACCGATCAATGAGCTCACCCACCAGTAGGGTTACCCAGACGTAGATGGGCCTGTCCGAAGGGCTCCAGAAACACAGACTCCTCGGAATAAGGGGGTTGGGATGACCAGCCAACCTTTTGTTTCATTATTTCCAAAGCATCTCCAAAGGAGATGTTATAGAGTGGAGATCAGGGGGACCCTTCCCCTTTACTGAAGTCACGGTCTTCTTTCAACGACTCTAAAAGGTTCTTGCACTGTCTCTTCCAATGAACCGCCCCCATGGGATATTCAGGAAAGGAATTGGAAGACTGGGGAACCCCTTACTAGGGTAGGCCTAGAGGCTCTCCTGGCAGGGCTGACTACAGACAGGATGAATGGACAAAAAAGCTCAGATCAGAGGGAGACTGGGTAGGATTCAGGGGATGAAGGACTGCTTCTCATGGTCTCGAGAGAGCCCTCAATGCCACCTGAAATGCAGTTGAACCTGGGGAAGATCCTCCCCTCTCCCTCAGAGCCAGAGCTACCAAAGAAGAGAAGGAAGAAGCCATCCCAGATCCATCACCACCACATAGCACCGAGCCCGAACTGTCAAGGGCCGAAGGCCCTATGGACAGAGATGGCTCAGAAAGGGTCGGAGCAGAGACCAACCCTAAGAAGTTGGTGCCAACATCTTGGGTCCAGGACCCACTTTGCACTGTGGGCATCGGAGCAGAGCTAGTCTGAGACATTGCCGGAGAAGATAAGTAGAAAGACAAAGATGGCCCACTCGTAAAAGCCAGATCCTGAAGTTCCGAAACTGGAGGATAAATCTGAAGAGGAGATTGAGGTATGGGAGTTGGAGCTCTCATAGATCCCACATGGGTCGGAGATGGCAAAATCCTCAACTGAATCTGGGCTTTGAGAAAACTCCATATCATCCTGTCCATGTCGGAGTGTGAAAGCCGAGAGGATCTTGACTAGGCTGAAGACTGGGTAGACTTGACTGGGGATAGGCTGCTCACAGAGGTCGGAGCTGGAGAAGGAGACTTGCTCCAACATGGAGTATGACTCTGGGACCTCAGACTACTTCCAACCCGAAGAGGATTCGGCAGGAGATGGAGAGCTCTGGATCCGAATATTCATAGGATCCGAGAAGTTGCTTGGACCCCAAGGGCAAGGATCCGACAGAGTTCGGGTCTTAGCTGGTACCTACTTTGTTGGATCTGAGGAACTTCTCAGATCCAGAGGCATGGAGATTAGTAGGATCCAAAGTGGTTGGATCCAATAATTTTTGGCACTTTCCTGGCACAGAAGACGTGGATCCCAGGGATTCTGGGGGGTATGCTTATTAAGATCCTTAGAAGCAGGAGATGGAGCTCCAGAGGTCAGTAAAAGACCTCTAAAATCAGCAAAGGTGCGGGGATTGAAAGCTGCACAGATGTCACATTCAACTTCCAAATGTCCTGGCCCAAGACAATACATACACCTCTTATGGGCATCTGACTGGGGAATCTTATGACCACAACAGGCACACCTTTTAAAACCCGCAGGTCACAGGTCTGTCAGACATGCTGAAAGCAAAGGTTAGCACGAGCGCATGCATGCACACACACACACACACACACACACACACACACACACACACAATCCAAAGATAAGTTGGCCAAAACGATTTAACTCTACCACAGAGAAAGCAAAGATACCAGGAAAGTTTTTTTTTTTTTTTTTTTATAAATAGAAACAGCTACAGGAAAAGAAAAAAGGGAATTAACGGTTACAAAAGAAAACATGGAAGGGGGAGGGGCAGACAACCCTAACACCAGCAAAAAACTTAACTAGCTAAAAAAGGGAGGGGAGGAAGACCAAGATAAACTGTATTAATACTAGTTAAAGAGTAAATAAAGAAATTCACTACAGAAATAGACACCAAAGAAATAGGAAATAATCACTTATCTCTAGCTGAGGCTATGGAACTGCTTTTGAGCTGGAAGGTGGCAAACGAGATCTGAGGAGTTAGAGTAGAGGAAGAGTGGGGCATTATGGGAGAGGGAGGAGCTTGAGGCTCAGATCGTAAGTCTTGAGAAGTGGCCGAGTCGGCTCCGAGATTGTATCCATAGACCCAGAAGTGAGGCAGAATGAAATGGACATCAGATTGCCCTATTAAAATCTGATGTGCTTCCAGAACAATAAATGGATAATTTTACATATACTAACATTAAAACAAAAGAAAATACATGCTGTGAAACTCAGAGGATTTGCAAAATATCATGCAGTATATTAGATCATGCTTGTTTCCTTCAGTGTGATGCTGTTATGGAGCTCTGTTAAGTATCATTATCACAGGCACAGGTACTACCTTTGAATCACAGTGTTCATCAAATAAATGTATCATGGTGAAAGATCCTAAGTCTGTTATCACTCTGTCATGGACATGTACCAGTAGGAATAGTACACAGCCAAAAACAACAGTTACCAGAGTTGGGAAACTAAACGATATTGAAAACTAAGATATAAGTGCACCATTCGTTGTAGTATCACTAGCAATCATGACTGCATCTTGCAGTATCCAAGGCACTGGCAAGTTTCCATTCCCACAATGCACACAGGCACCCAGTTTCCAATGACATCTAAACTACGGACTATATAAATCTATTTGTAATAGCAGAAATCGACGTATGCCAATATTCCCAGGATTCAGACAGCTCATAACATTCTGATTATGTGGATGGTAATGCTACAGCAGTCTTTGGAGTGTACACTGCATATTATTGTATGAAGTACTTACTCTGCACAAGTACATGAATGGCACCTGTATCTGCATCTTATTTCAGCACCTTTAAGGGCGTCAAATCTGTTACTCAGAAGTGTAGGTGCATGCATATCTCAGTTTTCAATATTGTTTAGTTTCACTCTGACAGCCTACATTTAACGCTAGGATAAATGGACTCTCATGTTTAATATGCACTTTATTTCAGAGGTAACTATAGTAGATAATGGCTGTCGTACTTCATCTAACATCAGTGATGGGATGGAGGACTCCGTGACAAGTAGTGACATATCTTCAGCAAAAACCTTGCAACTAGAAACAGCCAAGGACATGCAGTGTATATCCATGGCACAACCACAGACACACAGGAGTCAGATGGCATCTCTTTTCTCTCCCATGCTGAGCATGCAGCATTTTTGGAAAAAAGCCCTGAGGGGGTTATAGTGATTCAGCTAGACTATTTCCAGGTTGTCAAGGGAGGCAGCTGCCATATAGGTCATTAGGACAGTGCACGTAGAAAATATATGTTTCTCCAGCATCAGGTGAGCAGCCAGCCAGATAGGTATGATTAGTGAGCAATGATACATACAGCAGCCAGGGTATGGCAGGAGTAAGTGAACTACCTCTGCCTATAGGAACGTTGGTTCAGTCCAATAGTACATCAAGCAGATTGTGGTTCCTACTCAGATCTAACTGGGTATTATGTGACACACTGCATATGCATACAACCATCCACTATGGGACTGAAAGATGTCATGCAGAACTTAAGGAGTGGGATATGAGGGAATGCTTGCATGTGCTTTCCTACAGTACATGAGCCATAAAGGTCTCAAGAGGTGCCACTATAACTGAGAACTTGACTGTAACAGCAAGCACACAGGGATGATTACACTAACTCAAAAGCTGCCATACCTCAAAGTATAAGCATTGCCCCTACTTTGAGATACAACTTCAGAGTTGGTCCATATGGTTAGCAGAGATGTCATGTTGGGAGTATGGGAGGGGGCAAAGCCTCCCTCCTCCTACAAAAATGCTTAGTCATGTAACAGAAAAGACTGACTTACTTGCTCACAATCAATTTATTTTTTGCAGTTTCAAGGCTCATAACTTATGGTTTAAAGTCACGGACAGTGCAAGGTTGTAATGCCTTCCACACATTTAGACCAACACAGACAGGGACTAAAGGTGGAGGTGTCTTGACTTGCATCAAACATAAATATACCTCAAGGCTGGTGAAACAGGACAATGCACTTGAGCTTCTCCATGTTCAAATCGCCACAGGCAGAATCCCAAACCACTTCTTTGCAAGCTATAGGTCCCCCCCTCTATGACCCAGGAAACCCTTACCATGTTTTTAAACTTACTGAAAACAATATCCAACCCAATACCATATTTATGGCTGACTTTAATCACCCTATTATTAACTGTGAATCATATACAACATGAAACATACAGGCACAGAGATTTCTGGACTTTGCAAACACAAACTCCATGGACCAGACTTGTCAGTACACCAACAATGCATGCAACCATATTGGATCTGGTCTTCACTAATATGGGAGGGTGCTGCACACACCCTAGTGTAAATGTCTTCTCTGGTGAGGTCAGACCAGAGAATGGTGGTCTCTGAAGTAAAAATAAATCCTGGAACCCCACCTAACCCTGAAATATTCAGGAACTACTCTAAGACCAACTTCCTACTATTAAGTGATAACCTGGCAAAATTTCAAACCCCCATAAACCCTGAGAAAACTGCTGCCTATGCAGAACTGTTCACAAAAACCCTATACAAACATGTTAATATTTGCACAGAGGCAGCTGTACCCACCACGAAGAAGTACAGAACTAACTCAAAAACCAAACCACCCTGGTGGAATCACAGCATCAATAGGCTGCATAACAGAAGAGATCAGGTTTTTTTTAATATCTTTTGCATAAAACCATGGTTAGGTGTCACATTTTATTCCTTGCCGCTTTATCATAGAGGCATTTACATATTGATAAAGAATTTTCAGCTCCAGTATTGATCACAGTGTGCAACCATTTGGATTTCAGCACTTGGTTATATATTATTATTTGGTCTCTCTGCATCTCATTACCCAGTATTAATATTGGATTAATTAGAACTATTTTCTTTGAGTTCTTTTTTTGGAGGTTGGTTCGGTTGTATAACAATTGATTATTTTTGTATCAATACTAATCTGACATTAACACATCACATTTGGTCTTTACATATGTACAATCTATAGTCATGGATCTTAATGATATGGTACATGGACTATATGCAGATAAAGATGACATTCATATATTTGGGATTGATTCGAATAATATATCTGCTATAAGTGGTACGTCTGATCCAGTTGACGATTGTAGTATGTTATTCACCCAATTTGGTAAAAAAATTAAAACATTACGTTCTAACATCTGGCACTCCAGATTATTTAAGGCATACTAACATCAGAATATAGCCCCGAGGGGTCTTAGAACTAAATTACAGCCTTTGGTTGGTCAACCAGATGACCTATTAATCAAGGAGTGGAATGTTGCACAACAGGATTCGGCCATGATGTTTGTCAACATTTTGTCCTCATTTTATGACAGGACTATTCAAACCAATATTTGTGATGTGCAAGAAATGTGTAAAAAATTAAAACTACATGAAAATCAACCGAGCTTTCAAGAATCACTTAGCAAGTTATCTAAGGATCTTTCAGCCTTTGAAAAAACTCTCAAAGAAAAGAAATTAAAGAAATTTACTAGAGATACAGAGGATTATAGAAGGGGGAAACCCTTTGAATTATACAAAGGGGTAAGATTTGCAGAGGGCACCAAAAACTTTACACACACATGACAAAAGCAGCCCAGATCAATACTTAAAAGGGGTACATCACCCAACAGGAGTTCGGGGGAAGAATCATCTACTACTGATACTGAATCCACTAATGTCGGATTCTCCCACTCCAAAAAGGGTACGCAGTGCTGATCACCCTTTAGGCACAGACACAGGGGGGGTATGAAAGCACAAGAATGCTAGAGGAATTGTTTCTATCAATAGTGAAATGAACATAGACTGTTCTAATGTGCATAACATTTCTGAATATGTATTAACACCCATGGAAGAGCTTTTGCTGAATAAAGGTCTAGGTTTTATTCCTGGCTTCTTTGTTGATGAAAGCACATTTGCATCAGATGTTATGGATTTTTGTAGAAGACTGAATTTAAAAATATTTTTTGATCAACAAGATTTAACTCAAAGATCCACTGAATTTCGATTCTTACCTTCCAAGTTTTGTCCTCCAATAGACAAACATGTAGCCATATTCCAGAATGCTGTTCTCAAAGATCTACATCATCAGTTGGGTACAGGAAACACTATCAGAAATAATTTAAATGCTCAGGAACAGCAGGCACTTACCAATCTTAGAAAAAATACAGATATCACTATTCTTCCTGCTGATAAGGGTGGGGCCATTGTGGTTATGAATTCCAGTTATTACTGGGCTGAAGGTAAAAGACAAGTGTCAAATACACAGCATTATCTACATATGCCCATTGACCCAACACCTAAATTCAAACAGGAGATAGACAACTTTTTACAACTTGCTGTTGAGGAGGGCATTATCAGTGTTAAAAAGAAATTTCATCTCAGTGTTCAGGATCCTGTTAAACAATACTTGCATCTTTTGCCCAAAATTCATAAATCCCTCTCTACACCTCCTGGTAGACCTATTGTTTCGGGCATTGGATCATTGACAGAACCTTTATCAGTCTTCCTGACTCAATATTTAAAGCCCTTTGTCACATGTACGGGCTAGACTACAGGACACTACTGAATTCCTGCAGATTGTCTCTGAATCACAACTGGTTGTCTCTGAATCACAACTGGAAGCCGATTGGATCATGTGTACACTAGATGTAACATCATTATATACCAGTATACCACATTGGGCAGGTCTATTGGCATTGGAATATTGGCTACTTAAGACCAACCTCTACAGTCCAGGATTTAATACTTTACTCATCTGTATGGCTGAACACGTTCTAACCAAGAACGTGTTCTATTTTCAAGATCAATGCTACTGGCAAATTCAGGGTACGGCGATGGATGCCTCTTTTGCACCTATCTATGCAGATCTCTTCATGGGATATGTGGAAGACCAGATTATGTATAATGAAACACATAATCTATATTTGCCTGAAATGGATATTTGGAGACTGTACCTGGACGACTGTTGGTTGGTTTGGAAAGGGGGAATTGAGTATCTTATGGAATTTGTGGAATATTTGAATACCAATAAATGGGGTGTTACAGTAAGCTATGACACACACCAAATTGATTTTTTGGCTGTCCACCTGAGCAAGGAAGTGGATAATACTCTTCGTACCACTGTGCACAGAAAATATCCACAATATAACAGCCTTCTACATGCCTCTAGCCTCCACCCTAAACACATAAGAAATATTCCTAAATCTCAATTTATCAGAATTAAGAGAATATGTTCATCTCATGTAGACCTTCAGCATTGTCAGAATGACCTTTCGAACAGATTTATACAGCGAGGGTATAACAAAATGGATGTCCAATCTGCAGCTAGCATGACCAACAATTTATCAAGGGATAGTTTATTGGGCTATAAAGATAGGACGGCTCAGTCCTCAGGTCAGCTATTTAGATTAGTAACCACTTTTGGCAGGAACACCTACCAATTACAAGACATTATCAGTCATCATTGGAATATACTGCAAACAAATACACATCTTGGCAAGTGGTTAGACGAAAGATGTCTTTACTCTTATCGTAAAGGCAAAACTTTAGGATCACATTTCTCACATTACAAAATATCACATCTCAGGATGTCTGCATGACCCAGATTACTATGTCAGGAGATAGATTGATTGGTTGTCATCCTTGTGGTCACTGCTCTTTTTGTAAATATATATTTACAACAAAGGAATTTACCAGCAAGAATACAGGCAGGATATTTAACATTAATCATTTTGCCAATTGCAGCATGGACTGGGTGATTTATTTGGCCACATGTACATGTCGGGCATTTTATACTGGTCAAACTTCTAGACAGCTGCGTATTCGTATTTCTGAGCATTTAGGTGACATTAGAAATGCCAGGACTACCAACGCTTTGTACAAACATACCGTTGTACACAAGACAGCTCAGTTCTCTTTCATTTGTATTGATAAGATTGTTGGTCACACAGCATTCAAAACTGGATGGCATAAACTGTTAAACAGCAAGGAAACTAAATGGATAATCAAATTGGGTGGTTTGTTTCCACCGGGCCTCAATGATAAGTTATAAATTACCTGTTACCATTTTCTACTATGGTTACAAACATTTTTAGTTTTAAATTCCATTTTGTAATAATTTTCACTGGTCTGATATATTTATCATTATTATTTAATATGTTATCAATAGTATAATTTTGGAATATTTGTGGGTTTCTCATTATGATGATTTATTGTGGATTATATTTATTTTTCCACTGTTTTATTTTATTTTTATTTTCTGGTCATGTATTAGATTAATGTCTTATCTAAATATTAATCTAAACAGGAAATGATGTCATATGTTTCATTTGAATAATGTATAAATAAGGACTGTCTAATCATTCTGACCATACCACTGAAGAAAGCTAACTGCTGAAACCGGTTTGGTTGACAATAAATCAGTTCTTTTGCTATACACACTCAGGGTGCTGGATTTTGTTTGCAGTATAACAGAAGAGGTGCAGCACAAAGCAAGATAAAACCACTCTCAAACTACACAAACGGCTCAGAGTACAAATAAACAGTCTACCAAAGCCAAATTTTAGGTAAATTTGGCCACCCAGGTCAAGGACAATCACAAGGCATTCTTTAGCTATATCTATGTCCACAACCTCAAAGGCAATGTGTGCAGAATTCATAGTACATGGAGATACCTATAATGAGCCAGAAGATATAGCAAACTTACTAGCCGACAAATGCTGCTTCAACTTTAACCCCTCTCTTCCCATCAACCTTCCCTCAGGAAATACCATCAAATTTAACTCTCCCTGCTATCCCTTGGGAACAGGTCCTTAATGTTCTCCCTAAGGCCAAGAATACTGCATCACTGGGGCCAGACAAGACCCCAGGATGACTTCTAAATAGCATGAAACATGATCTTTCAGGCCCCTCTGGAATTGCTATTTAACTATAGCTTCCAAACAAGCTACATGCCTCATGAATAAAGAACAGCAACAGTCATCCCTCTGAACAAAGGTGGGCCATCTACATACCCTGGAAACTACAGACCCATAAGTCTCGCTAGTCTCATATGCAAAGCCATGGAAAGAATAATCATGGAAATGATAAACAATGATATAGTAAACCTCCAAACACTGGACCCAACCCAATCTGGTTTCATCAAGGGTAAGTCACGCCTACTCAACCTGGTGGAATTCTTTGACAGGGTCACCAAAGCAATGGATGAGGGAAAAATGGTTCAAACTACCTACCTCGACTTAGCCAAGGCATGTGAGACAATCCCCCACTACAGCACTGTTGACAGATTTAAGAGGTTAGGTGCAAACCCTTATGTCACCCAGTGGATAGCTAGCTAGCTCACAGACAGGACCCACGAAATTAGAATTGGGGAGTCCACCTCTACAAAGAGGCCAGTCAAAAGTGTGGTCCCTCAGGGATCAGTGCTGGGACCGCTCCTTTTTGGCATTTACTTCTCTGAGGTCAAGGCCAACATCAATGGCCGCTGGTTGATTAAATTTGTAGATGACTGCAAATTAGGAGCAGTCACTGAATTACAGACTGATACAAATGTTCTCCAGGAAAGGCTGACAAAGACTGGCGCCAGAGCCATCGACTAAAACTAAATGCAGAGAAATCCATAGCAGCATCCTTTGTGACATCATCCATCCCTGGAAAGTCTCATATTGACACCACAGTCCCAAGAGGGAGTTTGGGACACACAGACAGTAATCTAGCATTTGACTATCACATGTCTACTGCAGTGAGGAAATCATTCTATTTTGTGCAACTTCTAAACAAAGGTTTGGCATCTGGGTCCAAAGAAGCCAATGTTCCATTGCATTCAGCATTCATCTGACCCATCATTGAGTACAATTCCCCATTTACTATGTTTTTAAATAGGCATATCCAACAATTGAAGTAACACAACGGCCAGCAATTACTGTTCCAAAACCATTTTAATAGCAAATTTACAAAGGATATATGATATATATCCTGCTCCAAACTTCTTCAGTGGAGCTAAGATTTGTGAAAAAGCCAACATCTGATTCCCTTTAATAGTGTCAGTACACATTATAGACCAATCAAAATTCAAACATCTTTTCAAACATATTTTCTTAATATAAAGTAAACCCAACAACCATATTATGAATATACCTTAGGGCTAACACATTGCCCTATATGTTTACATATAAACTAGTATATATATAAAAAAATATAAAAATAAATGAAATAAAAAATAATAAAAAATAGAATACACAGAAATATTTGCACATTGTCAACCTCAAATCTAGATATATGGAGCAATTGATTTAGATATGATAACATTCTTAATAAACATATATCTCTCAATATTGGATAAATAATCTATGTTATATAAGATATATCAATCATAATAATGCATAAATATATATCACAAGAAATATATTATAAGTGATCATTAATACCTGGCGGGAATAATGCACCCAAATGTATAATCCAGTATTTTTCTTTTTCTGTCAAAATGTTGTCCCATCCTTGTTGGTGACACCTATCACCTACAACCCTGTCGATAATAGTAAACTTAAATTTTGCCGTGAGATGTTTCATAGTATGTAAATAAAGGGCATTAGTAGATATTTTGTTTTTAATATTACTTCTATGTTCCCCAATTCTTATTCTAAGGGGCCTAGAAGTTTTTCCGACATAGAATGCAGAGCATTGACATGTGGCAAGATATATCACCCAACTCATCGAGCAATTACCAAAAAATTTTAGATCATAAACTTTACTGGTATTGGCACTACTAAAAGATTTAGTTTTATTAATATCCAAACATGACATACAATGTCCACAAGGATAGGTGCCAATCAGTTCTTTGCCCATAATGGTGAGCTGTTTATACCTTGCCCCTCCACTGCTATGATGTTTAAAATGTGAGAACATAGAAGCTAAAGTTTTGCCCTTTCTATAAGAATACTGACAACATGTCCCCAGATGTTGTCTAAGAATATCATTAGCCATTAAGATATTCCAATTTCTCTCTATCACACCTTTAATAACCTGATTATTTCTACCATAGGTAGTGACCAATCTCATAACTTCATCTCCTTTTTTATTTTGATCATGATCTTGATATTGTATGAGTTGGTCCCTACTTTTTTTGTCTGACATATATTTAGCAGATTTAATATCAAACATAGAATACCCTCTGTCATGGAATCTATTAGTAAGATCCAAGCTGGCTATCTCATAGTCTTCATGACTAGAATTAATTCTTTTAATGCGACAGAATTGAGATTTTGGGATGTTCCGGACAGTGTGGCGGGGATGCATACTCGAGGCATGTAACAGTGTATTATATTGAGGATATTTCCTATATATTTTTGTACCTAGTGTATCATCAGGCTTCCTGTATACACTGACATCCAAGAATTCAATATTGGACCTACTACTATTAATAGTAAATTCAATGCCCCAGGGGTTACTATTAAGGTAATCCACAAATTCTTTAAGATATTCCGCCACACCATCCAACAATCATCAAGATATCTGCGCCAGATATCTATTTCCTAATGTAAATATTGTGAGATGTGTCATAAATTAAGTATTCTTCTAATAAATAGGTCTGCATATATGGGTGCAAAAGATGCACCCATAGCAGTACCTGTAACTGCCAATAGCAGTCACCTTGAAAGAAGAATACATTTTTATTCAAAACATGCTCACACATACAAATCAAAAGTGTATTGAATCCAGGCCTATATAAGTTTGATTTCTCAAGCCAATATTGTAATGCTTGAAGACCTACCAGCCAATGTGGAATACTTGTATATAAAGATCGCGTCCAAAGTACAGAGTAGCCAGTCTGGTTCAAGTTCCATCTCTTCTATAATTTGTAAGAACTGTGTAGTGTCTTTAATTCTAGCTCTTACCTGAGATAACAAAGGTTTTAGATATTCAGTCAAAAAAACTGAAAGTGGTTCCGTCAAAGAACCATGGCCAGACACAATTGGACTGACCTGGTGGGGAAGTCAGGGATTTATGGATTTTAGGCAATAGATATAGTATCTGTTTATTAGGATCATTAACAGTCAAATGTTTAACAATGGTGTTGGACAAAATACCATTTTCAACTGCACTACTCAGGAACTCATCAATTTCCTGTTTAAAATTAGTCGTAGGATCTATGTCCATTTTCTTATAACATGTTTGATCTGATAATTGTCTTAATCCTTCCTGTATATAATAATCTATATCCAAAATCACTACTGCCCCACCTTTGTCTGCCCTGACAATAACTATGTCATTATTATTTTTTAGTTCCTCAAGTGCCTGTCTTTCAGTGTGCTGAATATTGTCTGACAAAATATTAAAGCCATATGGTGGAAAATGTAAATCCCTAAGTACTGCCTGTTGAAAGGCTGTAACATGCATATTAGCAGGAGGTTGAAAAGTAGATTTGAGAAATCTAAATTCAGTAGATCTTTGAGCTGTCTGATCTGAAAAGAATATCTTAAGGTTTAAACGACGGCAAAATTCCAAAATATCTTTTACAGTTTGATATTGATCACAAAAGAATCCGGGTACAAACCCTAAACCTTTATTCAATATTTTTTCTTGTTCCAATGTTAATTCCACTTTGGACAGATTAAGCACATTTTGAAATATGGTGGTTGTATCTATTTCAAAAGAGCCTGAACTATTCCATCCATTGATTCCAGATCTGAACCTATTACGGTGTTTTCTCCCCCCGCGTCTTGTCTTCTTACCCCAAAAGGGGTAGGTATATTGCTTCTTTTTTTATAAGGTGAGAGGTCAGAAGTAACCACCTCACTATCAGTGGGAGAGGACTCATCACCTGAGGTGCTAGCATATGTCTGTTCTCTATTTTTAAGAATAGGTCTGGGTCGTTTCTTAGCCCTGGCACCACTCCTACCCATAGACATCTCTTTAAATCTCACTGATTTCTGAAGCTCAAAGGACGCCCCTAGCATAATCATTAACGTCCCTGTGAAATTTTTAACTTTCCTCTCTTTCGTCAATTTGTCATACTGGGTCAATTCCTTTGATAAATTAGCAACCAACATACCATAGTTGGTATTGGATTCAAATTGTTTGCAAATACTACTTAGTTCTTTAACCTCAACAATATTCAAATCTATTGTCCTTTCATAATAATCTGTCAGTATTTGTACAAACTTCATAGATCCCTCTTGAACTGCCTCAAACCACTCATTGGTCAGCCTCTCTTCAGATCTGCTGACCATGGGCTTCAACTTAATTCTAAGTCCACGTGGCACTAATTTTTTGTGCATATAAGCCTTAAATAGGCGTAGATGCCATATATTTGCTCTCAACCCCTTAAGGGCTTTTTCCAGATTACAAAATGCAAATTGGCATCCATCACTAGAAGGAGTGGTCTGTTGAGTAATAGAACTGTTGCTTGAGATCGATTCCAGTCCAAAGACCTGGATATCTTCTCTATCAGCACACATACCCTGCAAAATGCTATCCAAATTCATAATAACTATCTCAACAAGTCCAAAATAGGGAGGCAGCGGTGCCAAAACTAAAAAAGAAGACCCAGATAACTTATGCCTAAACAAGGCACAAATATGTAGTATCCAATGACAATGGAATCTATCACATATACAAATACCAGCAGCTTAGGGGAACACAAGCTACACTAAGTTAAACTGACCAATATTGACCAAATTACATAAATCCAGATAGATAGAAAATCTTATAAGGACCTAAAAATGGTCAATGGATGAATAATAGTTCAAACTACAAAATAGAGTCAGTTCAAAAATACATAACTAATCTAGTCCAGTTATATTTTTTTAAATAACATAGTCTTGTCAATAGTAAGATAAACAATCTCTACCCTGCAAAATGTATATAATACAAAAATATTGGAAGATAAATTTCCATTTGAAAATACAATCTTATATCACAATAACCAATTGACTAATAAATGAAACTATTCTAACATAAACTCAAATATCAACTCCTGTCAGGTAGTCTATATGAACACAGCATGCTCAGATGTAGGTAATGCAAAAGATTCTAAATATTAGCATCTAATAGAACACACAATCTATATTCTAATTTTTGATATTATTCAATCCAACAATATACCAATATATTAATATGACACAGTATGTAATGGTGAAATCACCCTATACTGTATATCAAAAATATCAAATATTGGTATTATTAGTATACTAGCATATACCTATAGAGGCCTCTGGACTATACCAAAAAACTAGCATAATCTATCCCTCTCTGGCATGTGATAATAATCTGTCCCATCCAATATCCACATTTCTAGAGCCTCAGGCCTGTCAATATTTAAACAGAGTACCTAAGTATCCCCAAATGTAAACTTATCAATATTGAATTCTTGGATGTCAGTGTATACAGGAAGCCTGATGATACACTAGGTACAAAAATATATAGGAAATATCCTCAATATAATACACTGTTACATGCCTCAGTAAACATCCCAAAATCTCAATAGATTCCATGACAGAGGGTATTCTATGTTTGATATTAAATCTGCTAAATATATGTCAGACAAAAATATCAAGATCATGATCAAAATAAAAAGGAGATGAAGTTAAATAATCAGGTTATTAAAGGTGGAATATCTTAATGGCTAATGATATTCTTAGACAACATCTGGGACATGTTGTCAATATTCTTATAGAAAGGGCAAAACTCTATGTTCTATACATTCACATTTAAACATCATCATGGCAGAGGCAAGGTAAAAAAAACTCACCATTATTGGGGGCAAAGAACTGATTGGCACCTATCCTTGTGGACATTGTATGTCATGTTTGGATATTAATAAAACTAAATCTTTTAGTAGTGCCAATACCAGTAAAGTTTATGATCTAAAATTTTTGGTAATTGCTCGATGAGTTGGGTGATATATCTTGCCACATGTCAATGCTCTGCATTCTATGTCGGAAAAACTTCTAGGCCCCTTAGAATAAGAATTGGGAACATAGAAGTAATATTAAAACAAAATATCTACTAATGCCCTTTATTTACATACTATGAAACATCTCACGCAAAATTTAAGTTTACTATTATCGACAGGGTTGTAGGTGATAGGTGTCACCAACAAGGATGGGACAACATTTTGACAGAAAAGAAAAATACTGGATTATACATTTGGGTGCATTATTCCCAGGTATTAATGATCACTTATAATATATTTCTTGTGATATATATTTATGCATTATTATGATTGATATATCTTATATAACATAGATTATTTATCCAATATTGAAAGATATATGTTTATTAAGAATGTTATCATATCCAAATCAATTGCTCTATATATCTAGATTTGAGGTTGACAATGTGCAAATATTTCTGTGTATTCTATTCTTTATTATTTTTATTTTTTATTTCATTTATTTTTTATATATATACTAGTTTATATGTAAACATATAGGGCAATGTGTTAGCCCTAAGGTATATTCATAATATGGTTGTTGGGTTTACTTTATATTAAGAAAATATGTTTGAAAAGATGCTTGAATTTTGATTGGTCTATAATGTGTACTGACACTATTAAAGAGAATCAGATGTTGGCTTTTCACAAATCTTAGCTCCACTGAAGCGGTTTGGAGCAGGATATATATCATATATCCTTTGTAAATTTGCTATTAAAATGGTTTTGGAACAGTAATTGCTGGCCGTTGTGTTACTTGCATAGTTTGGTAGGTTTGTGTGTTTGATATCCAACAATTGAAACATCCACAGAGGTTCCTCACTAATAGAATTCAGGGCATAAGTAACCTGTCCTACGCAGACCACATAAAGGCCCTATCTCTGTATTTTGTCTCCTACAGACTGTTGAGGGGAGATCTATGCCTGGCATACAAGGCATTGTCAGACCCCACTCTGATGGACCTCCTGCATATCCACAAAACAAACAGCACCAGAATTACCCGTTCTAAACACTTAAACCTTTCCTGTGATATAAACAGGACCTGTTGGAAAGAGAGAGGTATGTATCCCAGGGACAACTACCTGTCTGGCACAGGTTTCCCCATCCATGTGAAGCAGAATTCTTCTAACCCATTTCAAGTGCAACTTGGATAACTGGAAAGGGAAGAGGAAATTCATCTCTGGTTTGGCATCTATATCTCTAATGGACACAGGCAACCTGTAAATGTTTCACCTCCCAAGCCCCTGCTTGCACTTGTCAAGGGTACCAGAACTTGTCAGAGATTTGGGATGAATGGCTGGCTAGGCTTAAAAAGTTCCTTGTAGTGGTTACCCTAGCACACACCTATTATGGTCCTGAATGCATTAATAAGCAGCGGGTCACAAAATCAACAGTTCACTACTTTGGTGAACACCATTTATGACTTGGTTAGTGCACACAATGCTTACCACAGATGTGGATTAATGCATGATTGTGGACAGTACTCCAAACGTTGATTTCACAGGTCAGCTCACATTTCCTAGTCCACCAGTTTCAAACCAATTTTATGCACACCAAATGTGTTCTGCAGCTGATACCTGCAGCAGGATCAAGCATCTCAAATACCCCAATCACACATTAAGTCTTAACCATGTCTGTGACACAAAAGACCCCCCTGTAATGAAAATGAGGATACCTCACTTTTTAATCTTCCAAGTGCTTTGGGTTTCTAATTCCATGACATAAATGGTCCCCATTCCTAAGTCAGGGTATGACTACAGTTCACAAAATTAGTACAGTTTCAGTCTTTGATGTTAGCCAAGACTGTTCTTCTCAACAGCCATAATGTGCCCAGAATTTCCTCCCTTTGTAATTCATACTGGGTTATATGTATTGGCAGTGACTGTACATTCCTTTTTATTACTCATGTTGCTCCTACTACTTTTGGAACTGTCTGGGTATCTTTCTTTGACATTGCTCATATTTGCCTTCGAAATCTGGTATTTTATGACTTTGTGACTCTGTACACAAGACACTATAATCACTCGGTGTTGCAATTTCAGTGATCAATGCTACTTTTGTCATTTTTTCATGGAGTACTACATCTCACATCTGTATTTTGAATTGCAAGTAATAGGTGATCCCATGTGACAAACTATCATTCTTTTAATAATGCTTTCTGGTTCATGTTGCCAATGTTTCTCAGCTATGTCTATATTGTAGTGTTTGCACAATCCACAATGGAACAGTCTCGTCACATTATTGTGCCTTTCAGTATACAGGACCTCTGCCATGAGTGTATTGTATCCAACATGTACGACTGTTCTAGTCATTATTACTGTTCGTTTGCTTTTTTTGAGAACCTGCATTTGTCTGTGTCTCCACATTTTCGAAGGAGTTTGTAAACCAATGTGTATGCAGTCAACTCATCTTAAAGCAAATCTTGCCCATTATTAGCCTTTCATCTTTTACTTTGAATACACTTCTCCTTAATTCCTGTGTTAAATCTTGGTCAACATGAAGTTGTTCCAGACTTCCAATATGGCTGCACACTGACCAACTGCTTGAATTCAAGATGGGTTTCACACCGATCAACTGCTTGATTTCAAGATGGCTGCACACTGATGAGCTGCTTGATTTCAGCTTTCCCGGTGTGAAAAAAATAACTAAGAGAAAAGGGCCACAAACTCTACAAGTTTTAGTAAATTCAGTTACCAGCAATTAAGTATATTGCCTGGATGCCAGACAAAAAGGAGCTCAAGAGTGCCTGACAGAAAATCAACTAGAAAGGGTGAAGACAAAATGCTGTTTGGGGAAGAATCCTGCAGCTGTTCAGCAGAAATCAGTTCAAGCTCCAGCCCTGGTGCAAGACATGGTTTCCAGTAATCTAGAGGAAAAGAAAAATAAATCAAATGTGTTCAGACCTGACTAAAATAAACGAAACACTGAAGGAGTATACAACTCAAACAAAAGGCTGGAAAAAATGGAAGAATGTTTAAACAGTTATTCAGATGATCTAATGAAACTACAAAAATCGGAGGTCAAAATGAAGACAAGGCTGGCAGAATACTAGACTGCTCAAAAAGGGAGGTTTCAAAAAATAGTAAAAAGAGAGGACAGAACACACAGGGAAAACCTGAGATGTTATGCAGAAACTGGAAGGAACAGACTGAATTACTTATATGTGCTTTCATAAAATTAACTGGTCTGGTATTTCACAGCAGGATTTTTTTTTTTTTTTTTTTTTTAACTGAAAAGGCACATCATATGTATGCTGCAAACCTAGCCACAAGAAAGCAGCCAAAACCTGTATTAGCAAAGATGCAATCATACCAGCAGAAAGAGTTGATCCTGACAAAATTGTGGCAGAAGGGAAAAGATAGTAGAGTGTAGAAAATGATTATTCACTGTACACCAGACAGAAGAGAAGCAAATTTATTCCAAGAATCAGGGAATGTAGAGACAGGTGTGAAATTAAAGCTGCTTTACCCAGCTTCTTCAGGATATTTTTTCTTGCAGAATTAAAATCATATTTTGATGCAGAACAGGATCAGGAGGTTATACAAAAAAGTGAGCCATCAAACAGAAGGGTAATCTGCTTCTCATTCTTCTGTTAGTATAGTTTATAGAAAGACTCTGCCAGTGAAACCTTTTCCAGTGCTCTAAAGGAAAATGTTTGACAGATAGAATAAAAGTACAGGAACTGAGTAGAGGAATCGCGAGTACCTTGGACTTGAACTGGTGTCTCGGTTTGGAGATGTGGATGAACAGTAATAAGATGATAGACTACAAAGCATCAATCACATTTGTGAAATATTGCTCTAAGCGAAAAAGTGGAAAGATTGGGCTGTTGACTTTGTTAAACTTGTGGGGGACTGAAACTCATATGCAAAATTTCCATTCATTAATGTTTGGAAAGACACAGAAGGGAAAGGAGGGAAAAGACAAGCAACTATTGTATAACAATTTTTGTTCTTAACAGTACTTGTATAAAACATTTCATGATATAAACTGCACGCTACATAGTAAAGTATTTTAAGCTATTGTTGCATGAGATAAAGATTCTAAAGTAAACAAGTGCCTTATTTCTTCTATATTAGTTTTAAACAAAAGAATGAGACTGTCACACAGGAAAACCAGTCAGTAAAAACTAAATGCAAACCAGGTGCTTCAGCTATATGGCAATTCTGAATGCCCATGACTTTTTTCTTTTTAAGTTGTTTTAATGGACAATTTCAGGACAATAAAGCTAAACCTCACTAGCTGTGGATATGCATATTTCGGCCTTGTCATAACCTCATCGGCACAGCACAAGCTGTGTGTTTGACTAAGCATAAGAAACACAAGGCTGTTATACCCAGCTTAGTTTGTTGAGATATTTTGCAGTCACCCTAATGGTAATGGCTTGGTTTTTCTGTGTGACCTTCTCACTCTGTTTTAGTTAGTTTGTTAGTTGGGATATTTTGCAATCACCCTACTGGTAATGGACATCAGCTGGGTATAACAGCTCTGTATTTCTTATGCTTAGTCAAACATTCTGCATATGCTGATGAGGTCATAAGGCCAAAATATGTATATCCACACAGGTAGTGAGGTTTGGCTTTATTGGCCAGAAATTGTCCATTAAAACAACTTAAAACGAAAAAAAGTCTTGGGCATTCAGAATAGCCATATAGCTAAAACACATGATGTACATGGGCATCATTTCAATATATCCCATGTGCCTCTGATACAAGAGGTATGAGAGGTCACTCGGTGGAAGTTCTAGCTTGGCTGGAGTTTTCATTCTATTTTAGTTTTAAGAACTGTAGGAATTACAAAGTACAAAGAGAAGAAAGGCTGAACAAAAGCATGTTTAAATTAAGATGCTGTAATATTCAGTTGCTGAGGTGGTGATGGGGTGTAAAATAAAACTGCACAGATATGTGTAGTCAGATTATAATATATGTAGAGATGACATTCTCTTACTTTTGCATAGGTGAATGTATCTAATAACAAGTTTTTATGTGTAAGCAAGTAAATAAGAGGACACTGAATAAAAGGTTATCTTTTGGCAAATAAATGTTCAGTTTAAGTTTACAGGACTGGAGATGTACATTTGGTACCTGTGTTTCCATGGAAACAAGCTGACTACACAGGGAAGCAATAAAATCCAGAGTACTTTTTAAGGCTAAGGGTTAATGTTTTCTAAAAGCATACAAACTGCATCTCACATCCGGCAGGGGAATGAAGATAAGACAAGAGACAGCAATAAGCGTAAGTAGGCTGTAACATGCGTCTAAATATAACATTGAGGTTATCGCAACGCCTGTGTATGCAGCTGTCAATTTGGCATAACTGTCCCTTTCAGGAGGGTTAAACTTCATTAACTGAAGATGTACATACAGTTGTGTGTTTGTTTTTAGTTAAACGGACATGAGGGTGTTCAAGTTGTGTTTTTTTTTATTCAAGGGTTTTCATTAAAACAAAGTCTTGTAAAATGTGACGCAGGTTCAAATGGAGATGACAAGAAATAACTGTGTAACAATCAACGTGCCAAACGTTAGTGGGTACATGTAACACAAAAGCTGGAAACAGACATTTAAATACATATACAACAGGTAGGAATAACAACTTATCATAATGGCCAAACTAAACATTTTGTAATGGGAATGGTCTCACAGGTATAGACAAAACAGGGAAGAGTTCTGAATTATATTAAAAATTGCAGAATGTAAACAGCAATGCTATAAGGTACACATATGAAAAGAAGAGAGCATGTGAATTCGATAAAGACATGACTTTAGGATGGATATTCAGGAGAATATCAGGGACAAAAGGAAAAGGGGAGCAATAACTAGAGGATGTCAGATAGTGATACAAAAAGAGGAAAAATGTAGTGGCAGATTTGTGGCAGTAGGGGACAACTTGCAAGAGAGGAGGATTATGCTGGCATATATCCATATTCCACCTAAAACTGCTATTATAGAGCTTAAGAAAATTTCGGGAGATGTAATCAGCTTTCAGCATGGAATATTAATTAGAGATGGGGACTGGAACTTCTTTTGCAACAGTGAGGATTTACCTGGGGACCTAAATCAAAAAATGTTTAACATGAGGATCTAGGCATATAACATCAGGGGATATATTTTCATAAGAACAAGATATGTGATTAAGGTGAGAGACAAAAAATATAAGAAATAGAAGAGAAGTCAAACTACAACTTTGAAAACTGAAATAAGCTGGACAGATTAAGCACAGTATGAGACAAGATCAAGAAAAAAAGATATTGAACATAATAGGAAACCTTTTTATAGATGCATACAATGTGGAAGGAGTAGAGACACACAAATTGATAAACTGTATGCAGATTCTAAAACTTATTCTCAGACACAACAGATTACAGATATATTTACAAAATCTTATGCAAAACAGTTTGGCTCCACAAAAGGGGTGATGAGTTCTCCTAGTAACATCCAGGTAACCCCAGATACCAGAATCAAATTAGATTATATTGAAAAACAGCTGAGCAAAATGGATCCAAACAAAGAGCAGGGAGGAGGCGGAATTGGTAACAATGACCAGGGAACACTTCAGAAAGAACTTACAGTACCATTATACCTATTATTCACTACGGCATATGGGGAGATTACTCAAGACTGGAGACATGCACTTATTAAACCAGTCTTTAAGGTAAAGGGGAGTAGGAGAAACCCAGAGTCATATATAGACCCTTAAGCCTACTTTAATGTTGTGGAAAAATAATGGAAAAGTTAGCATTAGAAAAGTTACGTGTCAGAACGGGACTGGTTGGGACCTGAAACCATGTATCAGCATGCATACATTGAAAATAGCTCTATTATTACCTGCAACATGATGTTCTATAACAATGTAATAACAGCTATGAATTAAAAATTGTGCAGTGATGTGATTTGTATAGATTTAACTACAGCATTTGATAGGGTCCATACACAAAACACTGATCAATAAATTAGTACAACTAGGTACTGATGCACTCTTGATAAGATGGACAGCTGCATAGCTTACGAATAGGACATGGCAAGTATAATACAGCAACTGAACAGGCGAAATCCTTCGTTACAGTCCCACAGGGCTCTGTCCTAGGCCCTTATTTGTTTAGATTGCATCTTTCAGGCCTAACTTCTTCATCTGAGGTGCTCTACAGTCTCACCAAAAAATATGTAGACAGGCACAGGACACAGCACGGTATCAAAGAACAACTGCAACTAAAAACAATTAAGGTACCGAGCCTGCAAGGCTAGAAAGCAAAGTATAATTTATTAAACAAAACAAAAGTACAGGTAAGCACTTTCGCGATTTGCTAATCGCTTCATCAGACAAACTTGCTAAAAGACAACCAACATTTATACACTGCAGCAACCAATCCATGCTTGAAACTAATTAAGCAGTTCTTAAAAAGACATTAGTTCATCATATATAAAACCTATACAAAAAAGGGCTAAAATGGGTAAAAAATATGTATTGGATAAATATATAAAAAATATGTAAAATATGCATAAAAGTGTGTAATGACACTTGTTAAAATTCCTGTTTATATACATATAAACAACATACACATTCAGTGTTTCAAAGGGCGTGACTTCAGAAAAGGCTTTAATGATAGTTATATAACTACAGAGTGCATAAAAAGATTTATAAAGTCTAGGAAATAAAAATAATGAAATCAAGTTTCTTAGTTACATTAGACCCAAACTTGAGTATGGAATAACAATATGGAAACCCTATAAGAAAACAAGCATGAGTAAACTGGAAAGAGTAAAGCGGAAATATACCAAGAACATCTATGAATGTGAAAATTTAAGTTATTATGAAAGACTAAAATATGTGAAGTTGTACAGAGTCTCTTACTGATATCTAAGAGGAGATCTTAGTCAGGTATACAGGGCATTTAGAGAACTACCTCTGGGAATGCTTGGGGTTATCAAAAAGGGGTCTATATTACATAAATGAAAATCCAAAAACATGAACAACCTAAAGGTAGAATATGCAGGACCTCGAACATGCTATTGTGGGGGGGCTGCTCCCCCCACATCCCCCTGCTAAATGTATATACTAACTCAGAGATCGCACTACAGTGAGGAAAGGGCAAATATTCCAATCCTCACTGTACCGCAATCTCACAAAAAGCAGATCAAGATCCGGTATTTCCAACCTTTAGGTTGTTCGCTATTTTAAGCTTTCGGCGTTCTAATAGGAACCCATCAAAAATAACTAGAGAATCATTAGAAAACCTATGTAGAAGATTCTATAGGAATGAGAAGTGTACGAATTGGTTTTCTGACACAGTAGCTGATGCACGGAACAGACTACCAAATTACATTAAAGCAAGTACTAGTTTAGATATTTTTAAGAACAGCCTGGACACTTAAAGGAACAAGTGTTTTGGTATACTGGCAAGCTAGAAGGGCATTAATGCCCGTGCTTGAAATGGAAAAGATACCAAAAGAAAAAAATTATGAAAATATTTGGTATGGAAGACATGAATTCAGCAGTAGGAACCTAGAAAATTTTCATACTATTCTCCAAGGTACAATAACTAGGTGAGACTAGACAAAAATTATATTTCACAGGAACATGTGCATTTAATAGAAAGCTTCGACACACATCCAATGACTATTCCAGATCATGTGCCAACAACTACTAAGATAAAAGTGCTGGGTAATGAAGTAAAAATCAGGCACTGTCACTTCACCACTTGCCTGTTAAAAAAGAAATTATTCAAGAATCATTAGGGAAGATAGAAATTTCTTCAGAAGTTAGAGCTAGTGAGTGGGATAAGTCAAGTTAAAAAAAAAAAAAAAGGTAAAAATAAAAGACAAGGAGATACACTCAAGAATTATTTAGAGAGTCTGCAAAAAGTTAAAGCATTGCACAATAAGGGAAATTATAAACAAGAAGAGGCACAAAGTACAGTTTTGTACCTACCATAAATGTAGATGTCCGATAGGAATGCATCTGCAGTCCTTACAAATGGGTTGTCCTGTCGTCAGGCAGCCCTTTTCCAAAGTCTGGGTCTGGCCTCGGCTGGTGTCGCACTTCACCCGACGTCATTGCTGCAGTTATTCGGGTATAAAGGCATCAGCCGATGCCATTTTCCTCAGTGTTTCTTGCCCCAGATGCCAGGTGCCCTCTAGGAAGGCTAAATTTGGATAAATGCCAATGATTCCAAATAGTAGAGAGCAAACAAAAAATAAGCATGTATGTACATATATACAAACAAATACACCATAATAGATTCCCCCAGCTAGCTATAAGATAGGCAAATACCCTAGGAGTACCACAGAGGGGAAGGAGGGTGGGTATTCCTGACTGCAGATGCATTCCTATCGGACATCTACATTTATGGTAGGTACAAAACTGTACTATGTCCTTCAAGGATGCATCTGCAGTCCTTACAAATGGGTAGAATACCATAGCCAAACTGGGGGAGGAGGAAAAATAAAATTATGGTGTAGTTAAGATCCCTTACAAAACAGCAGTGGCAAAACCTGCTCGGGATCTAGAGTATAAAGGTAAATTATAATGCTTGGCAAATGTATGCACGGAGCTCCAAGTAGCAGCCTCTAAAATGTCTTTGGTAGCCACTCCTCGTAGAAAAGCTGTGGTAGTGGCTGTAGCCCTTGTAGAGTGAGGCCTGATGTTTTCTGAAGTTTTCTTTCCATGGTAGGAGTAACAAAATCTAATGCAATTTCCTATCCACTTAGAGATTGTCTGTTTTGAAATTGCTTTTCCTTCCATTCCTGTTGCATATGCTACCAGTAGCTGGTCAGTTTTTCTATTGCCCTTGGTCCTGTCCAGGTAGTAGCGTAATTGTCTATGTACATCCAAGGTATGCAACAGTCTTTCTCCCCTGTTCTGTGGGTTGGGGAAGAATGTAGGTAGGTGGACAGCCTGATTTAAAGATACTCTGGAGACCACCTTAGGCATAAAAGTAGGATTTGTTCTCATGGACACTCTATCTTGATGGAAGATCAGAAAGGGCTGTACTGCCATTAATGCCTGTAGCTCGGATACCCTTCTTGCTGAAGTGATTGCCAGCAGAAAAGCAGTTTTCCATGATAAGTATTGTAATTCTGCTGTTGCTGCTGGTTCGAAAGGAGGAAGTGTCAATTTTTCTAGCACAAAGTTCAAGTCCCATGCAGGCAATGGTGGTTTCCTAGGTGGTTTTACATTTTTAATTCCTCTCAGAAACTGCCTGAGCAGAGGATGTGAGAAGACTGGAGGATCCAAGTCGTATTCTGCTGAAATAGCTGATGCATGAATCTTAATGGAAGAATAGGACAGGCCTTTGTGGAAGAGCTCTGCCAAGTATTCCAGGATGTTGGCTATGTTTACCAGTGACACATCTTCTCCTTTGCACTACTCCAAATGAGATATCTTTTCCATTTTGCTGAATAATTTTTACTTGTTGAGGGTCTGCGAGCCTCCAAGATAATGTCTTTAACCCTTTGGGATAAATTTGGGTTAATTGGTCTTATGCAATGTTCCAGGCAGTCAGCTGCAGAGTTTTCAGGTTTGGATGCAGGGTGTTGTAGTTGTTCTGTGTTAACAGCAAGGGAACTAGGGGTAGGGGCCATATTTGTTCCCGAGACATGCTCCTCAGTAATGGGTACCAATGTTGTCTTGGCCAGTCTGGAGCTATCAGAATGATCCTTGGACGGTCCTCTTTGATCTTCAATAGCACCTTGTGCATCAAAGGAAGTGGTGGGAATGCATATGCTGTCAGGTTTTTCCAAATGAAAGATAGGGAGTCCACCTTCCAAGCAAGTGGGTGGTACGTCCTGGTGCAGAATTTCTTTAGTTGGTGATTGCGTGGGGATGCAAATAAGTCTATTTCTGGGAGTCCCCATTTTCTTGTAATGGTTTTGAAGATGTCCGGATGCAGCATCCATTCGTGGGCATCCGTGGTAGTCCTGCTTAATAAGTCTGCTAGAATGTTTTCTTTTCCTGGTACAAAAATTGCTTGTAACTGAATGTTGTAGCTCAGGGCCACATTCTAGAGGTCCAGTGCCATCCGGCATAGAGGGTACGAATGTGTGCCTCCCTGCTTGTTGATGTACCACATAACTGTGGTGTTGTCTGTCCTTATCAATTGACCTTGTCGAAGAAATGGTCTGAATGTCTGAATTGCCAGTTTTACTGCCAGCATTTCCTTTAGGTTTATGTGTAGGTGCAGCTGGTCTTGAGTCCATAAAAACCTTGTATGCACTTGTCCAGCATGTGGGCCCTCCAACCGAGGTCTGAGGCATCCGTTGTGATGGTTTGGCTTGGTTGAGTGCTGTGGAAGGGCAATCCTTTGTTTGATTGACAGGCCTGAGCCCACCATTGGAATTCTTGCTTCAGGCATGGAATTATTGGAATTTGGGTTTCTAGGCTGTGCTTGTGTTGAGACCATAAATTCCTTAGGTACCACTGTAACTTTCTCATATGCAGTC
Organism: Protopterus annectens; assembly: GCF_019279795.1. Taxonomy (NCBI): domain Eukaryota; kingdom Metazoa; phylum Chordata; order Ceratodontiformes; family Protopteridae; genus Protopterus; species Protopterus annectens. The sequence goes on from NC_056738.1 coordinate 261,720,022, forward strand.
TGGCATGTGGAACCAATATTATGCAGGATGCCATGTAGCCCAAGGCTTGCAGGAATTTTCTTGCTGTTAGATGGTTCTGCTTTGTTAATGGCAAGAAGTAGAGAGGGAGTTGCTCCTGTTTTTCTACAGTTAGGAATGCCATTTGTTTCGATGTGTCCAGCTCCGCACCCAAAAAGGTTATCCTTTGGGATGGTATCAGCCTTGACTTTTTTATATTGACTGTATATCCCAGGGCTTGTAGTAGGTAAATGACCCTTTTCAAGTCTTCTGCTAGCTTGTTTTTGTTGTCCGCTTGTATCAGGCAGTCGTCCAGGTAAGGGTAGATTTGGATTCCCTGGAGCCTGCAATGAGCAATTACTGATGCCAGGCATTTCGTTAACACTCTGGGCAGTAGACAAGCCAAAGGGCAATGCTGAGAATTGATAATGCTCTGATCCTGCAAGAAATCTGAGGTATCTTCTGCAATTTGGTCGTATGGGGACGTGCAGGTATGCCTCCTTGAGATCTAGAGTTACCAGCCAAGACTCCTTGCCCAGCATGGGAAGAAGCTGCTGTAGGGTCAGCATTTTGAATTTTGGAACAATGAGGAATGTGTTTAAAGCGGACAGGTCGAGAATAGGTCTCCATTTGCTTTTCTTGGTACCAGGAAGAGTCTGGAGTAAAATCCCTTTCCTTGCTCCATAGATGGTACCTTTTCCACAGCTCTCATCCTTAATAATAGAGTTATTTGTTTTAGAGCTTCTGCCTTTTGATTTGGAGGTAGGTTTGGCATTCCTCTCTTCCCTGGTAGAGTATGGAAGTGAAACCTGTAACCTTGGTCTATTGTCTGCAAAATCCACTTGTCTCTTGTGATGTAATGCCAGTTTATTGAAAATAAAGCTAGCTTCCCGCCTAAGGGTGCTTCTAGTTGTTCCCTGGTAGGCGGTGCCAGAGCCAAGTCACTGTGATTGTCCTGTAGTAGTGGTGGTGGCTGTGTCTGTGGCTGTACCGCTGGTTGTTACCCTGCCACTGGCGTCCCTGTAGGCACCCCTGGATTGACCTCTGCCTCTTGAGCGCCTATTCCTGCCTCTCTGAGCTCTGGAGGAGTCTGGAAAGGACCAATTCTTGGAGGGCCAATTCCTGCTAAACCTTGGAGGTTGGACCTGTAAGAAATCTTTCACTGTTTGGACAGATTTTGCCTTCTCTTCCATCTTCTTCAGCACCTGTTGTGCAGGAGAGCCAAACAAATTGATCTTGTCCATGGGAGCATCTAATAGTTTTGATTTGACATGGTCTGGTAAGGCCTGCTCTTTTAACCATGCATTCCTTCTGATAACTGTGCCAGTCATGGCTGATCTAAAGGAAGCCTCCAGTGCATCATAGCCGCATTTTAAAGAATGGTTACTGACTTGCTGAATGTTATGTACCATTTCCTGAACAGATTTTTTGTCTAATGGTTCATCCGAGGACAGCTTTTTGGTTAACTGGTCTAGCATAAATTCTTGATACTGGATCATGTGAAATTGACAGTTCAAGGCCCTAGCTGAAAGAGTAGCAGAAGTGTAAACTTTTTTACCCCATCTCTCTAAGGACCTGGATTCCCTTTCAGAGGGAGGGTTTTTGGCAGAGGTAGCTGCTACAGCCTTAGGTCCCTGGGAGATAGTCTCGGGATCTGCAAAAGGAGCCTTATACAAATGGTAGTGCGTGTCCGGGACCCTGTAGTACCTATCGGGCTTAGCAGGGGCCGGAGGTAATGAAACAGGAGCAGTACAATCATCATTAAATGCATCATCTACAACAGAAAGAACTGGAGGTATGGCTATAGGTCTATGTTGTGGTAAATGCAAAAAGGTTCTAAGCCTTTTTCTGGAGTCTGAAAAATCCTGGCCCTGCCACTGAAATTGTTCCCTCATAGCATGCAAGGTTTCCCCAAAGGAAAATTCCTCAGGCGGAGAGGCAGAAGGGATGGACTCTTCAGCATCAGAGTCTTCATAAGGGGAGAAAGGAGCCTCTGGAGGGTCTGTATTATCTGAATCATCAGAGGAATCATCTGTGGAAACTGGCACAGGGGGCTCTGCTCTAGGCCTCTTCTCTGGAGGTGGTTGAGAGGCCCTGTCTGGGTGAGGTTGGGATCCCAGGATTAAAGAAATGAGATCCTCTGCTAGACTAAGCATTTGTGAACTAGAGCTAGGCCTGTGAGAGGGGGTCTTAGCAGGCACAGATTTAGTAGCTTTAGCTGCTTTAGCCCTGGCAAAGGCCTTAATGGACATGGCTGCAGGAGGCCTAGCAGCTCCACGTGCAGGGGTTGAAATATCCAAGGGAATAGTGTCAGATAATTCCTGAGAAACTGCAACAGCAGGTGGGATTTCAGAAGCCGATTCCACCAGGTTGGAAGAGGCCTCGGTAGAAGGTAAGTAGGCTGAAGGAAGAACCGCTTGCTCGGTTTCAGCCGAAACAGAGACACTTGGCTTAACCGCGGTTCGCCGAAACCGCGAGTGTCAGTCCTTTTCCTTGCGCTTTTGATATTTGCGAAGTCGGAGGATCCGACGGCATAATATAAGCAAAATCGAGCCGAAAAACTCCTCAGCAAATTCCGACCGGCGTCTAAGCGTCCGTCGGTTAAAAAGCACAGGCTAGACAAGCTGCTACGCCGTGGTCTGGGCCTAAACAAGGTAAGCAGTAAGAGTGGAAATCTTTATCAGGTATTTGTTTCCCACAAGTTAAACAGTTATTCACTTTTTCTGACATCGGCTGAGGCAAGAAAGAGTCCCCAATGGGGTACTTAGCTTTTTAGAAGTCTTCGGTAGTAGTATTCGGTAGTAGTAATCTCTGGTTCTGACCGACCGGCACTTGCGAACAGCTTCTGCTGCAAGAAAGACTGGGGAAAATGGCGTCGGCTGATGCCTTTATATCCGAATAACTGCAGCAATGACGTCGGGTGAAGTGCGACACCAGCCGAGGCCAGACCCAGACTTTGGAATCCGGCCGACCGAAGGGCTGCCTGACGACAGGACAACCCATTTGTAAGGACTGCAGATGCGTCCTTGAAGGACATCTGTAGAGTGCTAAAAAGAAAATAAAGGGGTATTTGGATAGTATGCATGAGTTTAGAAGGATTCCTGTTAGGCAATTGTTTTTGCTAATAACTCCAAAGCACAAAAAACTTTTAACACAATGACTTAGGCAACAAAGTAAAAAGGGCTGTTGTCAAACTTGAGGAGCCTTTAACAAAGAAAATAACCAGAAAGTCTGTAAAGGTTGTGACATCTCCTCTCTGGGCCAGAATCCTCACCATTAACACTGAAGAGGGACGTTCACTTGGAACAAAAATAGATACACTATTTCCAGATGCAGCTCTCTGCATCAAGTACAATTTCCCTTAACAGCACACAAGGAACACACTCAGTCTGGGGTCTGGATTTCTGTGTTTCCCTCCAGGTCCCCAGTAAGACTCCCTCCACTGGCACAGCTTTATAAAGTTCAGTCCTCAGCAGAGTGTCCAAGCCAAGTCCTCCACTACTCTCTCTGTGAAACCAGTGCTTCGTGTCCCTGACACACACACTCATTTGATTTTCACACACACACACACACACACACACACACACACAGACACACACAGACACACACAGACACACAGAGAGAGAGAGAGAGAAAGGGCTGGCACAGATTTACTAGTTATGCCCCCTTGTGCCCAGACTATAAGAAAGTTACTGCCACCAGACACTCCAAAGCCAGCTACTCTAAAGCTCTTACAAGGGTACCCAATTACACTGAGTGAAATTAATATTAGTACAAGCGGTAGTGTTTGACCAATGCATTAAGGCTTTCAGGAGGGCCACAGAGTCACCAAATAGATACAAGTACTCTCAAAGTTGAAAATATCCTATAAAAGACCAGCCAGAATGAAAAGTTTAAATATGTTTAATAATAAAATATCATGAAAAAAACTAAATATCCATTTACAATAAACACCAGAGTTTCAATCACAGGAAAAAGTTAAAAAATAGAGATGAACACACACATACAGAAAAACAGTACTTAACTAATCTCACTATATTTTCCTGACTGATCTAAAGAATTACTATTCCCCTGTCACTTACTAAAGCAAGGCAAGATAAAATAGGTGAGGAGTCCTACTTTGTCACTTTCCAAAATAAGAGCACTCAGGACTTCAGTTTCATCGACCATTAAAATATCATTACAGAATGACATCACACATATCCGGCCATATGATTTCTTCCCATACTACCCCCCCTTGGCTAGAAACTGAAACAGAAACTCGCACATATGCGTTACCATACAAACAGATAGAGCTTTGCTAAGATGTGTTATGGCATTTGGAAGCTATAAAACTATTTCAACACTTCCACCCTTCCACAGTAGCAATTAGTTCACTGCCAACGACAATACAGAAGGCTTCCTAGTACAGACTTTTTGGCTCTGGCTGCACTAAGACCTGTATGGCCTAAATTAAGTAATTTAATTTCAGGGTATTTTTGTAAAAGTTAGCTGGGGCTGAGCTTGACCTCTTCTCTTCCAGTATCCTCTGTTACAAGAATATATGTTTAATCAGTTAAAATACAGTCAGGACCCACTGTTGGTACAATTTATTAATTTTTTTTAGCAAAAGCGGCTTTACAAATACATTTTCAGTACAAGCATCTGTACAAATCAGTTTGCTTTACAAATGAAATATAATTTACACAAGTCCAGCTAGCTATGCTGGCATACGTTACACATCCACCGCCTTACCTCTCCTGGCATAGCTGGCAATACTTCATATCATTACAGAGGTATTAAGAAATATTTTGGAAATTTTATGAAAAGTTTTATAAAGCAGAGGAATGTGAAGGGAAGAAAGTGATAAAGATCTGGAAGGTTTTAATGATATTTTAAAAGGAGGGAAAGCACCAACATCCTGGAAGAAATCTGTGGTGGCTGTAATACCTAAAGACAGTAAAGACCCATCAAAGCCAACTTCATATAGGCCCATTTCAATTTCAAACCAGGACTATAAGGTGCTTATGACTATAACAGCTAAAAGAGTGGCCAAAGGTGTTGCCAAACCTGATAGATATGGATCTTTGTGAAGGGGAGGGAAACATCTGACATTAACAGAACAATGATGATCCAGAGAGAAGCATAATTTAAGAAAATACTGCTGTTGTTGGCAGGTCTTGATGTAGAAAAAGCATTTGACAGGGTAAATGAGATTTGATGAGTAGGGCAATAGAAGCATTTGCATTCCCTGATACAATAAGGTTAATTAGAAAGATATATGAGGGATCAGAGGGAAAAATTTAAGTGGGAGGGTTCCTCTCTGATAAGTTGCGTCTCACAGGAATTAGGCAGGGCTGCATTCTTTCCCCTTAGTTATTTGCTTTATATTTACAGCAACTGGCAAAGGAAATAAAGGACTCAAAAATTCAAGGATGTAATTGGTATGGTAATCAAGCAAAGTTGGCTTTATTCGTAGCCAATATTATTTTGTATCTGTTAAAACCAGAAAAGAACAGCTCAGTGTTGTAGAACATTCTGAGACAGTTTCAAGTATGTTCAGGATATAAAATTAATGAAGACAAAGCAAAGGTTATAGCTGTAAACTGTGTGCATACACATGAATTGGTTCGGCAATACCCATATTTATGGGGACACGTTAAAATGAAGTATTTAGACGTATGGGTGAAAAAAGGATTCTATTATGGGAGCAAGAATATGGTGAAGAGACTTTAAAACAATACAAAAACTGAGAAACTGGAAGCTCTTGTTTACAGATACGGACAGCGAGATACAAGCAGTAAAAATGTTTTTAGTCCCTTTAGTTTTATATACAAGTCAGGCACATTTTTTCAACCCAAGGAGAAGTTGTGGATAGTAATTAATAAATAGTTGGATTTTATCTGGGAGGAGAAAAGGACAAGGTTCAAGTGATATAAGCTAATCCTTCTAACAAAACATTTGCAGATGATACTATTTTGTACTTGATAAATCTAGAAAGGGATTTTTCAGTGCTATGGAACATTAGTTTCAGTTTTTGTTTTCCAATATATAAAATAAATGAAGCTAAAACAATGGTTATAGCCATAAATTATGTACCTAAACATGAATTGGTTCAGTAATAACCATATTTATGAGGATATGATAAAATGAAGTATCTGTCTGGATTAAAAAGACTTATGGTAGCAAAGGATATGAAGGAAGGGACTACAGAAAAAAGAACACAATCTAAAAGTTCTTATTTATGGATATGGACAGTAAGACGCAAGCAGTGAAAATGTTTTTAGTCCCTTTAGTTTTATATATAGGTCAGGTATATATTTTTTTATCAACCAGAGAAGTTGTGGTTAATCATTAATAAACAGATGAAGAAATTTATCTGGGAGTGAAAGAGGATAAGAGTTTAAGTGGGATAAGTGGATACTCAAAACAGAACAAGGTGGTTTAGGATTACTTTATTTGAAGGGATATTTTATAGCTACACAGTTGTCTTGTATACATAACACAAGCAGAAAGCAATAATTCAAAGTGAAAAGGATAATGAAGTGGGGGGAATTCATGAAATAAGAATGGGATTTTGGAAGCAAACCCTTAAAAGAACAGCCATATAAAATATTACATTCATAAAGCAACAGCAAGTATTTTAAGAACTAAGCCAACATGAGAAAAGAGAAAAGAGAAGATGTCAATATAGATGACAGTAATTAGTGGGTACAGACAAGAAAGTGGTCTGAAATTTACTGGAGAAAAAAAGGCAAAGGGACCAACGTAATGGGAACAAATAACTAGCCAGAATGGGAATGAGAAGATGCTAAGAAAACATCTGGACTGCAGGTTAAAGACTGCCTACCCTATCAGGGACTGATAGCGTATAGGCAAACAGAAAGGGATACGGGAATGCTAAGTGAAATAACTAATCTAGTAGAGTTTTTAATTGAATCTAGAATAGAAGCTGTTGTTAAAAGGGCTAATTAGTAGGGCATAAACATATTACACAATAACTACTGGAATCAATCAAAAGAGATTGGAAAAGAATGGGAAGAGATAATGGATAAGCAATTCATAAGAAAACAAAGGGAGGACATACAAATGGCTCCCATATATGCAACAAAGTCCAGAAGATTCAGGATTTTTGCTTAGAATGATTTGTATAGGTATTTTACACCTGAAGCAGACTCCAAAGAATTTTTCCTCATGTAGATGGCAAATGTTGGAGGTGTGATGAGGAATAAAGAGGTAACTGGGAAGATACGTTTTGGGTGCACAGTGAGTTGTCAGACTAAAAATACCCTACAAAGTACTCAGTCAGAAATATTGGGTGAGCAAATGGGTGTAACTAAGGAAATTATTTTTTTTTTGAACTGGGATACAGGATCTGAGTTACTAGACATTGTAAAGCCTTGTTGTGTTTAATTCTGGTTGCTGCTAAAAATTAATTACTAGAAAATGGAAATCAAAGTCTTAACCAATTGTAATTGAATATTATTATGTAAGTGAATACTGTTATAAGAGCTGTGGGAGTGGGATCTTTAGAAAAGGGTATGAGTAAACTACATAGAAAAATGAAAATTGTGGCAAAAGTAGAATAATATTTTGGAGGAAGATTGAGGTTTAAGAGAAGGCAGGAACTGAGCAGTGTATGTAATGTAGATTGATAATTGCATAAAAGTATGTAATGGATGTAAAACTGTAAATATGTTAACATGGTTTGTTTTCACTTATACAAATGTATGTTTGCCTATGTCTTAAGTTATAATTCAAAAAAGTTGTTAAATAAATAAATAAATGAGGTTGTCCCATGAGATCTATGTACTTGCCACTATATTTACAGCCCTTCCAATTTTCTTTCCTTTTCAGCTGATCCTTTTCTTTATATTATTTCTTTTATTTTTGGCACATTCAGTTGCTGTCTGATTTTTGTCTGCATCTGGTTTGCATTTCCATTCATACTTGGTAACGAAATGCTGATCTATACATGTAATCAATTCGGATGAGGCCCATACCTCCTTCAATGCAAGGAATAAATAATCTTGGTATATACTGCCTTTTATATATTCTTAAATAACCACAAAGCATTTTTCTTGTTTTTTTGTCCAACTGATGTAATATCTTTTGGGGTCAGTCAGTTACCCCTAAACTTTACACTTGCCTGCTTATCTTCTAGATTTTTCTGCTTGTGATTATACTTTTAGTTTACTATTGGCAAAAGTGCATTATAGATCCTCTGGAACAGGAAGAGCAAATTTATTTATATATTGGACTTTATTCCTAGATGTCAAGGCAGTTTTTAATTTTAGTTTTAATCTTCTAAAGTATTCCACACTGAACTTTATTTTCATTTGTTCATGCTGTATTGCCAATCCTTAATCCATTCTCATGTATTTATACACCCAGTCTTGCTCATGTTCTTTTATATTACACTCTTATCCCTGGTTGACATTTTACTGGTGCTGCAGCTTTCGTGTTTTAAATGTTGTTTCTCCACCTTTATCAAGACCATATGTCATTCTTACACCAGAGAATATTTTAACCATTTGTAGTCTGCTTTCAACTCCTCATTTGATGAACTACATGGTTTTAAGTCATCCACTAAAAGTAGATGAAAAATCTTTAAAGTTTGTTTCAGGGAGCCAAAATGCAACCATAGGCTAATATGTTAAGTAAAACAGCTAAGTGAGTCAGCAGCAAGACAAAAAAAAAAAAAAAAAAAAAAAAAAAAGACAAAACAGTGCAGTGACCAAAATTAAAAGTGGGGTTTCCAGGGGGATTCTTTATCCCTGGGATAATAGTTTGCCCTTTGTCATGGCTAAGTTTCAAAGTGGTTTGCCACCATTTCATGGTTACTGTAATGTAATTGATATACATCTGTAAGCATTGATTTATCTACAAATGTGGGATACTGTCAAACACTGTTTTGTAATCTATCCATGCCATACTTAAAGTCTTCTCCTTTTTACAATTCTCTGTTACGGCATTAATTTAGAAACAAATAACCCTTAGTTCCACAGGACTTTCTTTTTTACTCCCTTTGTTCTATTGCCATAACTGAGGGCCAGATTCATTAATGCACAGTAAATACTGTTGGAAGGCAAGTTATAAGGATGGCTTGCAGATTCACTCTTCAGGAGCATCATTTTTTGTGTTGTAAGCCAGGTGGGTGTCTGTCTGGGATACACATACAAGTAGTTTTTATTCAGGGTGAAACCTGTGTGTAAATATGTCAATACCTTTAGCCAAAAGTTAGGTACTGCTTCTGGGCCTGGTGTTTTCAATTTAGAAGTTTTTCTCACTTTTCTCTCAATTTCTCTGGCTATCACTTCATCCCATTTCATATCCTCTGCATTAGAACCTCTGTTTCTTTTAATTCTGGCCATTCAGCATTTTTGTTAAGTTCAAAACAGGGTCTTCATAAATCTCTGTCCAAAATGTGCCTGTTTTTTTGTGTGTGTGTGTGTGTGTGTGTGTGTGTGTGTGTGTGTGTGTGTGTGTGTGTGTGTGTGTGTGTGTGTGTGTGTGTGTGTGTGTGTGTGTGTGTGTTTCTATTCCTCTTTGCTTCGTTTCCCCAGTTTTGTATAAAACCTTTTGGGGTCATCAATGAATTATTTTGTACTTTTCCTTTATATTTACCTGCTTTATCTTCTATGTTTTTCTGCTTGTGATTATATTTTTTAGTTTACTATTGGCCATAGTGCATTACAGATCCTGGTCTGTTATCATGTCTATCCCTCTACGAATTTTTGATGATCTGTTTCATTTTCTATATTCTTCTAACAGTGATACTTCTTAATTGCTTTAGAGTTTCTCTGTTTAATGCTTCCATGGTAGAATTTTAGTTTCCTTCATTTCCTGTATTACTCTACATTTTGTGGTAACACTCTATTCATTATTAATTTAGCTGCACAGTAATGTATCCTATTTATTTCAGTTATAGCATGTGAATTTCAAAAGTACTGATTATTCACTTATTTTTACCAATTTTCTAATGTTTTGTGTATTATTTACTTTCTGTAATCTATTTCATCTGTCTTAATATGTCTATTCATCTCTAATAAATTAAGCAGGTCTTTCTTTAGATTATTTTCCTCTGGACTGAGAATATCTTCTTTACTCTCTATTGCTGTTAAGTATTCTACAGAAAGTCCCACAACACCTTCCTGTGGCATATTCCTTTCAGATGCACCCTGTATCATCTGCTGCTCCTTCATAAGGGCACCTGTTGGTCCATCACTCTGCAAAATTACCTGCATCAGAAATGTTACCATTTCCTTTTCCATCCCTTGCTGTGCAACTTCAACTGGGCTTTCGTACTTGTCTCCTACAGAAGGCTCCAGAGCATCACCATGTGGCAAATCATCTTCAGATGCCTCCTGCCACACTTGCTGTTCCTTAATATGTGAACCCATTGTCATACTATGACATTGACCGTGTTGGATTCTCCAGATTAAATCCTTTACTTCACAGATAATCCAGAATTTTATTTTCTACTTGTTTAACATCTGCTTTATTAATCTGTTTCCACATTCCCTCTTCATTTTTTTTTTTTTTACCGAGACATTTTCCATATCCGGATGCTTTTGACTGTTTCTCTTTAAATATCTTTGGAGCTGCTTTTTTAGTATTGATTAGTTTGCCATTCTCCTTTGGATAAATATTGCACCACAATAGATCTATTTATTCTCATCTAAAGGGATGTCACTACTCTAGTGGGATTAACTGGGTGAACTAAGGATAAATAAACTGTTTAGAATCCAGCCCAATAAATGTAAAGTTTGACACCAATTTTGCCTTGGAAGTTTAAGAATCATTTAATTTGAATGATTCTGGCCTCATCTAAGCACCCTCTGCGTGCTGATAAAGGAAGAACTGTGGAAACAAATATGTGGTTTTCTACAGTGGAAGGAGAAGAAAAAAAAGTTGCATTCTAAATGTCACAAAAAGAAAATTCTGCCTCAAAATTTGACACCAACTTCTGACAATGACCATGCTATCTCCTCAACAAGCCTACCAACAGTTCCACCTAATCCAAGCAGTTATTAAAATTATCAAAGACCCAGTCCTAAAAATGTAAGGCCATAAGGAGAAAGACCTTGCTGCACATTGTTTGACATACTAAAGGGTGATCATACTGACATAATAAAGGGTGATCATACTGACATACTAAAGGGTGATTATGCTGCCAATCAGGACTCGGTGTAAACATACCCTGAGAAATAGTTCAGAATCTAGTCACTGTCACTGCTAGTCATACAACAGGAAGTATTCAAAAGCAAAAGGAGAGCAGGAAAAAGTGGGAGATAGAAAAAAAAAGGACAACGCTAGGAAGGAATACTGGTTGGCTAACAAAGGGGCTAAGAGAGGAGCTGCAATAGCAAACATGGCATCAGAAGCACTCCATCAGCTTCTGAAAAGTGACTTGGTAGGTGGCACAAAAACTATATCAGGTTGCAAGGTAAAGACAGAAAGATAAAGTGAGAGTCAGACATCCTTCATAAGGGATGCCAGCAACAACTACCAGTCCACAGGACTCAAAGGCAGGTAAAAGGAGTACTTCTAGCAGCTTATGAATGAAGAAAACCCCACAGAAGCTGTACTGCCCCAGATACAGGCTATGATGAGAGAAAAGGAACAGCCCACCATAGAAGAAGTAAGAACAGCACTAAGAAAAATGAAGTCAGGGAAAGTAACAGGCTCAGATGAGGACACAGAAAAAGATGTTGGGTGAGACGGGTAGAAATGGCTCCTGAGAGTATTCATAACAGTATAAAATATGAAGAAAGTCCTCCACAGGATAAACGCCTCGCTACACACCAAAGTAATAAATGATAATCCAGAGCAAGTATTAGTAACGAGGCAACCAGGCTATAAATGATAATCCAGAGCAAGTATTAGTAATGAGGCAACCAGAAGAACAAATATCTGGACCGACAGTTAAACTTTCGAAGAGCCTGGTTGCCTCGTTACTAATACTTGCTCTGGATTATTCATAACAGTATGTTGACAAAGATGCATCCCAGATGACTGTAAAATAAGCATACTACTGCCAGTGTTCAGGAATACAGGACATTCACAACTGTGGGCAATACAGCGGTATCAAACTCCTATTAAATGCATGAAACTTCTACAGAGGGTGACTGATAAATGAATATGCAGAGTAGTACAAAGTAAGATGGGAGATGAGCAGTGAAGATTCAGATCAGGATGCAGCACAAATGGTCTGATGTTTGCAGTGAGACAGAAAGTTAAGAAGCTAGAGATGAAGAGTTCAACTGGGCATTCCTACACTTGGAGGAAGCATACGACTAGATCCCAAGAAAGATGATTTGCACAGTCCTGCAGTTGTTCAAAGTCCCAGAAATACTGGTAGATTTAGTGCTAGCTATGTACAATTCAAGTACAAACAGTGTTTGGTCTTAGAGGGGTCCCACAGGGAGTAGGTTGGGAATGAGGATTAAACAGAGTACAGGCAAGACAAATGTAATGACAGCAAATAGAGAAAATCTGAAGAAGCTGAGAATTGATAGAAGGAAAAATAGTGAAACAGGTTAACAGCTTCAATTATCTGGGAGGGTGGTTGAGGAGAAGGGAGGTCTGAATACGGAGGTTAAAGCTAGAATCAGAGGGGCTGCAGCCAACTGGCAGTGTGTGTCAGGAGTAGTATATGACAGAAGAATGCCAGAGAAGTTTAAAAGTAAGGAGTACAAAACAGTACAGAAACATGAGCAGTTGAAGAAGATAGGGGTGCTGGAAACCAAGTGCCTGAGATGGGTGGTAGGATGCACACTGTGGAATAGATGAAGAAATGAAGACGCAAGAGCAGAAGCCAAAGCAGTTCCAATCGCAGAAAGTCAACTAGGCAAAAAAAATTCTTAAAGAAATACTTCTGGATCATCTGTAAACTGCCGCAAAAGACCTGCTATCAAAGGAAGAGGAGAGATTACCAGCTTACACTTTATAAGGAAACAGGGTTGGGGTTGGTAACTGAAAATTCACGTAACTTGAGCAGTTCACATCTATTATTCAGCTGCAGGAGAAACTAGGCATCTAAAATATTCCACTAAATTGTTAGGCTGCTTTGGCACTACATATAAATGGGATAACAGCATTTCTAAATAGTCAAGATATTAAAAAGGGGGTGCTTCTGAATTTGACCTGTAGGTATTATGATGGACCTGTCCCTTTACTTGAAAATGAACAGCTGAAGGAAGAAGCAGGAACTCTGAAAGGAACCAGACTTCGTGGGGGAAGGTGGGGAACATTGTACAGGAGGAAACTCAGACAAGAGAAAAGGATTCAGAATTCAGCACTTTCTTAGTAGTAAATGACAATGCAAAATTACATATAAATCAGAATTAAAACCAAGTTATCACCCTTGAGCTAATTATTTTAGCAGTCCTAAGAGGGTCCGTTTCCTCTATCATTAGGTGACAGATATCATGTCCTCATACAAAAATGACATTTCAGTAATTAAAGTCATGTTTACTACAATTGCTGTTGTTTGGTCATCAATCCAAACACCTTAACCAATCATCACCCTTCGACACTTCCTCATAGTTTGGAAAAGGAAAAAGAGAAAACATTTGAAAAGAAAAGTTTGAGAACGCAAAGCGTTAAAGCCACCACTGCTCATACACTCAAGCCATGACAACAGTGGTACCACCCAAACAATGAAAATAAGGACTGCACAACAGTTATGTATGCAACACCCTGGCTGGTTTGTTAAATTTCAAAGTAGTGCTCAAAATAAAATCAGTTTGCATAACCACTTACATGCAACAGAAAAGACAAATTAAGATCTAAAAGCCATCATACTTTCAGAAAAGTAGATGGACTTATTGCATCAGTTAACCTTTAAGGCCCTCTGCTGTCCCAGTCTAGCCACGTCCCTTGAAAACTCTGAGCAGTGTTCAGATCATGTGTTTATCCATCTCCCTAACGAAATGCTGCACTCATAATGTTGTCAACAGACCAAAAAAAAAAAAAAGTCAACAACTCAGAAGACCAAATCTCGAACATCATTCTTCTCCTTTCAACTTCTTTTCAAACTCGTATATACCAACTCTGAGATCACCATACCTTGGAGAAAAGGCAATATTCTGGGAAACGGCCATCTCAGACTTGATAAATGCTAGTCCACTTTTTCAGCCATTGAGTTTCTGTTTCAGACCTCACTCTAGCAGGTACCAACATTACAAATGATCACCGTTTATCCCATCTGGCTGCCTAAATGAAGGGGATCTCACTCTAGCAGGTCCCAACATTAAAAATGGTCACCACTTATCCCGTCTGGTTGCCTAAATGAAGAAGGGGATCTTCATTGTGTGCACCATTCTGCATGTTCACAAACCACGCTAAAGCCTGGTTGTTTGATCAAAGCAGGAGGTATTCTGGTCTCAAATCCATCTTCAGAATTTGAAGGGTGGAGTACACTGCTCTTGAATCAAGCAAATTTAGTTGCAAAACCCATTTGGTGGGGGATTCTCTCTCCTTACACTAAAGGAGTCCAGGTGGGTCACCCACATGAAAACATCCATCTCCAGAAACTGTAATTGATCCAGGTGAAGAAAGAGTACCACCACAATGAGACTGGTCAGGCAAGGTCCATCATTCTACAGTCCAGTGACAGGGTCTGACACTAGGAAAAGATGAGTGTGTGTATAACTGTATTTGTCACATTACCCAATGGAGCACTCTCAGCAGCAGGTAACTAAATAACACAGTGAAGATAGTAACTGTTATAATGTGCAGAATACTTCTGTTTCCTCACCCAAGCTTCCAAGGGAAGAACTTCCAGGGTAGGGGCAAGGACACTTTAGGTTTACTGTGAGTGTGAAATACTATCGTCAAAGACAAGAGGCATTCTAACAGTTTATGCTTACTCTGACTTACAACCACAAAAGAACCCAAGCAAGGGTTACTACCAGAGAGTCCCTTAACCAAACCACCAGCAGTCAGGTATCCACAGTATAAGAACACTAAGTGTCTTTAGTCCTGCAAGGCTTTTGTCAGCAGGGCATGCGCTGTGGTGAACACTCACTGCAAAGATGGTGGTCCAAGCAGCACCACTTTGTACTGAAAGGGAACACACCTTAAGTGACTTAGGTTCATAGATAGGTACTAGGAACCTATCTGCCGAGGGCATTTATAAGCCTAGTCAGCCTCATTGATTAATTAACTGAGCCTCTGTCAAGCAAAGCCAATGAAGTGATCCCAGGGGTGTATTTTCTGTTACCCATCCACTCATCAAGGTTTCTCTTGAAGAGTGTTAGTGAGGGGCTCTGCCTAATGTAATTAGGAATTTTGTTCCAAAGCATGGGGAATATCTGTGACAGAAATCTTTCCCTCCGGCATGTTCCATTTATTATGGCGAGATTCAGCTCACTAGAGTGCGCGGTTCGCAGTGACTTGGATTTCTTTAGTTGGAGCATGTCCATCAATTATGACTTGGACATAGCTTTGTAAGTCAGGCAGAGATCACCTCTGAGTAAGCAATATGCCACTGAGTACAGCCGGAGTTTTTTCAGTTGGGCTGCATAGGACATGTGTTTGAGGCCAGTAATCCTCTTGGTGAGGTACTTTTGTGGTCTTTCCAGCTGTTGGAAGTGTCTTGTGAGGTACATCGCAAATGGGGCATTGTACTCTATGATGGGTCTGATGAGTGACGAGTAGAGGGGCACTATAACCTCTATTTCTAGATGCAAACCCTTTAGTAATTAGATGGGCCACATAGAATGATTTCCTAACTACTTTGGCAATCATGCCACATAGAATGATTTCCTAACTACTTTGGCAATATGATTGCCAAAGGAGAGATTACCATCTACCTGGGTCCCCAGATCTCTTATTACCTCTTCTGTATTAAGGGGGCTGCCACCTATGTGGTAATTCGTGGGTGTTTTGTTTTTCCCAAACGGGATAGCTACGCATTTTTTGGCATTTAGCCTGACGCCATGACTTTGACATTAAATGTCCATCGCAGTAAGGCCCTTTTGGAGGATGTCTGCGTCAGCCGGAGAGTCAATTATGGCTCCCAGTTTGCAGTGATCGGCAAACTTGGTTAGTCATAGTCCTCCTGTGTTTGCCTGTACTTCTGAGAAGTATATGTCGAACAGTAGGGGTCCCATGACCGAGCCTTGCGGGACACCACTAGTGACTGGTTTAGAGCCGGAACTCGAGCCCGCTATTCTTACTGTGCGAGTTCTGTCTGTAAGCCAGTTGGCAACCCATCTCGTGACGTAGGGGTTTATGTTCAGGCTGGTGAGTTTTTCTGCAATACCAGAGTGGACAATGTCGAAAGCCTTGGCGAGGTCAAGGTAGGCTGTGTGAACCACCTTTCCCTCGTCTATGGCCTTGGTGACTGTCTCAAAGAAGTCAACCAGGTTTAGTAGGCATGATCTGCCCTTAAAGCCGAACTGGGTCGGATCAAGTGTTTGGAGGTTCCCAATGTCTTTGTTAATGAGCTCCATGATGCGCTCCATGGCCTTGCAGAGCAGGCTAGTCAGGCTTATGGGGTGATAGTTACCAGGGTCAGTTGTGGCCCCTCCTTTGTGGAGCGGAATAACCATTGCTGTGCGCCATTCTATGGGCACATAGCCTGTGGAGAGGCTGAGGTTGAACAGCTTGTTTAGGTGGAGGGGGTTAGTTCGTTCTGTAGTTCTTGCAAGATGCAGCCTGGGACACCATGTGGCCCCATTGACGCTGTGTTTCTGGCTTTTGAAAGGGCTGCTTTCACCTGTGCGCCTGTGATTTCCGAGGCACTACACTTTTCCAGTACTGCTGTGGGCCCTTTTGGGGGGTGAAGTTTGCACTGAATCTATCTGCCAGGATGCTGGCAATATCAGTAGGTTCAGTATATTTTGTGCTATTTTGCACTAGCTCAGTGCATATCTGCAAGATGCCACTTAGATTCTTAACACAGCTAAAGAAGGTTTTGTGGTTATCTTCTGAATCCTTGGCTATTTTTCTTTCGAAGTAAGCCTTTGATGATTTTATGAGGGACCTTAGTTTCTTACGGATACTGATCAGGGATGTCTTTCCTTCTTGGGATTTGCTTTTTTTCTGAACTAGTTTCCTCCTATTGTACAGCCTGTTTATGGCAGGGGGCCACCAAACTGGTTTCCTTCTCTTACAGGACTGACTCTTGGTTTTGCTAGGGATGGCATGATCCATGCATCCTTGTAGGTGCTCATAGAGTGCATTTGTAAAGGTTTCTGCATCCTGGGCAGCGTTATTCTTTAGCGTGGGGGCTGTGAAACTTACCGCCTCTGTCTTAAGGTGAAGTTTGCTTTAGAAAAGTTTTTTACTGTGGTTTCCTTAGTTGGGGGTGGTGGTGGAGTGTGGACATCCAGAATGATTAGTTTATTGTCTGATCTAACCAGTGAAAGTTTAATCTCCGGTGTGGAACACCTGTCGCCCATGTTGGTGATGACCAGGTCCAATATGTTTTTACCTCTGGCAAGGGAGTTTACCAGCTGATCCTGGGCATTTGAGCTGATGAATTCCAGGAAGCGCTGGGCCTGGGAGTTTATACTCTAATAGTTTTCTCAGTTAATGGTAGGGTAATTGAAATCGCCCAATATGAGGGTGTTCAGTAGGGCCTTCATGTTTTCCAGTGTCTCCAGAACAGAGACTCTCTCCAAGGACACCAAATACCAATATTACAGAAAGCATTCATCATATCCATCATTAACAATGAGATAACCTGTCGTAGCAAAGTCATGATTCCAAGAAAATTCACCTCATGGTATCAGATGCGCTAGAAATGCTCATGGAATTCTCTGAGATCCAAAAAGAGGATTGTGTAGACAACTTCAGAGGTATGAATAAAACCCTCAAGTTCTAAAGAAAGAAGAGATTCAATTACTCCCTTTGAGAAACAGAGTTTGGGCCAGCTGCAAGAGCTCTGTGGAGCTCAGTTGGTCTTTTCATGGAGACTTGTTTTTGGTGCAGGACCTACAATTTCCAAAAAGGGTCCCATACGAACAATCTCTATAACCAACTGGTTCAGTCCTCTATCATACGGCAAGCTCAGAGAGCCAGGACTCAGCCTCACATATACAGTCTTAACAGACCATCAGGACTGGATGCTAGGCAAAAATGTGACTCAGTAGCGACAGCCCCTCAAAGGTGTGATTTGTACACTAAGACTGAGAATGTTGTATGTCAGATAATTCTCTTACCAAAGTTTGAGATGGACAAAAAAACTTTTAGAAGTGTTAACTTGATTTTAAATTTTCAATACTTCAAGGAGAGAGCTCAGTTTTGAGTGCACCTTTCAGCGTTGATTATTACTGACTTAAATGCAAGTCATGAGACTACTGCAGCAATGTCTTCATTGCTTGCTTCCTGGAATTTCATTAGTGGAGCTGGAGTGGGGGTATGGCAAAACTACCCAAAACTTGTGTGCCATTCTAATTCCAAGAAGAAATAGTTGTGTAAAATCTTACCATAACTATAGATGTCCTTCTCTTCCATGTTGCAGTATTCCAAACCCTTGGGGTTATATTCTGCTTACTACCCGAACGTCCAGCCAGTATACAAAAGCTTCTAGTTACTGCTAGATACACGAGACATCTGACAGGGAAAAAGTCTTGCATTCCCTTGATGTTTACAGACAGCTTAGATTTTACCTTGACAAGACCATACCAATTAGGAAATCAGAACAATTGCTCGTCTCCTTTCATCCCAGGGCTCTGGGGAAAGCAGTGACAAAACAGATTCTCTCTGCCTGGATTTCCAGAGCCACTGCCTTTCGCTACACGTACCATGGAAAATATCTAAAATCCAAAATTACAGCACACTACTAGGGCTATGGCTTCATCTGGAGCCTTCTTCAAGGTGCTGGATACTGCTTCCATTCTAGAGGCAGCTACATGGACTTCTCTCCATACCTTTACCAAACATTATAGACTGGATCACATTTCCAAATCTACAGTAGGATTAGCCAGAGCATTCCTTCATGGATTTCTAGAAAAACAGTTCCAAGCCTCCTCCCTCTTCTTCCCTTTGAACTTTGGCACTCACCCAAGGGTTTGGAATACTGCAACATGAGAATAGAAGGAGATAGAATAGTTGTGCAAAATCAACCACACCATAGATGTCATTCTCTCCATGTTGCAGTATTCCTTCCCTCCTTCCCCCCTTTCCATAAACTGTCCCTTCTTGGATGGCACAGTACGTGCACAGCTATCCTGGGACTGAGGTGTTCAGTTCTGAGGAAAGGTACATGCAAATGTCACTTTTATGGCCCATGCTCCCTCAGCCAACGTCAGATGTCCCACGTACCTAGCAGTGACGAGAAGCTTTTGTATACTGGCAGGACGTTCGGGTAGTAAGCAGAGGATAACCCCAAGGGTTCAGAATACTGCAACATGAGAATAAAAAGACGTACAGCTTATTCTTGGAGAAATAGGTTGGCCTACAAGATGACAAAAAGACGCCAGTGGTGTGGGAGGTGACTGCATCCTCTTTCCAGCAGTTTCATTATGTTTTGAGAAACCTATCTGTAAGGGGAATGCTGCCCCTGAAAATGAGCATTAAGAATGGCTTGAATCAGCTCACCACTAAATAAGGAGACAGGACATGAAGTGCAGGCACATCCCTGAACCTGTTGCTCTGTGCACAGAGTCAGTACAGTAAACTACATCGGTTCATAAGCAAGTACTAGGCTAACTGCCCTGGAGGGCCATTTTAAGAGGGCCATTTTAAGAGTAGCCAATCTCCTTTTTAGTGCTTGAATTAGCCTCTCTCTTTTGGTGTTAGACTGGCCTTACCCATCCTACAGTCAATAATTACCCCCAGTGAAAAATAATTATATATTACTCTATTTGAAAGTGGAATGAATAAATCTCTTTTAAGGGTGCTTTCTAGTGACTCCTTGATTCCATGAGAAAACTCTTCAAGCTTTTCCGCATCCTAGTCCACAAGGGAAGCCTGGAAGTCAGTCAGGCAAAATGTTCAGAATGAAGGCTCAAAGCATGAGAGAATATCCTTTTGTGCTGCAGTCTCTGGAACCTAAAGTAAACTGAAGAGATGACAGATATAATACTGAACATGCCATCACTCCACTCAGACAGGTCTGTGCAAAGGAATCCGTTTTCTTTGGGGTAGAAAGACTAATTTAAACAGCAGGCATGACTCAGAGTTCCTAATCCTTCATCCCTTGAACAGCAGCTTATTCTTCTTGGAGAAGCTAGAGGTAAATACAGTCTAGCCCACACAGGTCCTTAAAATCCAGAATGTCTCATTAAATAAGAGATCACGAGGGTGGGGGGACAAAAGGGAGTGAAAATCTCATTATCCTGGTTAAACTGCTCAATCTCAAACAGGAACCTCAGGATCCTTGAACTTTTTTCCCCAGGGAAGACAGAAGACAACATGCTAACTTCAGCAAAAAGCAACTTGCTCTCACTCAGTGTAAGAGTTAATACAAAAATGTCAGGTGGATACTGAGTTTACAGAAATTGTTAACCAGTGCTTAGGTGGAGAATACCAGAGGTAGCGCCAGGTCAAGGAGAAAAAAAGTGATATTTTGTACCACTGTGAAACTAAGTTCTCGAACGGTACTCTCTTACAACTGGGAACACCATTTCACCAAATGAACAGTGTTCTTGGAACCACGAGGCAACAGAACTAGCTGAACCTCCTTTACTCTGGAATGTGACCCTTCCTTGACTTGGAAAGAAGCAAAAGGAGCAGACTTTCAGAGTGAGTTTAACCATGAGCCATTCAGGCTAATTTCAATGGTGCTCTGAGCACTTTAGCCTGGAGACCCACCTCGTATCTGAAGTTGGTTGTTGGGTGGGGGGTGGGGGTAAATGGCATTTCTCCTGAAACCTTTACAACTGACAAAGCACATGACAAGTATGGATTCTATCCTTTATACCCAGGGAACATGAAGGTAGTTGGGGGGGGGGGTCGTTAGAATCTCTCCCATTCTCCTTGATATTAACACTAAAGCAGAATACAAACAAGCCTATTTCACACTGTCCAGCGAGTATATACAGCATGTCCGAGAACAAAGACATCAAAGGAACAGATCTGCGAAGAGGAGGCTTTGGTCTATGAAGCCCTTAAAGCTCTCTTTGCTTCAGCTCGGGCTTGGCATCATGTAAGCTACCCTCCCATTAAGACTTTTGCTGACCAAACGTGTTCATGCTACAAGTAGTACAGTGAGCCTCCAGCTTTTCGTTTTTCATTCATGTGTCCAGACTAAACAGTTAGAGTTTGTGATTCCCCATTCATATTCTGTGCTTCTCCTAGAAAATGAAGACACTACAACTGCAGGTCCTAGCAGATGATGTGGCAAAAGAAATAATACGAACACCCAGTCTCGAACCTAACATCAATATACTACAGTATCAAGATCCAAACTGTACAAGTGGTAGAAAATAACTGTGGAGAGCAAAGGCTAGGTCCCCGCTCCAGAAAGCATGGGAATGTTATACGTGTGTCCAAGCAGGGAAGCCAAAGATTTCAAGAATGGTGTTGGAATGGGGATATGAAAAGAAATAATTCCAACTTTTACCAACTGTGGAGGCCCTTCAAAGTCATACAGTCACATAACTATGACAAAACTACTATTCCAAGGCAAAAGCTAAATGATCTAAACAGTACCACTTACACTGGGAAGGTTAGATTAGCAGGTGTTGATGTGAAAGTCTACCAGTACAGCAAGGCTCCATCTAAATTAAGACTAAACAAATGTGAGACTTCCAAGATGGCCACACACTGATCAACAACTTAATTCCAGCTTTCCCAGTGTGAAAAGAGAAACGGAGAAAAAGGAGCCAGTGCAATTGTAATTTTGGGTAAAATTAATTTACTGGCTAGTAAGTATAATACCTGGTGCCAGCAAAGAATTTGAGAGAACCTGAAAGAAAAATCAACCGGAAAAATGTTGAGAGAAACACTGGCTGGGAAGAATCCTGACCGCTCTTCAGCAAGAAGCAGTTCAAGCTTCAATTCTAGTACAAGAGATGGGTTCTAGTAATTTTAAGGAAAAAATAAATCAAGTGTACTAAGAGATGATTAAAATAAATAAAACACTGAAGGAATACATCCAACTCAAATAACAAAAGGCTGGAAAAATAAAAGTTTAACTAGCAATTCAGATGAAGTAAAAAAAAACAACTCCAAAGTTCACTGGACGAAATGAAGAAATGCTGGATTAGTATTAGGCAGTTCAAGAAAACACTTTCAAAAAACTGTAGCCTGTTAATAGACAAAGTACACAAAAAATATTTTCTGCTGTATGAGGGACTGGAAGGAACAGACTATTAATTTTATGAAAGCACAAATAAGCAACTGGACTGGTAAACAGCAGGATTTGTTAACTGAAAAGGTGCATCATGTGTATGGCTCCAAATCTGTCCATAAGAAACCAGCCAAGATCTGTATTAGTAAAGGCACAATCATACCAGCAGAAAGAGTTGATCCTGACCAAACTGTCAGAAAAAAAAATATTAAAATTTGGGGACAGCAGAGTGTTTGTGGAAAATGATTACTCACTGTGCACCAGACAGAAGAAAAGCAAATTTATCCCAGCAACCAGGGAAGACGAAAGACAAGTGTGAAATTCAAGCTCTCTTTGGAATATTTTTTTTTCTGGGGGATCAACGACATTTTTAAATGCAGAACAGTCTAAGAAGGAAATAAAGTTTATCCAACAAAAAGGGAGCCTGGAAGCAGAAGGGTATTCTGCTTTTCAGTCTTCTGACAATAAAGCTCATAGAGAGATTTTGCCATTGAGACCTGTTCTAATGTTCCAAATGAAATGTTTGAAGCAGAAAAACACAGCACAGCAGTTGACTGTAAGAATCAGGAATACCTTGGACTTGAACCAGAATCTGGTTTGGGGAGATAAAGATAAGGATGAAAACCAGCAACACTGAAATTAATGAACAAACGGGAAATTATAAAGTGCCAATCACATTTGTGAAATATGGCTTTGCAAGAAAGGGTGGCTGAGAAAGACTGGAATTTTACTAACTTTCTTGAAGTTGTGAGTGGACTGTAAAGCATACCCCTGTTTATGTCATTAATGTTTAGAAGGAAATAATGGGGATAAAAAGAAGTAACCAAGTAAAACAACTGTTGTTCTGACCAGTATTTGCTTATATACTTTAAAACGTTTATAATGCATGGTATATTGTCAGTTTTGTACAGGGTACAGCGAGGTGTATTTAAAATGTGCTGGGTGCCTTTTCAGTGACTGTTGTACAAGTTAAAGATATTAAAGTAAAGTGTTTTCTTCTAGCTGTCAGACATATAGGCTTTACACAATAAATGTAAAGAAAGACTGGACAGAAGCAAGTTTAAGTTAATATAATGCTGTGATCGTGGGCTGCTGAGTGCAGTGGTGTGTAGAAGTGTACCAACTGCATTGTATGTAGAGTTAATTATAACAGGATACAGTGAGGTGTATTTAAAATGTACTGGGTGCCTTTTCAGTGACTGCTGTACAAGT
This sequence comes from Protopterus annectens, assembly GCF_019279795.1. Classification (NCBI taxonomy): domain Eukaryota; kingdom Metazoa; phylum Chordata; order Ceratodontiformes; family Protopteridae; genus Protopterus; species Protopterus annectens. Next base: position 261,743,462 of record NC_056738.1, read on the forward strand.
TAAAGATATTAAAGTAAAGTGTTTTCTTCTAGCTGTCAGACATATAGGCTTTACACAATAAATGTAAAGAAAGACTGGACAGAAGCAAGTTTAAGTTAATATAATGCTGTGATCGTGGGCTGCTGAGTGCAGTGGTGTGTAGAAGTGTACCAACTGCATTGTATGTAGAGTTAATTATAACGGTGGATGTCTAGATTAGTACCATTGGCTTAAGTTATTTTGTAAGCAAACAGGCTTGAAAAACGAGACAAAATGAAAAAAGGCATAAAAGTGGTATGCTGTTTTGCATCTGCCAAAATCTTAGCTTTTTTCTATTAGCAAATGTTCTCAGTGGGAGACTAAGTCTGCAGCTGCAGTTGCCCAGGGGAATTTTGTACATAGTGTTCCGAGTGAAAATTACAAAAATTACTCTGTGCATCCGCAAAACTGTTAGTGTTTGCTTCTCATTCCTGACTACTTTATATGGAGTTGAGCTGTCTGCAGGTGGAAGCAATTAATATTTAGACTTCTGAACAATCTTTGCTAACAGAAATACAAAATTTAAAAGGTACAATGGCAAGAAGTTCAGTAAAAATTAAAGTATGAAATTAGGGGAAGCATACAACAGATAGCATCCTATCCAGAAGCCTTAATACTTTTAATGTATTTAACAGAACACTTATGCAATTTCATTTTATTTAAAGATAGACGATTCACTTTTTTAGGTCTAAAAATGAATGTATTCTGAAAGCATCCAATGTGTTTTTCCTTTCTGGGAGGGGAATAGAGCTAAGAAAAGAATACAACAAACAGCAATCAGTGCAAGTGGGTACATGGATTGTAACATGCGCTTTATCATCATGAATGAAAAAAAACTTTTCACCGGTAGCTAGTTTTAATTTGGCGCCCTTTTTTTTACTTTTTTGTATAAATAGAGATTCTATAATGTTATTTGTACTGTCTGATGAAGCGTAGTGGTGACTACGCGAAAGCGCTTACAAACAATAAAGGTTCTGGTTTGATTATATACTGGATTTCTTATTGGAAAAGTGAAGCTGCCGTTTCTGTTTTGTCGATTTGAATGCATTGATCTACATGAACTTTGAGTTTCTCATAGACTTCCTAATTGCCTTTTATAACTTTGTGGTGAGAGAGCCTGGTTATCATTACCGCTTTATCATCATCATCATCATCTCCCCTTTTTCGAATTTTTTTTTTTCTTTTTACATGGGACCGGGGGTGTCATATTAACTATTGCCATCTCTCTCAATTCAGTGCTAAACTCCTGCCTTCTTTGACACTCATGTCTGACTGTCACAGATCTTCTCTCCACCTCTTTGCTGGATGCCCAGGTTTCCTCTTACCTTCTGTCTATCCCAAATCTTCAACAGATTGTCTTCTGCTTTTCTGCATGCGCTGAAACCACTGTAATCTGTTCTCTTTGATCTTTTCTGCAATTGGAGCTACTCTGGCTTCTGCTCTTATGTCCTCATTTTTGTCTGTGTAACCTTAATATGTGCACAACCTTAACTTTGGACTAGGATGCCTTTGGGTGTAGTTGTCACTTTGGGGCAATTGTTTCTATCTGAAGAATTAAACTTCATTTGTTGGAAACACAGTTTTGTGGGTTTATATGTGGTTGTTCTTAAAATATTTAGTTTTTTGCTTGCTTTTCATTAAAGCAAAAAGCCTTGAAAATGTGACAGGTTCAAATGGAGAAGAGAAGAAAATTGTTTAAAAGATCAGCCTGCCAAACAGTCTGTGCTTGTACAATGTTGTTGTTGTGTCTTTTGGCTTCTCCCGGTTAGGGGTCGCCACAGCGGAACTCCGGTCCGCTAATGACTGGCAGTAGATTTTTTACATGCAGAGATGCCAGCCCTGACGCACAACCTTCAACAAAGGTATGCCTAATCACGCACGTCTCTACACAAGACGCTCAAGCCGAGAATCGAACAGGACAATGTCTTACTGTGAGGCGACAACGCTACCGCAGCACCACCACCGCAGTCTGTTTGTACAATAAATGTTGGAAATAACACATTCAGAAAAAACTGTCATGTTTTTAAACATAACGGCTACTTTATCCATACTATCTTGGAATGCAAATAGTTTAACAAGTACAGAAAATAATACATAAAATGAGTACTGAAACATATTAAAAATACAGTGTACATATAGCAATGCTGCAGAACACACATTTGGGAATAAATGAGAATGTGAACTAGACAAAGCAAATATTTCAGGATGAATATTCAACAGAATAACCAGGGACAAAGGAAAAGAGGAGTAATAATACTAATTGCTACAGGGCTCCTACAGTGAATAAAAAAAGACAACAGTGGTAGCTTTATGGTACTACGGGGCTACTGGCAAGGATGACGGATTATGCTGGCATGTCTTTACATTCCAGAAAAAAAAAACTGCTTTAAGAAAATTTTGGAAGAAATCCACTATCTTTCAGCAAAGAATATTACTTATAGGTGGGGACTGGAAATTGATATGCAATAATGAGATGTATTAGGAGAACTTGGAAGGGAAAATATTATAAACGAAAGTATATTTCTGAAGAAATATATGAAAATATTTGGTACGGAAGATGTAAATTCAATTGTAGGAATCAAGACAGAATTTACAAATGATTCCCCAAGGGACAATAACTCTGCTACACTGGAGAGAATTTGCATTTTACAGAAGCATTTACATTTCAATTAATTTAACCAAATTAAATTAATTAAGAGGGGAAACACTAGCATCTTGTAAGAAAGCTGTGGTGGTTATATTACCCAATGAGGGTAAAGACCTCTCAGATCCAGCTTCATATAGACACAGTTCAAATTTACATAATGATTATAATGTGTTCATGCCTACAGTAGTTAAAAGAAAGGTGTTGCCGAAATTAATAGATATGGATCAAGGAGTTTTTGTGGAGGGGATGCAAACATTTGACAACATTACAAGAACTATGATGATCCAAAGGGATGCAAAATTAAAAAAAATACTGTTTGCTGGTGGGTCTTGATGCAGAGAAAGCATCTGACAGAATACACTACCGTTTTATGAGGAGCTGGCCAGGTGTGTCCTCTTTCCCATTTATTTGCTTTATATTTAGAGTCAGTGACAAAGAAAATAAGGGACCCAGAAATTCAAGTAAATCAGTGGTATGGTAATAATAAAAGTTGGTTTTATTTGCAGATGATACTATTTTGTACTCGATAAATCCAGAAAGTGACATTTCAGTGTTATGGAACATTTTGAGGCAGTTTCAGTTTTTTTCAGGATATAAAATGAAGATAAAACAATGGTTACAGCCATAAATTATGTGCCTAAACATGAATTGGTTCAGTAATAACCATATTTATGAGGATATGATAAGATTAAGTATTTAGCAGTCTGGATTAAAATGACTTGTTAAGGCAGCAAAGGATGTGTAGGAAGGGACTACAGAAAAGATGATACAGAAACTGAACGTTCTTGATTATGGATATGAATAGCACGATATAAGCCATGAAAACTGGCTTTTACATATAGGTCAGGCACATTTTTTGTTTTTATCAACCAGTGACACGGTAGTTAATCATTAATAAACAGATGAAGAAATTTATCTGGGAGTGAAAGAGGTTAAGAGTTTTAAGTGGGGTAAGTGGCTACTCAGAAGAAAGTGTTTTATTAGAATTCCCGAGATATTTTAGAGCTACACAGTTAAGGCTCATACGCAACACAAGCAAAGTGGAAAGGGATAACGATGATGAAACGGGGGTGGACAGACTTTGAGAAATAAAGGGAGCATGGATTCTGGATGCAGTTCCTTGAGGAGAAAAAACACCATACAGAATATTACATTAATAAATTTGCAGAAAGTACACTTAAGAACTCAGCCAGCACAGCAACAAAGAAAGGACATTTTGCCAAAAGGAATGACTGCAAGTAGGAGTGCAGAAAATAGGGAAGAGGGGGCTGGAATTTACTGGAGAAAACTGGCAAAGGAACCAATATACAGAGAGCAAATAATTTATTTTATTTATTTTTATTTTACATTTGTTTACCGGGCTAGTCCAACTGGATATATTTCCATTTTCAGCAGAGGCCCGGGGAGAAAAGCTCCACATTTAGGTTAGTACAACAAGTAATTCAATAAAAAATAGCAGAAAAAAAAAAAAATACAGCGATTAGTAAAAAATGTACATACAAAATTCAGGTGAAAACAAAAATTATAACAAAAAGTTTATGCTAGGGAGGACATATTCCTTCTATTTACAGTATAGGAGAAGGGGAGTTAAACTTAGTAGGATATTCAAAGAGAGAAATATAGATAATCAAAAGAAAAAATGTAACCAACTAGAATTAATAATTAAATGAAACAGAGACTAACAAAGGTATTAGGAGCTAGTTTTTCAGATGGGAGAGGGTCATAAGATTAGTCAGGATTGATGCATGGGCATAGCCAGAGAGTCTTTAGGTGTTGTTTGAGTTTTTGTTTAAAGAGGAAAGGTGATGTTATAGTACTTATAGTGGTAGGTAGTGAGTTCCAGTGCTTACCTATGGTGTTAGAAAAAAGTGAATCGCCCGCAATGTTGTTGGACTTAGTTAGCTTCACAAGAGGTTTATTAGAGGAGCGCAGTGAATTTAGATTAGAATAGGGAGATATGAGATCTGAAAGTATGGGGGTATTTTCAGGTTGGTAGAATAACCTGTGTATAAAGGTAAGTTGGGAGACTAGTAGGGTATTATTCAATTCTAACCAGTTTAGTTGTAATAGATTAAGACAGTGGTGAGTTCTAAATGGATTTCCAGTAGCAAATCTAGCAATGCTATTGTATGCATTTGCTAGTTTAGTAAGGTTTTTTTTCTTTAAGTTAGTGTAAATGGGGGAAGCATAAAGAAGAGTGGAAATAAGATGAGATTGAGCGAGTGTAACTTTAGCCTGTGAAGATAGAAAGTTTTAATTCTAAATAAGGAGCCAAGTTTTCTATTTACAGTTTTGATAGTGTTATTAATGTGGTTTTCAAAAGTGAGGTTATTGTCAATTGTAATACCTAGGAGTTTAGTGGTAGAGTCAGGGACTATGTGTGTGCCATTATTAGAGGTAATAGAGAAGTCAATGAGGGAGGACTTCCTATTAGGACTGAAAAGCAGGAGTTTGGTTTTGTTGGCATTTAAAAGTAGGCAACGTTTCAAGAACCAAGCCTCAACTATGGTAAATATGTTCTGTGTTAGGGTTTGTAGGTCAGAGGAGGTATTGGCAGAGCAGATGAGAGTTGAGTCGTCTGCATATTGAATGCATGCGGCTTGAGGTATGGCTACATGTAAGTCATTTATGAATAAAGAGAAAAGGAGGGGACCTAGGATGGAACCTTGTGGTACTCCAAGAGTGACTGGCAGAAGAGATGAGAGTGTGTTATCCCAGAGAACAGCCTGTTGCCTGTAACTAAGGTAGGAGGTAAACCATTGAACCGCATTGGTATCAAGTGAGAGAGATTCAAGGGTTTTTAGGAGCAGATGGTGGTTTACCATGTCAAAGGCTTTTGACAGGTCTAAGAAGAGAGCAGATGTTAGGATACTATTATTGCGGTTTTTATTGATACACTCGGTAAATGATAGAAATAAGGTGGTAGTACTATGATATGGCCTAAAGCCATGCTGGCATTTAGCTAGTAAATTGTATTGAGTTAAATGGTACATTAGCTGATGATGAATACATTTCTCCATTATTTTTGCAAGGGAGATAGGAGAGCTATAGGTCTGTAGTTAGAATACTCTTTTGAGCTACCTCCTTTATGTAAAGGGATTATGTGGAGACTTTCCAGATAGCAGGGATGGTTCCTTCTGTTATGGTTCTATTTATAAGGAGGGATATAGGATAAGCTATTGCCTCAGCTGCTTTTTGAAGGTATTCAGATGGTAACTGATCTGCTGATGGGGTACAGGGTTTGAGCTTTTGGATGAGTTTCAGGATGTAAGAAGTAGAGACAGGTTTTATTTGAAATATGGGGAGAGTTCCAGGTGGACTGGTGGGGGTGTGTGATTTGTCTATAGAAAGTTTGTTTGCTAATGACTTAATGGTATCTGTGAAAAAGGTGTTGAAGGCATTGGCAGTTTGGTCTGAGGTATACATTTCAGCCCCTGATGGTAAGGGTGTACTAGAGCGGCCTGGGTGTAGGAGAGAATTTACGGTTGACCAGAACCTCTTGGGGTTATTTTGGTGAGTTTGTTGTAGTTTACAGTAATAATTTTTTTTGTCCAAAAATACAGCTTTTTTAGTGCTATTTCTTAATTGTCTAAAGGTTAGATGGTCAGAAATAGTTTTAGTAGTTCTCCATTTAGCCCAAGATTTATTTCTAAGGAGTATTTTTTGTCTTGTCTCTTTGGATAGCCAGGGGGCAGGTTTCGATTTAACTCTGATGGATCGTATTGGAGCATGTTGGTCAAGGATAGCTAGGAATTTGTTGTTAAAGTAATTAGTAGCATTTTCAAGAGTTAGGGTTTTTAGAGGATTCCAGTTACAAGCTTTTAGTTCATTTTGGAATAATAATGGGTTAAAGTATTTGTTGCTGCGTGAGACTCTGTAGGTAGGAGTATAATTAGTGTCATTTTTTTGTCTTATGATGTAAGTTAAGTAATGATCACTTAAGTCATCAGGCAAAGTTCCTACTTTGTAAGTTTGTTGTGGTTTGTTAACTAGGATCCAGTCTAAAATACTTTCTTTGTTATTGGGTTTATTGATTCTTGTGGGATTATTAATTGTCTGAGTAAAGCCATGAAGATTAATATGGGATGAGGGTTATTCGAGTTAACAGAAGACCAATCACAATTGAAGTCACCTAGAATGATAGTTTCTTGTGGGTAAGAAGAAGATATACAACTTAGGATAGTTTCAATTTTAGTGAAATTATTATCAGGAGGAAGGTAGATACAGATAATATACAATGATTTTTTATTGTTTAGTTGAAGTTTAGAAGTAAGGATCTCCACTTTATCATCATTTAAAGGGATGGCAGGTTGAGAAGAGATATTTAATACATTTTTAAATAGAAGCGCTACTCCCCCACCCTTACGTTTTAAGCGGTCCATTCTCAAAATACTATATCCCGGGGGAAGTATTTCATTGTCTTTAGTACCAGGTTTCAGCCAAGTTTCAGTAAGACAGAGAATATCAAAGGAGTGGGTATCTAGGAGGGTATGGAGATGGGCAATCTTATTATTGATGCTTCTGATATTCAGATGCCCGATCAGTAAGGCGTTAGAAGCAGTTGTTAGTGTAGGTGGGTTAAGGTGTAAAGTATTGTAGGTTGTATCAGAGAAGTTATTTGATGGTCCTGGGTTAGGGTGGATGTCACCATCACATAGGATTGGTATTTGTAGTTTAAGTGATGGTTTACATGTAAAGTCGGTTAGATATTTGAGTTTCCTTATGTTAGGATTATTAAAGTTAATGTGTGTATGTCTATGGAATTTGGGTAATAAGTAGTTGGGGGTACTTACAATGTTTGAGTGAGTGTAAGTATGACTAGGATTCTGAAAAGCTGTTTGTCTGTGGCAGGTAGTAAAAAGAAAATAGTTAGCCCTTTCATAGGATGTAAGGAAATAACAAAAGGTTAAGCATAAAGAGCATAAGTATAAGATTATTAGGTTATGTACTTTAGTTTTAGATAAAAGAGACATATTGCTATGAGGATATTAAGTCCTAGGAGGTAGGGTGAAAGGTAGGTGTAAGGGATAGTGGGAAGTGATTCAATTAGAAAGTAGAGGGAGGTATAGTAATTAAAGAGTGGTGGTAGATAAGGAAGCTAGGGAGGGACAGGAAAAGAGTTGCTGAAATAAGTAGTTAAAGGTGATAGGAAGGTTTTGGGAGGGGGTGTGGTTAGGGAAGTATAAGTGTAGGGACACTGGGGGTGGGTGGGATATGGGGGTAGGGTAGGGGAGCGAAGCGGGGCCGAACCAAATCAGTCGATTGTGTGGAGTCAATCAGCCCTTGCAGGCTGCTTCTCACTGAAGTGTAGCAGGCAGATAAAGGAGCACCCTAATGTAGGAGTAAATATAGGCAACAGTTTGCTGTAGAAAGACAAGTTACCTATATTCTGTGACTCATAGATTGCAAAAAAATACTGTCTTACAGATCCACTTGAGTGCAAGATATGGTGAAAAGCTCGGCAGATCTGTAAGTGAATCACAGTATTCTGCTGCCCTCTAGTGGCGTAAGGGGGGAGAGACCAAAAGTTTAGGGTACACAGGACAATCTACTTGGTGGGAGATAGGATGGCCTATGTAGGTTAGATAGGTAGGATCCACGAGTGTGCTGTCCCAGTTCCAACAGGTCTAAGCAAAATTAATTACAAATAGAGGGTACTTAAGACACATACATAAAACCAAAATTGGTCTAACAGCAATGGCCAGGTTGGGAGTTAAATAGAGATGCTTCCAGGTACTGAATGCTTTGCAATACTGCGTTGAGGCTTCTGAGAGGTTTAGTCACTTGAGGGATATCCTACAGCAGTGGGGAACTACCAATTAGTAGTACATGGATTCCAGGCTACAAAGAAGAAAACAGAGGAAGGTTATAAGCATAGGTAGTAGGTATCTACAGGAGAAAAGTGTAGCAGTGTGGTGGAGTGATAGAGTGGTGAGAGGATAAGAGAGCAACACATATAACATTAATTCAGAATTTAAAACATTAACAATTTAAGCAGTGTAACCACAAATGTAAGGTAAAGGATTAAGTTACAGATGAAAATAGGACATGTTTAGGAGTAATACAGTCTACAACACATCAGAATCTTATACAATTACATGAGCGACACTATAAAAGCTACAAATAGTGTAGCGACAGTGTTTGCAGCTAAATACCCTTCCCAAGTTTACTCTACAGTATAAGCAGAGGCAAAATTATCACCCTTTTTCAGTTCATTTCCATTAGCGACAGTAGTATCAAGCTAAAAAGTACTGTAGCGACAGTGAGAGCAGTTAAATATATTGATTCAGTTAAATTATCTTCATAATTCTACTCTTCAGATAGAAAAAACAGCAGGGTATATTTTACTCCTCTTTCAGGAGAATAGAACAGAGTCACTCCGACCCTTCTTAGGAGTTAGTGCGTTTAGTCGCAAAGCTTCCCGCCCAGCCTAGAGCTTAGCCCCTTCTTAAGTTTACTCTTGTATAATAAACAGAGGCAAAATATCCCCTTCTACATTACATGTACATAAGCGACAGTTGTTTCAAGCTAATAATACTATAGCAACGGTGACTGCAGTTAAATAAACTGATTAGTTAAATTACCTTCAGATTCTATTTTAAAAAATAAAACAGAGGCATAAACTAATCTCCTCCTTCAAGAAAATACAACGCAGTCACTCCGACTGATTCTAATATCGTATACTTTCAGTCGCTAGAGTTTCCCGCCCAGCCAGAGACAGTCATTAGGACAGTTTACACAGTATAGCTAAAAACCATAAAAACACCCGCATAGTACTAGCGATAGGTTGCAGTAGAAACGGCTATGGTAGAAAATGCAATACAACGCGTCAAAAATTATAGCAGTAGAAACAGCTATGACAGAAAAACCATAACAACGCGTGAAGATTACATGTAGTCACTAATGGTGACTACCTAACAGTTCTGCCCTACTCAATCAGTGTAGCTCTTTATCTAAGATAAAGTAAGAAAAATAAAACTAGAACAATACACTCGAGTTCTCAATGGTCAGCAAGTAACAGTGATTATTACACTCTGCAGTACAATAAAGCTGGCAATCGAGATTGGGTAAGCACGCACAATATCTAAAGTACGCAGATTAACTGGCTTGTCGCATTATTCATCTAGCAAGCAAATACATTACCCAGGCACAACAAACAAATGAAAATAGCATAAACAGCAAACATACACTGATGCATAGTTTAAAAAGTAGGTACTTACGATCAGCACACCACGCGGATAGCTAAGGGACGCTTACACCAGGGAGGTGAATTTTTCAAATATGGCGCCACAGGAGTGGACTAATACTTATAAGTTATGGGTGGGAGAGGGGAGGAGAAAATAAGTATGCTGTCCAATAGGGGGGGGGGAGGGATAAGTAAATAATCCAGTGGAGGGAGAGATGAGATAAAGTAGTATAACGAGGATAGGTCCTTCCAACCCACCGAACCAAATCAGTCGATTGTGATAAATAACTAGAGAGGGAAAGGCAATAGTGGAGAATAGACCTGTTAGTAACAGCCTGCATTTAATTGCTGGAACCTGTGTTCTGAGAGACTGCTTTCCAATCTATCTGCAAGTATACACAGCTGAGTATATATTTCTTTGCTTTAGAGTTTGTACTGTTACTTGCTGCTTAGATCTCTGTTGAAATTGTTTTCCCAACCCCCACCCCTATTTTTGTCTTGTAATTTAAATGTGGTGGCTTCTGCAGTGGCCTGCCCCACTGTAGATTTGATCTGAGACACTCCCCCAGTCCCATCTCTTTACCAAATTCTACCTAATAAACTCTTTCTGCATTTGCTTTTAGTCCTTTTAATTTAATTGCATTTTAAACTGTGTTTGGTCTAATATACTCAAGTGTGCTAGCTTGCACTGCATGTGAATTGTTTTTACTACTGTTTTTGCTACTTTTCTGTAAACAAAAAAAAAAAAAAACTGTAAGCCTGTTTCCTACCTTTCCTGTAACTAGTGTTCCAGAAACAGATTTGCTGTATCCAGGACTGTATATGTAAGCTTCTGAGCCCCCAAGCCTTTCTGTGTTGGAGGGAAGCCTTCTAGTTTATTTGTGGGAATGTTAAGTACTAGGTAACCTGTCTACCACATGAGTGGTTCTGGCCCAGAAATTGTAGTTACTGGCCGTTTGGGCAATCTCTTCCATCTCTCTCAACTTTCTGATTTGAAAGCCTGCATTTGCACTTGTTTCTGTCCGGTAACTCGTCTAGTGCAGATACAGATTCTTAGTTTTAGCACTTAAATTTGCTTATTCATGCTCAGCACTTTATAGAACATGTAAGCACTAAATAAGCTACTAATTACTATAGCACTCAACCTTCCTCATTACCTAGAGGAAAACAGTTTTTGTACTTGCGTTTCTCACTCGCTTAGAGAAAAACAGCTCCTGGACTCACTTTCCTCACTTATCTAGAGGAAAACAGTTTTTTATTCAGGCATGTCCAAGGGTCAGCTCCCAGTGTTCTCTCCTGTCTATCTAATGAATCTGGGCATCTTGAGGCAATGTAGAAATTGCCTCATGTACACAGACAACCCTCTCCTCCTACCACCCAACACTACAACCTGTGAGAGATGCACTTATCTAGCCAAACTGGAGGTAAAGCTCTCTCCAACCAACACTGAACTTGACAGTCATGAGGAGAAGGTAAACATTTGCACCACACCACACTAATCACAGTCTCACTAAATCTACACCACCAAAATCCACACATAGCAACACAAAAACATTCGCAGAGGCTCTCAATAACAATCAGTCTAAGCAATAGAGACGCAAGCAATCTCCATCCCCCAACACAACCCAAATGACACACAGACCACAGACTCAGTGTGCCACTCAACCACAGCCAATAAGGCAAAACAACGTACCCAACACACTAGTCATAGGTGACTGTATAGTCACGCACACTGAAGTCCCACTCACCTGGCTAAACAAGGAGAAGGTTACTGTCAGCTGCCTGTCGGGTGCCAGGATCCGCCACATAACCACAAACTCAGGTCACTCCACAACTAGTACAAATATGACTGTCACTGTCCATGTTGATGTGAGTGACCTGACACGTACCTCCCTGGCCTACATGGAAGAGCTCTCCGATCTTGTAGCGCAGGCAGGTATGACCCTAGCCCTGAGTAGCATTCTGCTATTGCCCAGAATGATACCGCAGTACAAGGACAAAATGATTGACTTCAACAATTGGCTAAGCTTCTGGTGTCATTCTAAGGGGATCCAGTACTGTTTGTTTGTGATGACATGGTCGACAGACCACGATGCTTTGCCATAGATGGCCTGCACCTGTCGCCCCTGGGATTCCGGATACTGGCTAAGGCTCTTGCTGCCCCTATAGTGCCTTTTTTACGCAAGGTTCAAATAACAAATTCACCACCGTAACAGGAACAGGCAAGCAAAAACTGAGGGTAATGATACTCAATGCTAGAAGTCAAAATCTCAAAATGCACTCACTCGAGGCACTCCTTAAAATGGAGTACATAGATATCTGTGCAGTCACTGAGACCTGGTTCAAGGCTCCAGAGAGCACCCCTGCACTACCAGGCTGTAACTCATACCACACTTTTCGGCCACGTAACCTGGACCGAAACACCAAAGGCGGAGGTGTGCCCATATTCATTAAGGATATCCACACCTCTAGGCTAGTTGCTCAGCATAATGCATCCGAGGTTATCCAAATGCAACTAACTCTGGGCAAAACTGCAATCCAAATTGTAGCTTGCTACAGATCCCCCACCATGCCCCAGGATTCCCACTCCTCTTTTCTTGATGTACTGGAAAATATTAGGGTTCAACCAAACACCCTAATAATGGGTGACTTCAACTACCCCACCAGGAACTGGGAAAACTACCTGTGTACCAACTCCTTAGCTCAACTCTTTCTGGAATTCATAAACACCAATGCCCTGGATCAACTTATCCACACCCCCAACAGGGGCAACAATATGCTAGACCTAGTCATTACCAACATGAGTGACCGGTGTTCCACACCTGAAGTCAAACTCCTCGTTGGTCCGATCCGACCATAAGCTAATCACCCTTGATATCCACAGCCTGCCCCCACCCCCCATTAAGGAAACCAAGGTAAAAAATTTCTCCAAAGCCAACTTCATGATTCTTAAGACAGAAGTGGTGAACTTCATGACACCCATGCAGATGGACAATACAGTTACAACTGCTGAATCCTACACAAATGCACTCTATAAGCACTTACATGAGTGCATGGATCATGCTTTCCCAAACAGAACCAAGATGCTATCCTCCAAAAAAAGGAAGTCAATCTGGTGGTCCCCTGCCATAAACAAACTGTACAACAGAAGGAAGAAACTGTTGCAAAAGAGAGTAAAATCCCATGAGTGGAGGAGCTCCCTGGTCAGCCTCAGTAAGAAGCTGAGATCCCTTATAAGATCCTCCAAAGCTGGCTATGAAAACAAAATTGCCACTAATTCCAAGGACAACCACAAAACATTCTATAGCTATGTCAAGAATCTCGATGTCAACACCCGGTTCTGCTCCGAGTTACAGCACAAAAGCATGAAAATTACAGAAGCAAATGATATTACCAACATCCTGGATAGGTTCAGTGCTTTTACCCCCACCCCCACCCCCTAAAGGGCCCACATCTATACAGGAAGAATGCAGAGTCCCTGTAATCACAACTACAGAGGTAAAAGCTGCACTCTCTAAAGCCAAAAACACAGCATGCATGGGACCAGACAACATCCCAGGCTGCGTTTTACACAAACTTCAGAACGAACTGGCTCCCCACTTAAGCACCATGTTCAATAATAGCCTTGCATCAGGCTTTGTGCCCACTGAATGGTGCACAGCAACAGTTATCCCACTCCACAAAAGGGGCGCCACCACGGATCCCAAGAACTATCGACCTATTAGCTTGACAAGCCTGGTCTGCATGGCCATGAAACGTATCATCATGGAACTCAAAGACAATGGTAAACTCCAAACTCTGGATCCCACCCAGTTCGGGTTTGTGAAAGGCAGATCATGCCTCCTGAACCTGATAGACTTCTTTGAGGCAGTCACTAAAGCCGTAGATGAGGGTAAGGTGGTTCACACAGCCTATCTTGACCTTGCCAAGGCTTTTGACACCATCCCCCTTTCTGGAATTATAGCTAGACTCACTAAACTAGGTATAAATCCCTACGTCACAAGATGGGTTACTAACCGGCTCACTGACAGAACCCACACTGTAAAAGTTGCAGACTCCAAATCTGACCTCAAAGCAGTGACAAGTGGAGTACCACAGGGTTCCGTCCTGGGACCTCTCCTGTTTGGTATCTACTTCTCTGAAGTACAGGCTAACACAGAAGGCCTTTGGCTAACGAAGTTCACAGATGACTGCAAACTAGGAGCCATAGTAAAGTCCCCAAATGATGTGGACATCCTACAGAAGGGCCTCGCTGAGACAGATGCCTGGTGCCAAAAAGTGCAGTGTCATCCCCTTTGGTAAAAACTCTATACCCATGAACTACCACACAGGCAGCAATCTACTTAACACAGAATGTGTGATAAGAGACCTTGGGACCCAGGTGAACAGTAGTCTCTCCTTTGAGCCACATCGCTACAGTAGTCAGGAAGTCTTTCTACGTGGCACACCTCATCATAAAAGGGTTCTCATCCAGGAAAGAGGTAATTTTTCCCCTCTACCCGACACACAGACCCATTAGACAGTACAATGTCCCTTTTGGAATGTACCTCACAAGACATCTGCAGCAGCTGGAAAGGCCACAGAGGTACCTCACAAAGAGGATTACTGGCCTCAAACAAATGCCCTACACTGACCGCCTCAAAAAAACTCCAGCTTTACTCTGTAGCATATCGCCTACTCCGAGGTGATCTCTGCCTAACATATAAAGCTATGTCAAACCCAGAGCTGTTGGACATGCTACACTTAAAGAAATCCCAATCCCTCCAAGCTACACGCTCTAGGGACCTAAACCTTGTCACCACAATAAACAGGACATGCTGGAGGGATAGATTCTTGTCCCAGAGACTTCCCATACTCTGGAACAGGCTACCCATCTATGTCAAGCAAAGCTCTTCATTAGCACTCTTCAAGAAAAATCTTGATGAGCGCATGGGAAATAGGAAATACACCCCAAGGATCACTTCTGTGTTTCTGCTCGACAGTGGCACAGGAAAATAACTTTCTTGGGTGGCATAAGCCAGGGAACCTTGTTGGCTAGGCTTACGTAGGCCCTTGGGCAGACAGCCTAGTACCTATCTATGAACCTATAAGAAGAAATTTGGACTGCAGGTTTGAGATTGCCTTCCCTACCAGGGATTGATATTTATTTATTTTGATGTGTTAACCTGGAATGTCCAACTGAGTGTGAGCCCATTTTCAGTGTAGGCCCAGGAAGAAATGCTCCACAGACAAACAGTAGTGAAGATAAGAACATGAAAAGCAATTTTAAACAAGCTTACATACACAGATTAATATAAATACAAAAGTATTATTAATTATAAACAGCAATATAAAAGTACAATAAGGGTAAGTCAGAAGGCAACAGGGTATACTTATTGTTACAAACAAAGGAAAATACAGAGAAAGATAGAAGAAAACAGGAAGGTAAGTAGAGTAAAGTCGTTTATTGATAGTAAAGAAAAAGTTAAAGGGAAAGGGAAGTGAAGAGTAAGTAATACAGAGATAAAATAGTTAAGTACAGATTAGACAGGGATAGATCCAGGAGTTATGAAGATTTTCTTTTAGAACTTTTTTTGAATTCATAAGAGTTAGATTTACTCCAAGTTAGGGCAATTGAGTAACTGTATGAATGTTGGCCTGTTTTAGGTTGACAGATTTCCAAGTGCAACTGTTTAGAACTCATGAGAGTATCAGTACGTTGTATAATGAGACATGAGGGAGGAGATACTGGAGCAACAGCTGGCCTTTAGATAAGAGTAAATAATGCTCGATGTGAAAATTCTAACCAGTTTAAAGATTTGAAGGAGAGAGAGAGTGATGGGAGTTGTAAGGTTGATTAGCCACAAATCTAGCTACTTTGTTGCGAGTGAGTTCTAACTTGATTTTTAGAGAGGATTGTATGTTGGTTAAGATATGTAAGCCATAAAAAAAGACAAGGAAGATAAGCATAGGCTAGTGGGAGTCTTGAACTTGATAGAAAGAAGTGTTTTATTTCTGTACACAAGTACAAGTTTTTGGTGTGTCTTTTTTATACAGTGATGGATATGCAAGTCAGACTTCAGTTGATCATCAACAATTACATCCAACAGCTTGGTATGTGATTCAGCATTAATAATATTACTCGGAGATGAGATGGAGAATATTTGTTTAAGAGGAGTGACAGACTGGAAAAGATGAGAGAAGTTTAGTTTTCTTGGGATTAAGGAGTTGAATGTCAGTAAGCCAACTTTCAATTGGAGTTAAAGAAATGTTGAGTTAAGATGAGGAGATGGATATGATTGTGGAATCATCAGCACATTGAACAACAGTAGAATTATTACAGGAAGAGTGGATCATAGGAGGTTACTAGGTTAATGGCCCTGTGGCCCTTACAAGCCTAGCCAAGAATTTATCCCCAAAAAGAACCAATAAGTAAAAATGTTAAAATGTAATGGTCCCAAAAATGGAACCTTGAGGAACACCTGTATTAAAGGAAAGAAAAGGAAAGAGAAGAGACCCAATTTAAAGACCACTGTCTGTCAGTGAGATAGCTAGGGAGCCAAGAAATAGTAGAATTAGAGAGACCATGGGGAGGCAGTTTTCACAGGTGCTTCTGGTGAGAAAGAGTGTCAAAGGCTTTAGAGAGATTCAAGAAAAGGCAGGAAGGAAGAAGTTGGTTATCTCTGGCTTGGGAGATAGTTTGTGTGAAAGAAATAAGTGCTGTAGTTTACTGCGATAAGAACGGAAGCCATGTTGGGTGGTAGAGAATAAATTTTATTGAAGATAGTCCATGAGCTGCTTATGAACATATTTTTATAACTTGTAACTTAGAAATGGGGGACAGAATAGCTATAGATCGACAGAAAGTTCAATGGAGTGACCTCCCTTGTGGATTGATACATTATAAAATTGCTTCTAGACTGAGGGAACAGTAGAGTGACATATAGATCAATTAATAAAAATTATGATAGGGTAAGCTAAAGAGTTAGCAGCTATTTTGAGGAAGTGAGAGGAAGATTACCTACAGAGGTAGAGCACAGTTTTAGTTTAAGTAGAGATTTTATTTAACTAGTGGGAACATGTTTAAGAGAAAGGATTTTCTGTGTAGAGGAACGGGGGTGGTCATCGATATTAGATGCATTATTATTCTGGCTTAATTTGCTGATTGAGTCAATGAAGTAGGAGATTAATACAGTGGCAGTTTCAAGTGGAGTGCTATTACGGCAAGAATTAGGATTAGATGGCCTACCAGGGTAAGGATCTTATTTACAGTGTTCCAGAATTGTTTGGGGTTGCTATAATTGTTAGTCTGATGATTTTGGTGGGAATTCTTCTTGTCCAAGTTGACATGTTTTTTAGTGCGACTTTTAAGTTCTTTATAGGTTTGGAGATGTAAGGGAGTTATTAATGTTAACCAGTTTTTCCAGGCTTTGTCTCTCAAGAGCATCAGTGAGAGAGTAGATTGTGTCAACCATGGTGTAAACAGTAATTTTACTCTATTTTTTTCTGAGGGGAGCCAGATAACTTAGGATATCTAGAAAAAAATGGTTTAATGTACTAAAGGCATCATCTAGGGGGTAAGTAATTAAGGAAGGACCAGTTAATTGAGGAGAGTCTGTTGCTGAATTCATCAGGACTGAATTTAGACAGTCTGACAATATCAAAGTACAACAGGCAGAGAGAAAGGGATATGGACAGCCTAAGTGAAAGACCTACTCTGGAAGAGTTTTTGGCTGAATCTAGATCTGAAACGGTTTTGAAACAGGGATAACAGGTAGGTCACTTAACACACTGTATCTTAACTATAAGAATCAAAGGAAGTTAGAAAAGAACAGGAAGAAAGACTGGAAAAATAATGTACAAGGGAACAATGGGAGGACATAAGTATGGCTCCAAAGTATTCAACAAAGTCCAGAAGGTTTAGGATTTTTGCTTGGAAGTGTTTGCATAGGCATTTTTATACCCCAAGCAGACTTCAAAGAATGTTTCCTCAGGTAGATAACAAATGTTGGAGGTGTGATGGGGAAGAAAGGGGTAACTGGGAATGTGTTGTTTGGTAGTGTAATGAGCTGGCAGATTTTAAAAATTACCTACAGAATACACAGTAACACTGGGGAGCCAACTGGGTGTAACTAAGGAAATGATCCCTTAGAGCTGACACAGGATCTAAATTGCCTAGACATAGTAAGGCCTTATTAAGTTTAATTCTATTGCTTGCCATAAAAGCAGTTACTAGAAAATAGAAATCAAAATCCAAACCAAATGTATTTGAAGCACTGAATAGCATAACAGAAATAAAAGAACTGGAAATGGATCTTTAGAAAAGGGAAGGAGCAAATTGCATAGAAATAAATGGAATTTGTGGGAATGCATGCAAAATAATGTTAATTTCAGAAGGAATGAGGTTTAAGGGAATGTAGGAAATTAGCAACTTCTGTAATACTGGACTAAACAAGAGGAGTTGTAAAGAAAGAAAACATATGTATAATGTATGAATATGAAAAATACTGTTAATGTGTTTTGTTTTCATTTCTAGTAATGTATTTGTGCCTGTGTTATAAGTGATAATTTAATAAAGATATTTAATATAAAGCCTGGTTTATTTTTTAATCAACTGATTAACCAATGGGAATGACTTCTGTACGTATATAATGACAGCACTCAGTTTTGTATTCTGATGAAGTCCCCTTTCAGTGGGACGAAAGCACTCAATATGTGGAAATAAACTGGATTTTAAACCTATGTGACCTTCTTTTGTGTTATATTTTCTAGGTTTTATGTTTAAAAAAAAACTATTTGGTTATGAAAAAGGACTAAACAAGTGTGTTACCTAGAAAGTCATCAAGTGCTGACACTGCTGTTTCAGGCTCCTCATCATACAGCTCTTCACACCCTTCCAGTGTTGGTAAGTGCTCTGAATATTCAAAGGGTTGAAGGTTGTCATGTTGTTCATCTTTTTTACTGGCATTCATAGGAACAGGTACCAACGGTGGTGGCAATGTCTGTACATCAGATGAGCCTGATGCAGAGGATTTTTGAGAATCAGCACCCTGTAAACCAAATCACATGATATAAAATACAGAAGTTCTTAAACACACACAACTCCTTGAAACATAAAAATACACACAATTTCACTTGATGGTAATAAAACAACTATTTCTACAAAGGCAGGACTGTAAACAAGCTTTTAGCATTTTACAAAAAAAAAAAAAAATAAGAACCCAAATTATAAAAATTACATTAGCATTCACATGCTCTTAGAGGGTCTTTAAACTGCTTTATGATCTCCCACTCACAGACAGCCGCAGTGGTGCAGCAGTAGCGTTGTTGCCTCACAGCAAGAGGTTCTCCTGTTAGATTCTCAGCTGGAGTGCCTTCTGTGTGGAATCTGCATGTCCTCCTAGAGTGGCATTCGAAAGACATGCGTGAATGGGCGTGCCTTCGCTGAAGGTTGGGCATCAGGCTGGCAACTCGGCACCATAAAAATCTACTGCCTATCATTAGTGGACCGGAGTTCCGCTGTGGCTACCCCTAACTGGGAAAAAGCTGAAAAGACAAACGTGATCTCCCACTCGCATCCTTAAAATCCCAGTCACTCAACCAAAGTCCCTGTCCAGTGAATGAACACCAAGTCCAACAAACATTCAGGAGTTTTAGAATTTGTCTTTTCATTCCAGGGTCTATGACATTCTGATCACCCATGTGCTGATGCATTCCTAGACATCTAATCAAAGTGAGCTAGGTGTGACTGTTGTCAAGAAACTCAAATGTAGCCTAGGCAAAGGACGTCCATTTTATTTTGTTCCCTGTCCCAGCTGGTCATCAGGTGCTTGGCTCCTCTGTTATAACTTCTATCCTCCTTCTTGATAGTGCCTGAGAGAAGTGAAGGTGGCTGGAGGTAGAGGTGTTTCAGTTGATGGTATCCCTGGCTGAGGCTGCCTTTGACAAACAGGGACAGGTTCATAGAGTAAAACTAGCAACTACTGGCATCACACTTCTGGCAACATGGTTTTTCTAAACCCAAACCCCATTGCACTGTTGTAATGGGTAGGCTGGAAGGGCAAGGAGATGTGGACTGTGAGAACATGCCAGCCACATCCTGGGACAGATGCACCTCCTCAGCCTACCTGACTTAGCCTAGAAATCTTAGGAAGTCTAGGTATCCACCAGGGCTTAAAAAGGGACCAACCCTGATCATCAGGTGCCCTCTCTACCAAATCCATCATGTGTCTGCGCTGCTAATCAAACTTTAATCACTAAAAGCATAGTCAAGGTTTCATCACTCCATGAACCAGAGCTGGCGAGGCAATATAATCCTGTTCTCAAAGGGTGACATCACCTTCAAATATCTAGTGGTTTCAGTTACTTCACCTTTTCTCCCAATATTTAAAAATCACAGAATGTGTACTTCATCTCAATACTACTCTGGCCCTTGTATGACTGAACTACCCTGACAGAGTGATCTCTAGATTAATCTACCTGTATTTCAGCTGTCCTTACAGACATCAAGACTTAATCCCAAACTCAAGTTTACCATCATAAAATGCCACTGTCTTTTCAACACCAAATTCCCTCAGTAGAGAGGGAATGGATTTTAATTTTCAATACCTAGCATACGCTACTCCATCAGAAAGCAGCTCTAGCAATCATTAGTTTTTCTACAGTCCCCCCTACACACACACACACACACACACACACACACACACACACACACACACACACACACACACACACACACACACACACACACACACACACCAAATAAAAGGGGATAATCATAACTGCAATTACCACAAAAGTAAGACAAAATATGAAAGGATCAGACAAAATATGACAGGATCGGATGGGAGCCTGTAACCTGCGGACTCTCCACAGGTCACTAAATCTAGGCTATGTATCCACTAATATAGATAAATTACTGTGTTAAAATTGAATTATAAAGTAAAAACAGAATTTCAAAAGCCAGAGAACCTTCCAATGATGACATTACCTGAAATCCCAGACCTAAACAAAATTACAAATAATCCGATGAACTAGTGCTATGATGCAGTATTTCATGAAACTACAGACTTATAAACTGTTGAAAAGTCTTCCACATGTAATCTTACAAATGAATGGAAAAAAAGCAGCACACCTTGAAGAACTCTTTCAGCTGTGGGCTATTGGACAAGGCAGGAATGTTTACAGTAAACTTTAGCAGGTTCTCTGCACTACTCCTTCGTTCTTCAATGACAGCAGCATCAAAGCGACCTGGGAGAAAACAGCAATAAGGGATATTAAAGTTCAGCATAAGACACAAATAATTTCAACTTTCTTTAATTACAGAAAAAAAATGTTATATGTGCTAGACAAATGTGAATGACTGATTTTGCATGAAAAGCATTACCTTTTTTAAAAGACAACTACAGCAGAAACTAAAAAATGTTTAAGTGAGGCACAGGTTCATATTTCCGAACAGCACGCTTAGTGCCAGCAAGTGTCACTACTGCAAATTAGATAAAAAGCTTTCCTAGACTGCCAAGTACATTCCCCTATTACATAATAAGACACAGTGCTATGCCTCTCTTGATCTTTGGTAGGACACAAGAAGCATTAGAAATTCAAAAAAGTAAATAAATACCCAAGACCACCTACACCAGAGGTAGACAGTGGGACAGTATGTTATGGAGGACATATCTGATCCTCCAGACCTTCTATTACATTACATGCATAGCACTCGTACCTGATAAAAGGAGGTCCATATCCCATAATGGCAGGGTGGAGTCCCATGCAAATACATCTGTGTGGTCCTCCATATGATTCAAACTTACTACAGTGATCCTAAAGGAACATCTGGACCGCAACACTTTCTTTCAAAGATGTTAAGAAGTCCAAGTAGATTCTGAGGAGATGGTAAATGACACAGTGGTATTTAAGCAAAATGGTTACTATAACAGAACTGAACAGTCAGATCACCATCTTGTAACTTGGAAACATTTTGATCAGGCTTTCTCCTGGAAGAGTGGGCCAATAGCTGGCTACCTTGAAACAACAAAGGCCAACTAACACTCCACATTGCCACATTGCAGCACTCCGCTGTCCAGAATTTCTCACAATGTCAAGATTTTTGCCTCATATTTTTGATGTGTTCCTCCAAAAATTTGTGGGTTTCAGTTAAACACCCGAGGATTGATGCCACTAAATTATGATATATGAGTTTCAGACTTCATACCCTTCAGAAAATGCATACCAATCCTATTATTCTTTCAACTTTCTAAGCTCATTACGAGCAGTATTTATGTATATTGATCTGTACTCACATTTATTTATTTTTCTTTGTAAAATAATTATCTTTAAAAGAACTTTTCTCCACAGGCCTCTGCTGACAACAGGTACCATTATCAATCGGACTTTCCCATTAAACAAATGTCAGTCACTCACTCAACCAGTAACTAAATAAAATTTGAAATCTGTCCCCAAGTTTGGGCCTTTGCCCCCCCATTAATTATGGCTTTATCCAGGACTCTTGGGCCAAGAGGTTGAAAGGTATGTTGCACATTCCTACAACGCAGGAACATATGTAGATGAAAAGACTGGCTAAAATTGGTAGCAACTTCAGGAATAAAGGAGAGATTATTGTGGAGAATGGCCCTGTCCATATGAAATACCAAACATGGAGGAACAACAGATATGTACATCTAAGAAAGTCTCTTGGAGAAGTCATAATCATGAAAAGTAAAGTCTTCCAAGAAAGGTATTTGAATCAGCAGAGGCTGTCAGTTCAAAGGGAGGCAAGGTCAGTTTCAACAAAACACAAGTCCACAGTATAACCAGATCCTCTACAGCAGGTCCAAGCAAGAATGTACTCTTCAGAAAGGCCTTATAAACATTTGACTCCACAGAAGAGCTAAAACCTTTATGGTAATTATAAAATGGCTTCCAGATGTACCTTGACAAGAATAATTAAACGTGTATTTAAAAATATGATATAGACTGTCCAACTTGAATGGCATGGGTGGTGGGCTGAAAAAGGATCCAGTCTTTTGCTTGTGGGCCAAACACAAAAAGCTTCCATCTGCATTTCTATGTCTCAAGAATATTTGGTTTTAAGGAAAAAATAATCTGAACCACTTGAAATGAAAAAGAGGTGTCATCAGTTGCTAGTAGAACTTGAGACACCATGCAGTTTGAGGGAATATCCAGGTGAATCTTGCATTATGAATGAGTTAATAGTGCCATAAATGGATGCAGTCTCAAGGACCTCTCTTCGCAGATGAGGTAAAGACAGTGTGAGCCAAATTTGGTGAGGCCAGTAGGGAACTAAGAGAATGACTGACCCTCTGACAGAGGAAATGGGGACAGACATGCCCGCCTATAGCAATGTTTCCTGGCATTTAGAGGCTCTCTTATGGAAGACCCTCATCACTCTAGAAAATGGTGACAAGCATAGTGCAGAACAGGGGCTCATCTCGACGCCAAAGTACTGCTGGGGCACCCCCCACCAAACAAGTTGACAGATTAGGAAGAGATACTTATTGTAAATTGTCTTGGTAATACAAACCTAGGGTCTACAGTGAAGCTTGCTTCACTTCAGGAACTTCTGAGTCACCAAAGGGCAAAGGGTTACCACTTACGGGGCATCAGTATATAATAATAAAGTCTGTGCAGTACAACACTGATATATCCTAGAGTACAGTAAGCCAACATGAAGACAATCTTACTGGATAGCCACTTTTTTACATCCTCACAGCTTCTCAGCATAAAGAATACAACCATGATGCTTCACGTTTTGGATGAACAGAACTATGGAAACGTTGGTGTGAATGGTAATTACACTAGATAAAGATGCGGTGGAATGGCAGACTTTTGGAAAGAGTTGGTACTATTATTTACTTGTGTCTCAAGCCATATGTAGTTTCCCTCCCTTCTTAACTCGGAGAGTAGACATATTATTGCTAAGTTTAAAGATGTCAAGTGGCTTTACTTTCTTGTTACTACTGATGTGAAACAGTTACAATTGTATTAGCCCTGACTGAGGTATTGCTATACACTTCCAGATTTACTTTTCATTAGCACATTTTGTATTTTGCAAGTTATAAAAAGACATTTTTACATTAGATTGCAGAATCTACTGTGATAGTTTCTCTCTTCCATGTTAAATGTCTCAAATGCTATTTTAATTTCTTGTTTTCTGAACAGATAGCAAATGCATAGAGATTTGTTTTTCTGCAATTACCAGTGATTAATTGTGTTGTTCATTTACTGCTACCTGATACACAACCACTGTATAAGGCCTCCCTCATCCAGACTATTGTCCAGTCCCTCAAGCAACTCACCCACACTGCTGCAATCTCGCATCTGACCTATATTGTTGATAGCACATACGTTATAGAACTCCCAGCATTCTATACCCCCACATTCCCTCTTACTCATTTCCTCCTCTATTCCCCCTACTCGCATCCCACCAGCCTCACCTCACTCACCCACATACCAGCATCTGACTCCCCGCCCTTACTGCTCTAGACTAAAACATTAACCCCAGAGACTTTCTCTTTTCTTTTGTTTCTATTCCAGCTCACTAGGTCTAACAATCAAGCCTCTCACTTGTCTTGAATTGCCATATATTTTCCTCCTGCCACCCTGCCCAGAAGAAACAGCTAATTTCCCAGTCCTAAGCCTGTAACATCTCAACACTAGTGCATGTAAGCTCCAATGGTGTCAATGTTATTAGTAACATATGTCCTAGTCCACCTACCTGTATACTAGCTCTTCCCGTTATTGTGCACACTCGCAGGGACATCCACTCTTGCCTGAGCTAT
The DNA here is from genome assembly GCF_019279795.1 of Protopterus annectens. NCBI lineage: Eukaryota > Metazoa > Chordata > Ceratodontiformes > Protopteridae > Protopterus > Protopterus annectens. The sequence continues at coordinate 261,768,090 of NC_056738.1, forward strand.
TTCTACCTGTAACATCAGTTGTCCACCACTACGTGGCAGCAGATACAACTCCCCTCTCCAGAAGCTGACCGTCCCAAACAGTCCAAACACTCCTGCCCTACAGCACCTGTCCCATTCCAAGAGACCAAGCAGTGCCTCTCTTTATACTAACAGTCTGACGTTTGAGCCTGTAACCCAAAAGAAAGATTTAAACAGAATGGAGGCCATACTATCCTGACAAAACATGTTCACTCTTACCAGTATCAGAAACCCCTCCAATCTGGAATTGACTAAATACTCCCTGACAGTTTCTCACTCACCTCCGGTGGAGCTCTGCCCACTCCGTTCCCCCTGCAGGCTCACTCTGCTTCCCTACCTTGCCCCCAAATCCCACACTCCCCCACTATATGTACATTTATACATCCCCAACTCCTCCCACTTCCTCCTTTCACCGAATTACACCCTCACTAAATTTCCATACGTAACATAATACCCTCTATCCACTGCAATAAAATGCCTCCTCTTTACATCTAACATTTTTATTAACCCTTTTAACCTCTCTAATTTGCCCTACTTTCCTTACACAAATGCCTACTACCTTCCTAACCTCACCCTCACATCCTACAAACACCTACCAGAGCACCTTTACTCCACCCTTCCCCTACCATTTCTGACAAACTCCTTCCAACACTACCCTACTTTTCATACTCAAAACTTTTCCTATACCTTACTCTTTACACTTATGCATCCAAACAGGCCCTAAAAAGCCCTCCCCCTTTCAAACCTCTAACTCTCCCTCCTCTCTCAGCTACCTTACACTCCCTCCACTGCATCTCCCTCACAATCACCGGTGACATTCACTCCAACCCTGGTCCAACTACCTACACAAAAAACAATAGCTCCCCTCCTACTCATTGCACCTCACAAAAATCCCTTCGCCTAGTCACATTCAATGCCCAAAACCTTAGAAATAAAACTCCTAACCTCCACACCTGACTTCCCCATAACCACCCTGACATAACAGCCATTACTTAAACCTTATATACAAGGCAACAAAATCCTTCCCCCCAGGCTACCAAATTATTTGCAACAATAGACGGGTAGTGGTGTAGCCATTATCTACTCCTCCTCGCATATCATTACCCCTTACACCAGGGGTTCCCAAAGTGTGTGCCGCAGCACTCTGGAGAGCCGCAGCTTCCACACAGGGACATCGCAAAATAATACCCTTCATTTACGATTTCTTCTTTTGTTTTAATTTTCGTGCTGTCTGCGCTGATGTCATCACATGCGCGATGATGTCAGCTCCGTCAGGGCTACCAGCCTGTCGGAATTGAGCAAGGAGCTCACACATTTCTGGCTGGGCATGGCTGCTCAAATGCAAGACAGAACGGCAACGATCCTATTATGTTCGGGGAACAAGAATCGGACTTGCGGCAGGTACGGCCAGAAAGAATGAAAACTCCATGCAAGTAAGGAAACTTTCAGAGAAGTGTGTGTGTGTTGGGGGGGGGGGGGACAAGCTGTGCATATCATCATGGGCAGTATTTATTTCATTTCCTGAAAGCCAGATGTCTAAGGTGTACCTGGTCAAAAGATGGCAATGTGGGGATGATTAGCCTGTCAGCTGACTTTGCATTATTAGATTACCATTAAGCAACAAGTGCTGTTTTGTCAGATCTGCTTTTTCATATCATCACCAGTGATTTGAGTTCTACCAACTATGCAAATACTTGAGTCATATTATACGTACAAAGGGCAGTAAGGTTTGAAAAAGCTTTTTTGCAGGACAGACTCACCAGTAACACCAGCACAGGGCTTCTGCGTTATACTTCTACATACAAATAAACAACCACTGAGGTGCCATAAACTCAGAAAAATATATTTACAGAAACAGGCTGTGTATTTGAGTGCCTCACACTGCAGTACACAGACAAGTGGGCTGTTTGAAAAAAGGAACCATGCATAAGATAACTGTTTGTGTCTGTGTGAAACATGTTGAAATATATTACAATAAGCAGAATTTCTTACACTTAATTACGGTTAAATATCACAGGTTTACCTATTTAATAATGAAATTATTCTGGGTGAATTATTCTGCGGAAGAAATAGATCTACATCCACTTAGTCACAGTGAAGTCATATTAGATCTGTATCATCAGAGGCAGTATATGTACTTGAAATCAGATGAAATGTATTTCGCTGGGCAGAATGATTGGGTATGACTGTGATTAATACAAATCAGAAACTGGTTTCTTAGGGAGAGGCTGGCTATGGGAAAGCAGAAAGGTTTCAAAATAAAAAAAAATAATTGTAACTATTTATTTAAAAACAGTATAATAAGTAGAAGACTGCATAACCTATCAGGAAGAGTTGATTTTAAGGTGTGTGTGTGCATATATATATATATATATATATATATATATATATATATATATATGCACTTTATGTGCTCGGCGGCGGAGGGGGAGGGGGTGCCTTGGGAAAACCTGGATTCAGCAAGGAAGCCATGAACCAAAAACGGTTGGGAACCACTGCCTTACACCAACAAGATCCCGGCCTTTGCAAATGCTAAAATTACTATTGGGCTACTAAAAATCAACAACCACGAGTCATTATGCATATGTGCCCTCTATATTACCCCAGGGAATAACATCCAAATATTTGAAGACATCCTCTCCTGGCTTTCCTCCACCATCAAAAATGAAACTTGCATCCTTGGTGATATGAACATTAACTGGGCCTCTTAACTCTCAAGCCTCAACTAACACTATTAACCTGTACAACTTCTCCCAACTAATAAAATCTCCAGCCAGACCAAACAAAGATGGTACCTCCTGCACCATCATTGACTGGATCTTAACTTCCCATCCCAACCTCCTCACAAAGGCTGGGATCCTCACTGACCCCCTCAGTGACCATCTACCAGCCTTCGTTGACCATCTCCCCTCTCAAAAGCAACACCAGTACATCCAAACCCACAACCTCTCCTTATTCAACCCTCAGACATTCTCAGAATGTCTAAAACACACTGACTGGCCCCCCTTAAAAGTCCTTCCCCTCGACAGTGCCGTAACCTACTTTAATGACTCATTTCTAAAACTGCTAAACCATCAGGCCCCTCTTAGAACCAAGCCCATAAGTCCAAATCCTCCCCCTGGCTCTCAAAGGAAACTTAACATAAAATGCAGCTAAGAGAAAAAAATGGAAACAATACCAGAGAAGCAAACAACCCAACATCTTACTTTGAATTTAAACAAATCCAAAACTTCATAAAAAAGCCTATAACAGATCACAAAAACTATTACTTCATCTCCAATCTGAGCACTCACCTAACCCAAAAAAAGTTTGTGACTCCCATCTCCGCCATCCTACACCCTGGAAATAAAGTTGATCCCTGTCCAGACCTCAACTTCACAGATCTTGAAACTGCCACTCAGTTCAACACTTTCTTCGTGGAATGCATAGCTAACCTCTCCTCCTCTTTCCCTCACTCCCTCCTCCCCCAACCCTACTTACGCCCGCTTCCCCCAGCAACAGACCTTCCTCCCAGACTTTTCACCTAAAACCCATCCCCACAATTAAAGTAAAACAGCTGCTCCTCAAACTAAAACCATGCCACAATGCTCCTAATAACCTGCCTTCAACCTTCCTCAAAACTAACTGCAGACAGCATAGCCTTTCCCATTTCTATCTTAATAGATCCATCCAAGAATCATATGTCCCATCTACCTGGTGCCAAGCTTGCATCATCCCACTCCATAATGGTGGCAAAAACACCAACATCACAAATTTCAGACCTACTGCCATCCTCTCTCCCCTTTCCAAAATATTACAAAAGGTTATCCACTCACAACTAACAACCACCTTACACAAAACAGCCTCCTCTCCCTCACGCAACACAGCTTCCACCCTGGTCACAGCACCACGACTGCCCTCCTTTCCTTTCTCGAAGCCATTAACCTAGCACGTGACTCTGGCAAATTTGTCTGAACCCTATTCCTTGACGTATCTAAAGCATTTGCACAGTCTTGCACCCCCTACTCCTATCACAACTCTCCACTCTACACCTCTCTTCCTCCATCATTGCCTGGTTTTCCAGCTACCTCTCCGATTGTCCAGCTACCTCTCTGATTGTCAAACTGTACAATGGAAAACCGCCACCTGCCCCTTCATACCGACACCAACAGGAGTACCCCAAGGTTCTGTGCTCGGTCCCCTCCTCTTCAACATATTTATCAACAACTTCCACAGCAGCATCCCTGAAGCCTTTCCCATACAATATGCAGATGACTCGACAATCATCTGCTCAGTTCACTCCCCATCTTAACTTCTCTTCAAAACTCAATCCGCCTTCTCTAAAACCGAAACCTGGATGCAAAACCATCACTTGGTCCTAAATACTATAAAAACTAAACTGATTATCTTCACACCTTCTAGGAACAATACTATTGACAAAACTCCTTTCCCATACTCGGCCAAACCAACGCCTCCCTCGAAATTGTATCCAGTACCAAACTACTAGGCATTACCATTGACAAAAACCTAAAATTCGACATCCATATCCACTCCACCATAAAAACCCACCAAAAACTAGGACTCCTCTACAGACACAACCGCTATCTCAGCCCCTCTACCAGAAAAACCTCAGCCTCCTACCTTCTCCCCTCTTTTGTATGGCACACCTCTGTTAACCAACCTCCAGCTAAGCCTACAATCCAAACTAGAGTCCTGCTAACATCAAATAAGTAAATTTGCAACCAGTTCTAATTACTGTACCCCACCCTCCTCTCCTGGAATGGCTCAAACTTCCCAACCACTTAAAATTCATTCAGTTCACCAGTGTCCACAAACTCATCTTCAATCCTTTCAATTGCCCATCCCTCACTACCGCCTTAACCCCCTATATTCCTAACTGCTCTCTCTGATCAGAAAACCAAAATCTCCTACAAATCTACAAACCCTCACTTCCCCCAGGCCAACTTCTACTATCTTACTCCATTGCTAAATTATGGAACTCTCTCCATCCCCCCTTTTGCAATAGTCCTAATCCTACCAACTTTAAATCTCACTTGTTCTTGCATCTATCCTCAAAATGGGCATGTCCATGTCACTCTCCTACTTAAGTCCCCCAACCATACCCTCTCATTACTACCAATTCACCCCACATTTCACAAATGGACAATTCTGCTACTACACCTGGATGACCTTATTTGATAACATTATTTCTGGACATCCAACATTTCACATCGACACTCCATTACCTGTATTTTCTCCTCAATGACCCTTTTATTACCCAGTCTGTACTATACTGGTTGCCCACCACAAGAATTATGTTATACTGTTCTGTATATTTTTATGCTGCATTAGGATGTTCTTTGTATGTATGTTTATATGAAAATCTTGTAGCATATTTCTGCATATCGTTCACATATTTGTAATGTTTAAGTTGAATAGTCTGTAACATGTATTTGTAGCTCATCTCCCCAGGCCCCCACTGAAAATGGGCTCTTCTTGGCCTAATGAACTTCCCTGGTCATCAAACTGAAAATAAAATAAAAATGTAAGGTCATTTACTTGTTTTAGCAAGGTCATTTACTTGTTTTAGCAAGGAAGAAGTGGTCAAAACCCTGCACCTTTAAATCCTCTACAAGGCCATTTTTTTGTCTACACGCAGAAGCACTAGGTTTTCACCTGGTGGAGATCCAGCCTAGAGAGCTTATTTTGCTATTTGTAACTCAGTTAGTTGAGAGATATTCAGCATTCAAAGGAATGCTTCCACTTAGACAGCAAAATATAGTGGAGCTTGGAAGAACTGCCACCAGAAAAGAGGCCGCCCCACCGAAAGAGAGAGATCACTCCACAAAACCAGCAGACTCTTACTAAAGAGCAGATGAACTGATAAAAAAACTGAAAAAAAAATGTATCTGCTTTTACTGTATTAGTGTTTTTTCCTACTTTATTTTGCTTTTGCGTCATCTTAAAAGTACTCAATTGTATTTATTACTGCTTGGTGTAACTCATTCTAAGCCTTTTAGTTTAAGCACCTGGGCTTCAGACCAGTTTTACATTAAGAAGGTTTGTGGTCTGCACTGTAGTGGCAGAACAGGTAGCTTACATCCTTCTAAGTTGGGAACTGCTGATTGAGGGCTCAGTGTCTGTTATTCTAAAAGTGTATTAATTCTGGTTTAAGCACTTGGGCTTGAGGCCAGTTATTTTACATTAAGAGGGTTCGTGTTCTGCACTCTTGTGGGAGGAGAGGCTGGACTCTGTCCTTCTGAGCTGGGAATTTCTGGTTAAAGGCTTATAGTGCCTGCATATTTGAACTGCTTCTTACTGAAATTGATACACCTTGTTTGCTGTAGCATAGACTAGATCCAGGCCTGCTGAATCTAGCTTTCTTTGTATAACTTGAGCACTAATCCAGGCATTCTTTAAAGTATTCAGTTGTATTTATTACTGCTGGTAGTAACTTGATTAAAGTGTAGCTATCATTTCTAAGTTTTTTGGATTAAGCACTTGGGCTTCAGACCAGTTGTTTTACATTAGGAAGGTTTGTGGCCTGCACTGTGGTGGCAGGACAGGTAGCTTACATCCTTCTAAGTTGGGAACTGCTGATTGAGAGCTCAGTGTCTGTTATTCTAAAAGTGTATTAGTTCTGGTTTAAGCACTTGGGCTTCAGGCCAGTTATTTTACGTTAGGAAGGATTGCTGTCTGCACTCTTGTGGGAGGAGAGGCTGGACTCTGCCCTTCTGAGCAGGGAATTTCTGGTTAAAGGTGTATAGTGCCTGCATATTCTAACTGTTTCTTACCGAAATTGGTACACCTTGTTTGCTGTAGCATAGACTAGATCCAGGCCTGCTGAATCTAGCTTTGTTTGTATGCTTGTTGTTTGTTTATTTCCCTGAAACGCTAATTCCACCTAAAACGTGGCCTTTTAGCACTTCTGTGGATCCCTAGTGATATCTGCATTGCTTACTGTACTTATTTCCTTGTTTCACTTGAAAGAAAGTTACTGTTTGTCGTTTTTGCATTTAAGTTACCTGTAACACATTGCATTTAAGTTACCTGGCACTTGCTCACTAAAGCAATTATATAAGTCGGCTTTAAAAAAAGCACTACACCCTCACAAACTCCCCTTGAGTACCTTGTTCCCCATTGGCCCTTTTTTTCAATTATAAAGGAATTCCCAATACTATTCTAGCATGTCCAAAGGTCAGTTGTCAATCTCCGGTCCAGCTGGTGAATCTGGGAATCTTGAGGCAATGTTACAACTGCCTCATGTACACAGACAACCCTCTCCTCCTCCCAACAAATTCCAACACATGTGAGAGATGCAACCATATAGCCAAACTGGAGGCAAAGCTCTCTCAACTCAGTACTGGCGTAACCAGTCAGGAGGAGAAGGAAACCACACTCACTACAATTCCAGTCTCACATAGACCTACCACGACAACAAACCAAACACATAAACACACAAAAACATACTCGGAGGCTCTAATTAAAAATCTGCCTAAGCAGCAGAGACCTCCAAAGCAGACACCCAAGCAACCGCTACCCCAAAACAAAACACGTGCAACACATAGCTCACAAAGCCAGTGTGCTCAACAGTCACAGCCCTTAAGGCTAAACAACACACCTGATACACTTGTAATAGGTGACTATCGTCAGGCACACTGACGTCCCGCTCACCAGGCTGAACAAGGAGAAGGTCACGGTGAGCTGCCTGTCGGGCGCTAGGATCCGCCACATAACACAAGCACTCAGATCACTCCAAGGCAAGTACAAATATGACTCAGTCATTGTCCATGCTGGTGTGAATGACCTGAGACGTACCTCCCTGGACTACATGAAAAGAGACATAGAGGAGCTCTCTGAGCATGTAGCCCAGGCCAGTATGACCCTGACCTTGAGTAGCATCTTACCCTCACCAAGAATTATGCCACAATATGAAGACAAGATGATCAATTTCAACAACTGGCTTAAGTGTTGGTGTCATTCAAAGGGGATCCAATGCCTGTCAGCCTGGGATGACATGCTCGACAAGCCACGATGCTTTGCTAGGGACGGCTTGCACCTGTCACCCCTGGGCTTTCGGATATTGGCAAAGGCTCTTGCTACCCCCATAGTGCCTTTTTTAGGCAAGGCTCAAAGACAAACCCACCTTCATAGGTATCACAAGGGATAAGAAACTAAGAGTAATGCTACTCAACGCCAGAAGTCTAAACCTCAAGATGCACGCACTCAAAACTCTCCTTAGCATGGAGAACATAGATATCTGTGCAGTAACAGAAACCTGGTTCAAGGCTCCCGAGAGCACCCCAGCACTACCAGGTTATACCTCATACCATGCTTTTCAGCCCCAAAACTTGGACCGAACCACAAAAGGAGGGGGAGTATCAATATTCGTCAAAGATACCCACACCTCCAGGTTGGTGGCACAGCACGAAGCATCAGAGACTATCCATGTGCAACTAACTGCGGGTAAAACTGCCTTCAAGTTTATAGCCTGCTACAGACCACCCTCTCAAACACAGAAACCCCACTCGGCCTTACTGAGAATACTGGAAAATATGAAGGTCTCTCCAAACACCATTATATTGGGCGACTTCAACTACCCAAACATAGACTGGGAGCATTACTCTAGCTCCAACACCCTAGCCCAAAGGTTCCTAGAATTTATAAACTCAAATGCTATGGAACAACTTGTTACCACTCCCACAAGAGGGGAAAACATACTGGACCTGATCATCACCAACATGGGGACACTATGCTCCAGACCAGAAGTGGATCCCTCACCAGTAAGATCAGACCATAAACTAATCTCACTGGATATTCACATCCCGACCCCACCCCCTGCCCAGAAAAACACAGTGAAAAACTTCTCTAAAGCAAATTTCACACGCCTCAAAACCGAGGCGAAATCCTTCAAAGCCCCCGGGCCTGTGGAAAATACGGCCCAGACAGCAGAATCCTTTATAAACGCATTCTATGAACACCTTCAGGAATGCATGGATCATGCAATCCCAAATAAAACCAAGACCCAATCCTCCAAAGGCAGACGTCCTGTCTGGTGGACCCCAGCCATAAACAAACTATACAATAGAAGGAGGAAGCTACTACATGATAGAGCAAAATCCCAAAAAGGGAAGGCATCTCTGATCAGTGTTAGCAAAATCTACGTGCACTCATAAAATCGTCTAAGGCCAGCTTCGAGAGAAAAATTGCACAGGACACTAAGGATAATCACAAGGCTTTCTTTAGTTATGTTAGGAACCTGGGTGGGAATTCCCAGATATGCTCAGAATTAGTCCAAAATGACAAAAAATACACCGAGCCCACAGACATTGCCAACATCCTAGCTGACAGGTTCAGTGCAAACTCCCCCCCCCCCACCAAAAGGGCAAATATCTATCCCAACAGAGTGCTGCCCCCCTGACATCTCAGATGCTCAGGTAAGAGCCGCCCTCTCCAAAGCAAAAAACACAGCATCAATGGGACCAGATGGTGTCCTGGGCTGCGTCCTACATGAACTCCAAGAAGAGCTAAACCCAAACATAAAACTACTGTTCAATTTTAGCCTTACTACAGGATATGTACCCAGAGAGAGGCGTACAGCAACAGTGGTCCATCTCCACAAAGGTGATGCCTCAACTGATCCTGGAAACTATCGCCCCATAAGCCTGACTAGCTTGGTCTGCAAAGCTATGGAAAGGATCATCATGGACCTCATAAATAAAGATATTGGGGACCTACAGACACTGGATACTACCCAGTTTGGCTTTGTTAAGGGCAGATCCTGCCTCTTAAACCTGGTCGATTTCTTTGAAACAGTCACCAAGGCCATTGACGAGGGGAAGGTGGTCCACACAGCCTACCTGGACCTCGCAAAAGCCTTCGATACAATACCCCACTCTGGCATTATAGATAAGCTCACCAGCTTAAATATAAACCCCTATGTCACTAGATGGGTTGCAAACTGGCTCAAGGACAGAACCCACATGGTTAGAATTGCTGGAGCCATGTCAGACTCCAAACCAGTTACAAGTGGCGTCCCACAAGGCTCAGTCCTGGGACCTCTCTTGTTCGGTATATATTTCTTGGCGGTACAGGCCAACATGGAAAGACTGTGGCTGACCAAGTTCGCAGATGACTGCAAACTGGGCGCCATAATAGACTCTCCAGCCGACACAAGCATCCTCCAAAAGGGCCTCATAGAAACAGACAACTGGTGCCAGAGCCATGGCCTCAAGCTAAATGCCAAAAAGTGTATAGTCATCCCCTTTGGCAAAAACAAAGTGTCCACAAATTACCACATAGGTGGTAATCCATTAAGTACAAAAGAAGTCATTAGGGACCTGGGGACCCAAGTTGATAGCAATCTCTCATTTGGCCAAAGTGGTTAGAAAAACATTTTATATAGCCCACCTAATCATGAAGGGATTCACATCTAGATCAGGGGAGGTCATCGTGCCTCTTTACTCATCCCTCATCAGGCCCATAATTGAGTACAATGCCCCTTTTGGGATGTACCTTACCAGACACCTGCAGCAACTGGAAAGACCCCAAAAGTACCTCACCAAGAGGATCAAAGGGCTCAAACAGATGCCATATGCTGCCCGGTTATAGAAACTCCAGCTCTACTCAGTGGCATACCGCCTGCTCAGAGGCGATCTGTGCCTGACGTATAAAGCCATGTCCAACCCGGAATTAATGGACATGCTGCACCTCAGAAAATCCAAATCCCATCGAGCTATGCGCTCGAGAGACTTGAACCTCAACACTGAAATAAATAGGACATGCTGGAGGGACAGATTCATAACCCAGAGGCTCTCTTCACTCTGGAATAAAATCCCAGTCCAGGTTAGGCAGAGTCCCACATTGACTCTCTTCAAAAGGAATCTTGATGAGTGGATGGGAGATCGTAAGTTTACCCCGGCTATCACTTTTGTGTCACTGTTAGACAGAGGCACAGTATACTAACCTCAAAAAAAGGCATAGCAAAATTAATTTAAAATGGGTGGCGAAAGCCAAACACAGTCTGGCTAGGCTTATAAATGCCCTAGGGCAGATAGCCTAGTATGAACCTATGAACCTATGAGATTCCTGGGCAGGAACTGGAATGAGAATGGGATGACTGCATGAAGGTAGAAGAGCCATTAGGCTTGGACTCACCAGGAGGGGGAGAAGATTAAAAAATGAAAAGCTGGGCATCCTGTTATTCTACTGTACTTCTCAAGGGTGGGCTGTTTGGCTATGAAAATGTGAAAAGATGCAGGTTACCAATAAAAAAAAAAAGATACTTGTATGGTACTTTTTGTCATCAGTTTAAAAGACCAGGGTAGTCTTTCATTTGAGTATTTCCCAAACAAACGTCACCACTGGAGCCAGACATGAAGTACTTGACAAGTACTGATATACAACCACATGCCATGCACTGATACAGGTAAAACATTCTTTAGTTTACAGTCCTATATAACTTAATTCACAAGCTCCATTTTAGGTAGCACTTAGATCTGGTACTCACTCCCAAAAAGTATTGTATGTGGCAATTACAGAATCAGCTGTTGTACTGACTAACCCCAACTCCAACTCTGGATCAGAGAAAACATAGTTTTCATGTCAGTATTGGCAAATTATGAAATATGTATAACAAATGCTGGCATCACAGAGATCACAGCCCTTATGACATGGAAAATGTACTGCACCACTTTTGAGATTTAAAATGTCAATATTATCTCTGCTGCATATTTTAAGTAAACGAGTTGATCAGCAGTCAAACCCTGCAATACAGAATACAACTAAATAGACCAATCACATATTTTTTTAGATCAATTTCAGAAATATGTCTGCCACATTACAAACAGATCAACCAGACAATGTTGTATATAATCCACAAATAGACACACAATGTTCCTCATCATTTTTTATTCTTTCTCTTAAAAGGGATCCGATAGTGCCATGAGCTTATCCTTACACTTTAAGAGTCTTGCTATATTATAATATTTACATGAGAACGGAAGGAGGAGAAAAATAATTTAAAACTGATTTTATTAATAATACTGAAAGAAGCATGAATAAGTAACAAGAACCATCAGAAGCATGAATAAGTAACAGGAGACATCATACATTTCATTATTACACAGCTACAGGTACTCCCTATTTACACCCTTTCAACTTACAAGCTTTTAGACTTACAAACTTGTCTACATTCAACCGCCGTGCAGGAGATGGAATTAGTGGTCAGTCTTTAGCCTTAACACAGAGTACTGTACTTGTCTCTATGCAATGTGACTTACTACCTTGAACAGTAGCACCATACCTCAAACATGTCACTGCATCCTAGTCATTTTTACAACCTTAGTACAGTAGTAGTACCCAAACATGCCTCCACAGCATGAGAGAGAATCCAACAGTAGTGGTGGTGAATGCAAGAAGCACAGCAGTTTTACCATGGAAACTAAGGTGGACATTATAAAGCAAAGCAACTTGGTTGAGAAAACTGCAAACACAGCAAGTTTGCTTGGGATGAATCATCCAACTGTTTCAACAATTGTAAAGGACAAAGAACCCATTATGCTACATGTGAAAGGTTCTGTACCAATACATTCCACAATAATTAGTGAGAGATGAAGTGTGGTGATGGAATAAATGGAAAAACTATTGAGTGTGTGGATAGAAGATCAGTATCAGTGCCGCATACCTATAAGTCTTAATTTAATTCAGCAAAAGGCCAGGAGTCTCTCTGAACATTTTAAGAATAAACATGGTGACAGTGAGAGCATTGGCGAAGAAACATTTACAGCTAACCATGGCTGATTCCATAGATTTAAGGCTCACTCAAACTTGCACAACATAAAGGTGGGTTGAGAGGCTGCCAGTGTAGGCAAGGTAGCGGCAAAGGAGGGACGACGGAGGTTACCTACCAGAGCAGATTTTCATTGAAGGCAAGACAGGGTTGTACTGGAAGAAGATGCCTGAATGTATATGCATTGCAAAAGAAGAGAAGTCAGTGCCTGGATTTAAATCATAAAATGACAGATTTACAGTCTTGTTAGGCGGAAATGCTGCTGGTGACTGCAAAGTTAAACCTATGTTAATCTATCATTCTGAAAAACCCCAAAACTCTTAAGGGTGTTGTCAAAGCATTAATTCATGTTGTGTGGATGTCTAACCGTAAAGCATGAATGACAAAACCTCTTTTTGAGGATTGTTTTTTCCATTCCTTTTCACCTGAGATGGAAAAGTACTGCCACAACAAAAAGCTGCTCTTCAAGATCCTGCTTGTCCTACACATTCATTAATTATGTTATACACTGGCTGCTTAGAGGATTAAGGTTAACTGCTATTAACTAACTGTCCCCCCCCCCCAAAGACTTGTTTGCCCCCCCCTAAAGACCCTCCCTGCCTACATATATCTATTATACAATCCCGATTAAAGCTTGCAATCAACCACTGTTTCAGGCTTTTTGATCCAATACACTCTAACAATCCTATGAATTACAGGTCTAGTAACTATCCGTGAAGCATAACGGCAAACCTTAAATATTTTTCAATAAAACATAATAATCACATCCTATTAATATAAACAGATTGGAGAATGGAACTTTTAATAAGCTTGGTGAAGGACACATTAACAAGACCCATAGAAAAACACTAACTTTATGCTATGTTAAAATCTGTACAAAATCATAGGGTGGTATTATAAAAAGCAACATGTTTTATCCAAGTAATAGACACTAGAGAATGTACGTTATGTTATATACTTGTAATGCTTGGCCAGATATTTAATATAGTGATATTTTTCCTATACCTATTGGCTGAACTCCACAAATAAAATAACTCAGCTGAACATCACAGACAACAGATAGAATACTATGGACGTACAGTCCTATCCATAGCATGAAGGGAAAGGAAATAACATTACTGGAAAGGAAGCAGAGAAGAATAGAAAACGAACACATACAATAATCCTAGTTTTTTTTATACTACTTCAATGTTAGTGAAAATAGTTAAAGGATATAACTAATAGTTCTACTAATACCTTCTAGTATATTTTTATATCATACTAACACTTATTTGTACATTTATACTAAAAACCTTGTTTAATGGACCTTTACTTAATATAATGGTTCTACTAAGACCTTTTCAAATCACACCTCTCAATTATTGATAATCACATAGAATGTACACTTTGAATATTCTATTAGACACATACAAAACTATTGAGGAGATTAGGGATACTTTAGTGGTGCTTTTTAGGGAATTAGTTTGTTAAGCTTTGTCTATGTAGAGAAAATCTTCATTTCTTACCTAAATATGATAACCAGTTTCATAATTACTATACTATACTACAGATCTGTAAAACTAATAACGACTTATTCCCTGTATTATTCCTGGTCCAAGGGGGTGGTGGTTAGGTACTGGGTGGCGACGGGAATAAAAGGATGCTTTCTTAATTTTATTTTATCAATACATGAACAGAAATCAACATCTCAATCACTCTAGACTTATTTCACAAACAACCCAATTACATAAATGTGGGAATTTGACTCATTGAATATCAGAGGGCTCCAGAATAAGAAGAAAAGAAAATTTTCTTACACCTCATCCTGAAAGCGAAATCGAACTTCATATTGACCCAGGAAACTCATTTAACACTCTAACAATGGTCAGAAATTAAAGAAAAAAAATGGATAAGGGATATTATAGCTTCTGAAGGCAAATTTAATAGTGCAGGGGTAGCTATAATAATTAAAAAACAGTTCCAAGATAAAATTTTAGAAACCCAAGTGGACAAAGAGGGAAGATGGTGCTATGTAACTATTCTAACTCCAAATCTTCCTAAACCTCTTCTCGTCCTTAATGTTTACACCCCTTGTAAAAACCAAAACATTTTTCTCACCTCATTATACCCGATCTTAAATAAATTCCAAGATTATTACATGATCCTAGGTGGAGACTGGAACACATACCTGAATCCTGACAAAGACCAAACAAGTACAAATATAATACCTAATAAACAAGCTCACCTAGCACTAAGAGAACGTATTCAGGATTACAAGTTATATGACCTTTAAGTATGGAGATAGTCTAAATAAATCCAACAGATTCACATTTTACTCCCAATGCCACAAAATGTGGCGGAGAATAGATTTTTTTCTAATTTCAGACTCATTTATCAAACTAGCCACGAAAATGACCGTACACACTAGATCTCTTGGACCACTCCAAAATTACTTTAAACATCAATGGAATCACAATGAATAACACAATGAAAAAAGGTTACAATTGGTCTTTGAACCCCAACCTTCTAACCAAAAAGGAAATAATAAACTATATTCAAACCCTACTCAATCAAATAAACCCTAACATTCTTAACTCCCAACTACCTGTGGATATCAAATGGGCGGCAACCAAAGCCCAAATTAGGGGAATACTTATTAAAAAAGCATCCTACTATAAAAAAATTAATTTTAAAGAAGAACAGGACTTCGAAGCCAAAATTCAAAACCTTGAGAATGACCTATAATACCCAAACTGAATCTGAAATCCTGAAACTTCAAAAAGACCTATACCTATTACATAACAGCAAACTACTCTTTTATGAAACCAAAATGCTAGCTAATTATGCTAACGAAATGAAAATACCATCGCGAGCACTGGCCAGAATCATAACCCAAACTAAACCTTCCTCTCAAATATCTAAAATACTCTAAGAAAATATCAATTACACGAATATTTGAAGATATTAATAAAATCTTCGAACGAATATATTCGCAGACCTATGGAGACCAAACATCAATAGCCTCCAAAGAAGAAAGAACAAGTTTCCTTCAAAGACTCGATTTCCTGAAACTAGATTCAAAACAACAAGAAAGGTTAACTGAACCTATCTCGATCAGTGAAATAACCACAACTATTCACCAAATGAAATCACATAAAGCCACAGGCCCAGACGGTATCACAGCTGAATTCTATAAAACCTTCTCCCCTATCTTAGCTCAAATTCTATTCCATATACTGAACTATATAATAAACAATAAAATTAATGACCTACACTTTAATGCATCTAAAATGATTTTTATACTCAAAGATCAAGCTGACCCAAAAAACCCAGATAGCTATAGACCCATCTCACTATTAAACTCTGACACCAAAATACTAACATCCATACTTGCAAACAGACTGAAAAAATTACTAGATCAAATTCTCTCCCCAGAACAATCTTGTTTCACAACACTCAGACAAACAAGTGATAATACACTAACCCTTAATACTCTAATATCCCAGGCTAATCATTCTAACCTAAACATATACACTCTAATTACTGATGCTCATAAAGCCTTTGATAGAGTAAATATAGATTTTCTACTCCAAACATTACCCTATTTTAATATTCCACAAAAATGTATCCAGATCCTGCAAATTATAAACAAGTCTTATACATCTTTATATATCAACACTTGGTCTAACAGAATTTCAGTTAAAAATGGAACCCGTCAGGGATGTCCTCTATCTCCTATACTCTAACTTATACCATATGAACCACTCTTCTTAAATATGAAACTAAATATTTACCATAACCTCCCAATAATACTTATCAAAATCTTCCTCTCAGCCTTTGCAGATGATTTGAATATCTATTGTACCACACCAATCTCAGATGTAAACAAAATACTATCAGCTCTAGAACACTTCTCGCTCCTACCTTTAATAGGAAAAATAAAAACAAAAGAGATAATCAACTTTTTAGGCATCACTTTCTCAACAAAGATTTTTACTCAAATAATATAACTCAAAAATGGCAGATTATTATTTTAGACCTTAATAGATGGAAAAATCTAAAACTACCTTTCCTGGCAAATGTCTCAGTAATTAAAATGAATGTATTACCCAGATTACTTTATATATTTATGACTACTCAATTAAACATACCCAACAAATTTTTTAGACAAACTCACACTTGCTCGCAAAATTTATATGGGAACCAAAAAAAAAACAATCTCATATACCAAACTTTCAACCCCAAAAAGTAAAGGTGGTCTAGTCCTTCCCAATTTCAAGATGCATTACCTAATTATGAACGCTAATAGAGTACTGCGAATAGCTGAACACAACCCAAAGAATAAAGACTGGTCCCCGATGAGGATAAGAATATATGAAAGACATATCAAAACCTTGGATATCAACCTCAAAGCCTTACCATTTCTAAATACAAGTTTTATAAAACCGTGCAAAATATTAGAACCCCTTAAACACCATCTCACTAACTCAAAAACTCTTAAGTATCTAAATCAAGCTATGCTGATGCTACAACCCTTACACAAAAATCCCAACCTTAAAATTAACAAATCAGTCTCTAAACCTGAATCTCTTTCCTAAATTAATTAATATAACCATCCAAGATATATACCCATACATTAACAGTTCTATACAAGAAATAAAGAACCATTTGCACCTCCCCAAATCCTATCTAGTGATTTTAAGGCAAATTAAAGAATTATGTACCTGCTATTTACAAAACTGCAACATAAGCAACAAGGATATAACAACCTGTAACTCACTATGGAAGACCATCCTCTCACCTAATAAATATATCACTAATACATTCAAATTAATCAAAGACATTAAATTCCAAAAAGATTTGCTTGTCTCGGATTATTGGAGAAAGAACAATCCATCCATCAATACCCTTCAACTAAACCAAGCTATCAACTTAACAAATAAATCCATACCCCTTAAGAAACTGGCATTTACCCAACTGATGATCTATAACAACGCATATTTCACACCCGCTATCTTACATAAATTTAACTCTATGAAATCCCCCTTTGTCCTCACTGTAAAACTCAAATGGCTGATTTACAGCTCCAGAATAAATGGAGTATATGTGTATTTAAACTTTGGAACTCCCTTAAATTCCAATTACAAAAAATGGGCTATCAAACATCCACACTCAACTGGGAATTTACTCTTCTACATATCCCACCAAACATCTCTAAAACTCAAGCAATTACTATGATCAATATTTTTCTCTTACTGAAACTCTATATAGCAACCAACTGGCTTAACCTAAATAACATATCCTGGGAGAATTTTAAGTTAATGGTGACCAAACAGCTCTTAGCCCATAAAATTTTAATTGATAAGGGGAATAAAAACATCAAACACAGGAAATTATGGGAACAAATCTTCAATATCATTCTTGCCTAACTCATGACAATGTATCAGACAAATACAAATAAGAGATCCCATATTAAACTATATTCATAGCTCAAACTCTTTTTCCTCTCCCTCCTTTTTCTAAGGTATACTCACAATCACAACTCTCACTGAAATGTAACAATTTTTCTCTCGAATATTGAAAGTATCTATGCATATAGTGTAAATAGTATTGGTTGATTGTTTTATTTCTGTTTATACTACCCTCAATGTATAACAACTGCTTACTGTAAAGAGGTCTTACCTCTACCTGTTTTATTATGTGTGCTATTTTAGATCAATGAAAAGAATAAATAAAAATTATTGGAAAAAAAAAATCCTGCTTGTCCTAAGTCATCCATCATTCCTGGACAATTTTCACGACATCAAGATCGTGTACCTGCCTCCCAATACCACCTCTGTCCTTCAGCCAACAGATCAAGGTGCGATAGCAACTTTTAAGACTTACAACCTGCTCAAAACTTTCACACAGGCTGTGAAGGAGACAGAAGGGGATGGAGTGAGAGTGAGTTCTGAACTACATCATCTACAAGGCAATTAAGAATATTGATGCTTCCTGGTCTCGAGGTAGAGACTACCACCAAGAATGGCATTTGGAAGAAGGTCTGCCCACAATTTACTAACAGCTTGAATGGAATTATAGGGACAGTGACTTCAGTAGCCAACAAGCTGGTGGAACTGGGCAGACATCTGCAATTGAAAACTGAAGAAAACTATATCCATGAAGTGTTGGAATGCCACAGTAAGGAGCTGAACGAGGATTTGATGAAACTAGAGTTGCAAAGGGTCCAGAAGGAAGTCACGGAGGAGGAACACGAAGTTGTAGAATACAAGAAACTCACCTGTAAGCAGCTGGCTGAAGAATTTAACATGACTGAGAAGGCACTTGCTTCTTTTGAGTCTCAGGACACAAACACTGAAAGGTTTTCAAAAGTGTGTGAAGTTATTCATAAAGCTATTGCCTGCTACAGGAAGATTTACGAGGGTAAGAAAAAAACAGCTGTGCAGACATCTCAAGAGCGCCGAGTTGAGACAATACACAACAAGAACCAATGTCATCTACATACATAGGAGATTCTTTAAATTCCCAGTTGCTGATGGCGTTCCATCTGCGCACATATCAACCATCCTTTACCCAAGTATTGCGTACAGTATTATGTCATTATTATACACTAAAGTACTGTTTATGGTTGGTAAAAAATACACTACTGTCAAAAAATATAGTACTACTGTCAAGTATTAGTGGCGCTTAAATACTCCACTAATCACCTTTGTTGTACGGTGCGATTATTACGGTTTATTATTAGGGTTTATATTAAAACACTGAAGTTTCAAAACTTCGAATGTTCCAATATTGACCCCTATTCAGAGAAAGCTGAAAATATTGAACATGCAGAACAGCGAATTTTTTCCTAGGGAAAAAATTCACTGTTCCAAAACACATACATACAACACAAGCACACCAAACAAACAGCAATCTACACATATACACCTAAAATCTTATACCTAACCCTACACTAAACTATACACACACCACTAACTATCCACATACCTTAACCCAAACCCTAACCCTAAGGTCAGTCACTATTGCACACTCACCTCACCCGTGCCCTAACCCTAACTCACCTACCCCGCCCTAACCATCATAGCCACACAACTGCACACTTACCTGATCCGTGCCCTAACCCTAACTCACCTAACCCACCCTAACCCTCACGTCCACACAATCGCACACATGTATAACCAGCGCCCTAACTCACCTAACCTGCCCTAACCCTCATGTCCACACAATCGCACACATACCTAACCCACATCCAAACCCTAACTAACCTAACCCGCACTCAATCGCACACTTACCTGAACCAGACCCGTAAATTTCCACCACAGCGCTGAAAATACCGAAGCAACAGAAACGGACAACAGAATTATTTCCCTAGGAAAAAATTTGGTTTTCTGTTGCTTTGATATTTTCAGCTTTTGCTGAATAGGGGGTTGATATTAGAACATTCGAAGTTTTGAAACTTCGATGTTCTAATATAGACTGTTAGAAAAATATGTATTAGTAATATGCATGCCTAGTGCATTCGAAGTTTAAAAAGGGTTAATACATTTATTCTGTTCACAGTGCATAAATCTGCAGAAGCTACATTCCAATCCTGTTATGTCATATGCGCAGCTATGATCTGCTTATGCTTTGGAAATTAACAGGAAAACATTTGATTTCTGCTAATGTCATGAAAATAATAACAGAGATTTCATTTCTACTAATGTCATGAGATTTAAACAGAGAGTTAATGATTTTCTTCTTACGCTATGAGAAAAGTACATAACTGCTGAAGCTATTGATAATGAAAACAAAGGCTGCTTGAAAATATAAACCGTAGTCAGCATTACTTGTACCCAGGCTAGAAATGTACCTTGAAATGTAACACATATATATTAGAACTGCACAACTGAAGAATAGAAAGTTTGTAGTGGGCTAAGACTCAAGCCCAGGTTGTTTTTCTCAAATGTTTTTCATAAATCCAGTCATGTCAGCAGGAAATCCAAGTAACATTTTCTATGTAACACATAGTGAGAGTTTTAAATCTGGACCTGTCAGCAGGAAATCTATAGAATAATACAGAAAGCTGCGTCTAACTACGTCAACCATAGAAAAGTAACATTTCACAGAACTGTATAAAAGAAGCATACTGCCTACTAGTAATTTGGGCAAAATCCTGTATCTGCATGTTTTGTCTCCTTGCTGCAAGTAATAAAGGGTGCCATACCTGAACCTTACGTGAATTGGTCTTTGAAGTTTTTTCCTTTGACAGATTGGTCCTTCGGACCAGAACCCTCACTTCACCTCGGATCAGATGGGCCAGGTGGTTGAAACCGTACGGGGAAGAAACCAAATCGGTTCTTCTTATTTGAAAAGCCCTCCGACTGAATTGTCGTACAAAAGAGGCCAGCCACTTTCTGATCTGCAACTGAAGGACGGGTCTCCACGAACCAGGTGATCAATCACGTAGGCTCAGGTAAGGTGAATCTACTTTTTTCTGTTTTCTGTTTTAGATCAGGGACTAGATTTGTATTGTTTTTGTCAAGACTGTATTTTACCAGTCAGGGACAGAAAAGATTACGGTCTTTGTCATAGATCAGGAGAAACAGAATAGGTAGGCAGTCATTCTGAAGAGACTATAACAAAATCCATGGTACCACATTAAAAATAAGAGAAGTTACGTAACGATCAAAAAAGGGTAGAACAAAATGGGTAATAATTGCACAAAAAGACCCCAAAATCCGCCGTTAACCAAAGACGCAAAATACATGCAGTCACAGCGCGCTGACAATATTAAATACTATTCAAAATGGGTTAATAAGTACGAATTCGATGAAAAATTAGAAAAATTCTCGCTTATCAAACTTGTCAAACAGCTCAAAACCGATTCCAAAGGTCGGGTAAAAAAGCAACGCCAATTAGGAATTCCTCAGGCACACAGGTGGATTGAGGAAGTAAACCGTAGGGAACAAAAGAACAATTCAAAAACAATGTTTTTAGACAAGGAGGACAATAACTTAGTAATAGCATTGGCCCCTCCGTCTCCCTTACCAGAATATGAAGCAAGTGAACAGGTTAGTCCACCCCCACGATATCCTGTTGTCAGTGAAAATAGAGACATTGCAAAAGTAAAACCATTTATTAGAGATCCCATCGGGACCAGATCTCGAATACGGGCAGGTAACTCAAATGAAGGCATTGAGTTATATCAAATGGTTAAGAATTCACGATCTATGAGTGAAGAAGCAATATGTCCACTTATAGAAGTACCCAATCCTCAGGGAGGACAAGATGGTCAGGACCCAACAATTTTAGTGTATAGACCTTGGACTCCGGAAGATATCCGGAAAGCCACTGAGGGAATTCCCCATCCAAAAGTTATTTAGAAAGTTCTCAGAAGATTTATAAGGAATGAGGCTGAGTTATAACTTAAACGGAGAAGAGGTAGAAAAAGAAGTTAGACAAATTGTGGGGCCAGATTGGCACATGATTAGTGGCAACTGGAATCCCCGTGACGCTGCACACAGACCCCTCCCACATAGCAGCGCAGAGCTAGACAGAGTAAAAAGGTCTTACAGACCACCTCTCTGAAAAATGGAAGCCTAGGGCAGACTGGACTTGCATTAACCAATGCATCCAACAAGAACTATTGACCGATATTATGCCAGATTATTAGAATGTTTTAATAACCACTGTGGAATGCAGGTTCCTGAAGATCAAACACAAGATTCTCCATATGAACAGCAGTTAAAAAATGCATTTTTAAAAAAGGCAGTATTGCGCCCATAAGCAGTTTTATTACAAAACACATGGTAGATCATCGTACAAGCAGGTTACCGTCATTACTGTAATATGCTAGGTATGCCGAAAGGCATTTTAATAGCAAAAAGAAAAAGAATGCTTAAGTATTTTCTGTAGAAGATGGAGCAGAAGTTTATGTAGTACAGTCTGGGAAAAAGGGCAAGAAAAATGCACAGGGAAACAATCTGATCAGCGATCAGAAGACTTTGAAGGGCGAAAGAAAAGGGGTGAATGTTTCAAATGCAGTAAAAAGGGACACTTGGCAAGGGATTGCAGGAAAAACAAGAAGGCAACCACGGAAGACAAGGAGGGTGAGGACTGACTATATGGTAGTCAGGAATCACTAGAAGGGGATAGCGGAGAAAGGACAAATGAGAATGTGGTAGAGGATGTGACAGAAGAAATAGAGGAAGTGCAGGAAGTTACTGACAATGAATAAAATGAAATATTAGACCTAGCTTTATTGAGCCTGGAGCTCTATTTAGCAGACACAAAACCAGAAGTTACACTCTTGGTAGAAGGGAGGGAAGTCAAATTCTTGTGTGACTCAGGGGCATCACGAACCCTGATACATCCCTCCAAACTGCCAGAAAACACAGAGTCACCTGATTACATACTGGTAAAAGTAGCTAATGGACAGCTGTACCGGAAGCCCCGCTCCAGTAACACTTCAATAACTGATCCTGTTTCAGGACTGACTCAGAAAAGCAAAATTGTTGTTTCTGCAAAATGCCCAGTAAACCTCTTGGGCAGAGACCTTATGCAACTATTTGGTATAGCAGTAGTCCCAACCATGCAGGGTATGGAAGCACAGCGACAAATTGATACCTTTGCAGTGCAATCGGAGGGTGAAATGTTTTATTGGTACAGCCAGGACTTGGTTACGACTGGTCCAGAGACTGTGACCGAAGAATTAATGAACGTAGCCATCAGCAAGTTCCCCTCCCTTGACATTGATAAACAACACTTGTTGCACTGTAGCCTGTATTATTGTAACACACCAGGACCTGATAAGGAATATGAGCAAGAATTGTTTAAAAATCATGCAAACAGATTGATATTACATAACCTGTACTGGGACACAGAAGGGAACAGTGTAGCCAGCTGTTCACTGCCCCAGGAGTTTTTTGCACTCTATAAATCTAATAGATTACCACATGTTAGCTTAACCAAGGACAAAAACATAGAATGGGCAGACCTAGGAGAAAAAGTCACGAGATGGGAGAAACAGGCAGAATTAGAACTGTCAGAGCAGGGAATACAGATACAGAAGCTGAACTGGATAACTCAGACAGTACAGTTTTGTACCTACCATAAATGTAGATGTCCGATAGGTATGCATCTGCAGTCCTTACATATGGGTTGTCCTGCCTCAGGCAGCCCTTCGGTCGGCCGGATTCCAAAGTCTGGGTCTGGCGTCGACTGATGTCGCCCCTTTCCCGACGTCAGAGCGCCTGGGATATAAAAACGTCAGCAGATGCCATCTTCCTCAGTTTTTCTTGCCCCAGATGCCAGTTGCCCTCTAAGTAAGGCTAAATTTGGAGAGATAAAAAATTCCAAACATGCACATCAATAAAAAACAAATACACCATAAAAGATAACCCCAGATAGCTAAAAAGTGGGATATGTACCCATAGTATACCACAGAGGGGTAGGGGGGAGGGAAAACCTGACTGCAGATGCATACCTATCGGACATCTACATTTATGGTAGGTACAAAACTGTACTATGTCCTTCAAGGATGCATCTGCAGTCCTTACATATGGGTACAATACCATAGCCAAACTGGGGGAGGTAGGACCTAAGAAAAGGAAGGTGTAGCTAACATGCCCTGTAGGATTGCACTAGCAAAGCCTGCTCTGGATCTTGTATATAAGGGCAAATTGTAATGCTTGGAAAACGTATGCACAGAGCTCCATGTAGCAGCTTCTAAAATGTCCTTTGTAGCCACCCCTCTTAAGAAGGCTGTGGAGGTGGCTGTTGCTCTGGTGGAATGAGGCCTTATGTTAGCTGGCACAGCTTTTCCATGAAAGGAGTAACAGAACCGAATGCAATTTCCTATCCATTTTGAAATTGTCTGTTTGGAAATTGCTTTTCTTTGTACACCAGCAGCATATGCTACAAAGAGTTAGTCAGTTTTTCTGTAAGTCTTAGTTCTGTCCAAGTAGTAGCGCAACTGCCTGTGGATGTCCAAAGTATGCAGAAGTTTCTCTCCTTTATTTTGTGGATTTGGAAAGAAGGTCGGCAGGTGAATAGCTTGGTTCAGTGAAACCCTGGATACCACCTTTGGCATGAAAGTAGGATTGGTTCTCAAAGAGACTCTGTCCTGATGAAAAATGAGAAATGGCTGTACTGCCATGAGGGCCTGTAATTCAGATACTCTTCTTGCTGAGGTTATGACCAGAAGGAAGGCAGTCTTCCAAGATAGGAATTGTAGTTCTGAAGATGCTGCTGGTTCAAAGGGAGGAAGAGTTAATTTTTCCAACATGAAGTTAAGGTCCCATATGTAGGCACTGGTGGTTTCCTTGGAGGGTTGATGTTTTTTATCCCTCTTAGAAACTGCCTTAGTAGAGGATGAGAGAATACAGGTGGATCAGTGTTGTACTCTGCTGAAATTGCTGAAGCATGAATCTTTATGGAGGAATAAGAAAGGCCATTATGGAGCATTTCAGCCAAGTATTCCAAAATATGTGGAATGCTCATGACTGCCGGATCTTGACCCTTTGTGGTGTTCCAGGTACGAAATCTTTTCCATTTTGCTGAATATGCTTTTCTTGTGGAAGGCCGCCGGGCTTCCATGATGATATCCTGTACCCTCTTGGATAGTTTATCCTGGCGAGGAGTCAAGGTATTTTCCAGGCTGTCAGCTGTAAGGCTTTGAGGCTGGAGTGCAGAGTCCTGCAATTGTGTTGTGTCAGTAGCAGTGGCCATTGCGGTAGAGGCCAAGGTTTCGTGCGTGACATGCTCCTTAACAGTGGGTGCCAGTGTTGTCTTGGCCAGTCCGGAGCTATCAGAACTACTTTTGGTTGCTCTGTCCTGATCTTCAGTAAGACCTTGGTCATTAATGGCAACGGTGGGAATGCATAGACTGTTAGAGTGTTCCAGCTGAAGGAGAGGGCGTCCACTTTCCATGCTTGAGGATGGTATGTCCTTGTGCAGAATTTCCTCAGTTGATGGTTGTGGTGGGAGGCAAATAGATCTATGTCCGTCCTTCCCCATGATTGTGTTATCTGGAGAAAGATATCTGGGTGCAACATCCATTCGTGTGGATCCATGATGTTTCTGCTCAGGCTGTCCACCAGTACATTGTCTTTTCCTGGTACGAACTAGGAATGCAGCTTTATATTGAGTTTTAGGCATAGTTCCCACAGATTCATTGCCAGCCTGCAAAGAGGGTATGAATGGGTACCTCCTTGCTTGTTTATGTACCACATAACTGTGGTATTGTCTGTCTTTATTAACAGGTGGCCTTGGTGCAGAAAGTGCTTGAAGGCCTTGATGGAATGTATCACTGCCAGCATTTCCTTTTGGTTGATGTGCAGATGCAATTCTTTTTGTGTCCATTGTCCTTGAATGCATTTGCCCTCCATGTGTGCTCCCCATCCATGGTCCGAGGCGTCCGTTGTAACGGTTTGGCTGGTATGTGGCTTGCTGAAAGGCAGGCCCTTGTTTGACTGGCTTGCTTTTGCCCACCACAGGAATTCCTTTTGAAGGCATGGAATGAGGGGGATCAAAGTTTCTAGGCTGTGACTGTGCTGAGACCATAGACTCCTTAGGTACCATTGTAGTTTCCTCATATGCAGCCTTGCTTGTGGAATCAGAAGAATGCAAGATGCCATGAAACCCAGGGCCTGCAGGATTTTCCTTGCAATAAGCTGGGTTTGTGTTATCAGATTTCTGAAGTAATCCGGTAATTGTGCCTGTTTTTCTTCTGTGAGAAAAGCCATTTGGGTGTTTGTATCCAGTTTTGCACCCAGGAAAATTATTCATTGGGATGGAACAACTCTTGATTTCTGAATGTTGACTGTGTATCCCAAGGCCTGTAGTAGTCGGATGGTATAGTTTAAGTGTTTTACCAGTGTTAGCTGGCTGTCCGCTTGTATGAGGCAGTCGTCCAGGTATGGGTATATTTGAATCCCCTGAAGTCTGCAATGTGCAATTACTGATGCCAGGCATTTCGTGAATACTCTGGGCGCAGAAGATAAGCCAAAGGGCAATGCTGAGAATTGATAATGCTCTGAACCTGCAAGAAATCTGAGGTGTCTTCTGCAACTTTGTCTGATAGGGACATGCAGGTATGCCTCCTTGAGGTCTAGAGTTACCAGCCAGGACCCCTTGCCCAGCATGGGAAGGAGTTGCTGTAAGGTCAGCATTTTGAATTTCGGCACGATGAGATAAGTATTCAGTGCAGACAAGTCCAATAGGCCTCCATTGCTTTTCTTGGAACAAGGAATAGTTTGGAATAAAATCCTTGGCCTTGTTCTGTGAGAGGAACCCTTTTTATTGCTTTCATTTGTAGTAGTTTGGAAATTTGCTTGAAAGCCTCTGCCTTTTGGTTTGGTGGCAGGTTTGGCATGCCTTGTCTTTTTGGTATTGTATGAAAATGGAATCTGTATCCTTTGTCTATTATTTGCAGTATCCATTTGTCCTTTGTAATACTGTGCCAATTTTTTGAGAATAAAGATAGCTTTCCGCCCAAAGGTGCTTCCAATTGAGCCCTGGTTGGCGGGGTCAAAGTCAAGTCATTGAGATGGTCCTTGTGTAGTAGTTGTAGGCCCTGCAGTGCCTCTCTGGTTAGGATGCTGCCATTGAAGTCCTCTGTAGGAGCCTCGAGCTTGCCCTCTACCTCTGGCACGCCTGTTCCTGCCTCTTTGAGATCTGTCTGTGTCCGGAAAGGACCAATTCTTAGAAGGTCAATTTCTGCTGAACCTTGGTGGTTGGACCTGGAGAAAATCTTTGACTGTTTGTACTGATTTAGCCTTTTCCTCAAATTTCTTTAAGACCTCTTGAGCTGTGGAGCCAAATAATTTTTGCTTTTCCAGCGGAGCATCTAGAAGCTTTGCTTTAACATGATCTGGCAGAGTTTGTTCCTTCAGCCAAGCATGTCTACGTATGACTGCACCTGTCATTGCTGACCTACATGAAGCTTCCAATGCATCATAACCACACTGCAAGAAATGGTTGCTAACCTGCTGGGAATTATGTACCAGATCCTGAAGTGCCTTGCGATCTAGGGGTTCAGGCGAAGATAGTTTTTTATGCAATTCATCTAACAAATACTCATGGTACTGTATCATATGGAATTGACAATTTAATGCCCTCATAGAAAGAGTGGAAGAAGTATACACGTTTTTACTCCATCTCTCTAAAGCCCTGGACTCCCTTTCAGAAGGAAGAGGATTTTTAGAAGTGGTGGTTGCAACCCCTTTAGGGCCCTGGGAAACAGTTTCTGGGTCAGCAGAGTGGCCTTTGTAAAGGAAATGATGCGAGTCCGGGACCCTGTAGTACCTGTCGGGCTTGACAGGAGCTGGAGGAAGGGAGTCAGGGGAAATGCTTGACTCAGAGTACACATCATCAATGACATTTAAAATAGGAGGAATAGCCAAAGGTCTATGCTGAGGTAAATGCAAAAAAGTCCTTAACCTCTTCCTGGAATCAGAGAATTCCTGGCCCTGCCATTTGAAATGCTCTCTCATGGAGTGAAGGGTCTCCCCAAAGGACAGCTCTTCAGGAGGGGAGCCGAGGGAATAGATTCCTCTGCATCAGAATCTTCGTAGGCCGTAAAGGCCTCCTCCTGGTAGTCTGATAGGGCAGAGTCATCTGAGGCCTCATCAGAAGACTGGGGATCTGTGTGCTCAACCCTGGGCCTTTTGTCTAGAGGAGGTTGAGCCCCCCTGTCCGGATGTGGCTGAGAGCCCCTAATTAAGGAAATAAGGTCCTCAGCTAAACTTAAAATCTGTGAACCGGTAGTGGATCCCTGAGGAATAGCCTTGGGAGGGAGAGATTTTGGCTGTTTTGTCAGTTGGAAACACCAAGGATTCTGTTTCAGCAGAGACAGAGACACTCGCGGTAGGCCTAGGCGTGGTTTCGGCCGAAACCACGGTCCGCGTGTGTCGGTCCTTGTCGTTCCGTTTATTGGGTAAATGAGGATTCGGAAGCTCCGACGGCATATTGTAACAGTAACTATCCCAAAAATTCCTCTGCAAACTCCGCCCGGCGCCTAAGAGTGCGTCTATTGAAGGAAGCACAGGCAGCACAGGCCGAGACGTCGTGGTCTGGGCCTAGGCAGGGAAGGCAGTAAGAGTGAAAATCCTTATGAGGTATTTGTTTCCCACAAGTTAAACAATTATTAACTTTAACCGTTTGATCTGACGTCGGCTGAGGCAAGAAAGAGTCCCCAACGGGGTACTTAGCTTTTTGAAGTCTTCGGTAGCTGAAATTACAGGAGCTGGCCGACCGGCACTTGCGAACTGCTTCTGCTTCGGGCACCGCACAGCAAGAAAGAGGGAGGAAGATGGCGTCGGCTGACGCTTTTATATCCCAGGTGCTCTGACGTCGGGAAAGGGGCGACATCAGCCGACGCCGGACCCAGACTTTGGAATCCGGCCGACCGAAGGGCTGCCTGAGGCAGGGCAACCCATAAGGACTGCAGATGCATCCTTGAAGGACATCTACCCAGCCGTACACTTGCAGTCTAGCAAGGACAGCTGATTAGCACTCCTATTAAAGGAGAAAGAGAATGCCTTACAGAATATACCAGAAACTCTCTGGTCAACAGGAAAATCAGATGTAGGACTAATTCGTACAGCGGGTCCAGTTACTATCACGCCAAAATCAGCATTTAGACCACAGAAAAGACCATATCCCTTAAGAAAAGTAGCAGAGGCAGGAATCAAACCTATCATAGCAGCTTTACTTAAGGAAGGGGTGCTGGTGGAATCTCCCGATTCACCATGTAACACACCCTTATTTCCTGTTAAAAAAGCAAATGGAGAATGGTGTATGGTCCAAGATTTACATGCTGTAAATGACGCAGCAATACCAAGAGCACCTACAGTGCCAGACCCACACACACTGTTGAATGATTTAAAACCACAACAGAAATATTTTTCTGTGGTAGATATCAGCAATGCGTTCTTTTCAATACCAATACACCCTGACAGCCAGTATTGGTTTGCATTCACATTTCAGGGGAAAAGATATACATATACGCGACTACCACAGGGATATTGTGAAAGTCCAACAATATTCTCACAAGAAATGGCAAGCAACTTGGCGGGATTTACCCCACCAAGAGGCAGTCAGATTTTACTTTATGTTTATGACATCTTGCTGGTGGCCCCCCACCCAGCAAGATTGCAAAGATGATACCATAGCGCTATTACGATTTTTAGCCACTGAAGGACACAAGGTAAACAAAAATAAACTGCAGCTTTGGAAAAAACAAGTCAAATACCTGGGATATGTGATATCCAAGGAAGGTAGAACATTAGATGAGAACAGAAAAGTAGCAATTTTGCAAGCACCAAAACCCACTACCAAGAAGGAAATGATGTCCTTCCTGGGTACAACAAATTTTTGCCGGAGTTGGATTCCAAACTATGCCTTGGAATCTGCACCTCTGACTGACCTGATATATAAAAAGCCTATGGCAGCACAGGATTTGTTACAATGGACACCAGAGGCAGAATCTGCTTTCCGCAAACTGAAACAGTTAATAGCGTTCTCATTAGTTCTGGGATTACCAAACTACCATAAACGTTTTTTCCAAACTGTAGATTGTAAGCAAGGTTATATGACATCAGTGTTAACACAACAGCATGGGGACAAGCAACGCCCCATTGCTTACTACTCATCACAACTAGACCCAGTGGCACGGTCCTTACCTCACTGTGTACAAGCAGTAGTTGCAGCTGCAATGGCAGTACAGGCTTCGGTCTCAGTAGTTTTATTCCACCCTCGCACCTTGAGTGCGCCTCATGCAGTCGCGATTATTTTACTGCAAGAGAAGGTAGCATATCTTTCCCCTGCTAGGCATCTTTCCTGTATGACTATATTGTTGAGCCAACCTCACATGACAATTGAACGATGCACGACTTTGAACCCTTCTACCTTGCTCCCAACCCCTGCAGACGGCACACCACACCGCTGCCTGCAGGTGATTGAGCAAAAGACACTACCTAGAAAAGATCTCACGGATGCCCCCTTGGATGATGCCGAGGTGACATACTATGTGGATGGTTCGTGCAAAAGGGGTCCTGCAGGACAGAACCTAGTAGGATGTGCAGTAGTTTCTGACACAGAGTATAGAAGCAAAACCTTTACCACACAACTTATCTGCACAGGCAGCAGAATTGATTGCCCTGACACGGGCATGTACCTTAGCAAAGGGTAAATGTGTAAACATTTTTACTGACAGCCAGTACGCTTTTTCTACTGTACATGTTTCTGTGCAACAGTGGAAAAACCGAGGAATGATAACGTCTACTGGCAAACCTATCAATCGTGCACAGTTTATTTTAGATCTTTTAGAATCTATTCAGTTACCTCAGAAAGTAGCTATTTGTAAATACACAGCTCACACCAAGCAACAAGATAGGATTTCAAAAGGTAATGCGAGAGCTGATACAGCTGCAAAACAAGCAAATTCAGAAGTTTTTCTTTTAAATGAGGAACTACAACCCTCTGAGATTTTAGACTTGGAAATGTTAAAGACAATGTAGACACTCTACGCAAGCTGAAAAACAAAGATGGGTAAAACGAGGAGCAATTCTCGAAAAGGGGCTGTACATCTCTAAAGAAGGGAAACCGATACTACCATATAATTTGTTTAGATATGCAGCTTTGTTGAGCCATGGGCAATGCCATGTCTCAACAGGGGGGATGGTACAGCTGGTGAACCAGGTGTTCACAACGTACGTATTTACAAACTACTCTAAAAAATTTTGTTTGATGTGCCAAATTTGTAACAACTATCATGCACAAGAGGCGTTAAAGCCCAAGCAAGGGAGTTTCCCTACACCATCATATCCGTTTCACACTATCTGTATGGATTTCATAGAATTGAACAAATGTGAAAATAAAAAGTATTGTCTTGTCATTGTAGATATGTTTTCCAGAAGAGTGCAAGCCTTTCCAACCAAAAATCCAGATGCAGCCACAGTAGCAAAAGTTCTTGTCAAAGAAATCATCCCTAGATTCGGCATTCCGGAAAGGATCTACAGTGACAACGGTACACACTTTGTAAACCATACCATACAGCAATTAAGTAAGCATTTTGGTATTTCTTTAAAAAATCATTGTGCATACCATCTGCAATCTGCAGGGCTAGCTGAGAGGCATAATGGAATATTAAAGAATAAATTAAGAAAATTAATAGAGACAGGAAAGAACTGGGTGTATTGTCTGCCACTGGCACTGTTGAGCATGAGAACTGTTACGACTGCAAAAGGATTGACTCCTTTTGAAAAACTGTTTGGAAGGGCTTATTATACACCTCAGTGGAAACTTCTCATGCCCGCAGACCAGGAAGCTGACTATACACTAACTGAATATATGAGAAATTTGTTGAATTTTAAACATTTGTTGCAGTCAAATTCTGTTTCAGATAAAGAACAAACCGAAACATCGGAAGTGGCAGTGATCCCAGGGGACTGGGTGTGGATCAAGGCCATAAAAAAGAAAAACTGGACGTCACCAAGGTGGGAAGGTCCATACCAGGTGCTTATTTCGACACCTATTGCAGTCAAAATCGCAGAGCGAGCCTCGTGGATCCACCTGACACACTGCAAACTAGTTAAGAACTTTGAACTGGACAAACATCTTACCTCTCCATCGGGGCCCTCAGCACAAAGTCTGGCTACAAAGGGGGGGGGGGTCAGATCAATAGGACTGATCTGTCAAAACCCCAGTGAAGAAACCATCGGTGCTGAAGGTCCTATTAGAGCAGAGAGTAAGATGACATGTCAAAAGCAAAAATTATAGAATCCAGAAAAATCCAAATAAAACTAAACGGAGGAGTCGGAGAAAAAGTACAGTTTTGTACCTACCATAAATGTAGATGTTCGAGGATCCCCATTGCTGCAGTCCTTACTATTGGGTATAGTCCGCGTCCAGTCGGCCCGAATACCAGAGTATAAGGCTGACGCCGGTCAGGGCGCATTAGACTGACGCCAGTACGCCAGGGTACTAATGCGCATGACCGACGTCATATCCTCAGTCTTTTCTTGCCCCAGATGTCAGAAGACCCTAAAAAGACAAGGCCCAAAATACCTGCACCAAAAATATGTACAATATATACAAGAATATATACAAAAATATAAGCATGTAACCTCACCTACACAACCACCCCTAAACACAGAGGAAGGAGGGAGGTAAATTGGACTGCAGCAATGGGGATCCTCGAACATCTACATTTATGGTAGGTACAAAACTGTACTATGTTCTTCGCTCCCATTGCTGCAGTCCTTACTATTGGGTAGAATCCCAAAGCAGAGGTAAGGGAGGCTGGCAAACATAAAGAAGCAGGAGCTGACAACATGCCTTGCAAAACAGCTGTGGCAAAACCAGCCCTAGACTTAGAGTAGATAGGAAGGTGATAATGCTTAGAGAAAGTATGCACTGAACTCCAAGTAGCTGCTTCCAAAATATCCTTAGTTGCCACCCCTTAGAAATGCTGTTGAAGTGGCAGTAGCCCTAGTGGAATGAGGCCTAATCCCAGCTGGAATCTCCTTGCCATGATGGGAATAAAAAAATGCAATGCAAAAGCCAATCCACCTAGAAATAGTTTGTTTTGACACAGGCTTGCCCTGTGAACTCAAAGCAAAAGAAACAAACAACTGCTGAGACTGCCTGAAATCCTTAGTCCTGCTTAAATAATAACGCAATTGCCTGTGTACATCTAAAGTGTGCAAAATCTTTTCCCCTTTATTTTGGGGTCTGCATAAAAGTAGGCAAATGAATAGTTTGGTTTAAAGCCACACTAGAAACCACCTTAGGCATAAAGGAAGGATTAGTA
Source organism: Protopterus annectens (assembly GCF_019279795.1). Lineage (NCBI taxonomy): Eukaryota > Metazoa > Chordata > Ceratodontiformes > Protopteridae > Protopterus > Protopterus annectens. The sequence goes on from NC_056738.1 coordinate 261,801,656, forward strand.
CGTAATGATACCCTATCCTTATGGAAAATCAAAATGGCTCTACTGCCATAAGGGCCTGCAACTCAGACACCCTTCTTGCAGAAGTAATAGCCAACAGAAAAGCAGTCTTCCATGACAAGTATTTCAATTCAGCAGTAGCCGCAGGCTCAAAAGGTTGTAGAGTAAGTTTTTCCAACACAAAATTGAGATCCCAAGCAGGAGTAGGAGCTCTCACGGGGGTCTTATATTCTTTGCCCTCTAAGAAACTGCTTGAACAAAGGGTGCGAAAACAATGGCGGGTCACAATCATAGTGAGCTGAAATTGCTGCAGCATGAATCTTAATGGAAGAGAAGGACAAACCTTTGTCCAATAACTCAGTAAGATATTGAAGAGCCACACTCAAATTAGGCTCAGAAACCTGCAAATTCTTTGCTGTACTCCAAAATAAAAAATCTCTTCCATTTTTCTGCGTACACTTTCCTTGTACTAGGTCTTCTAGCTTCCATAATCACATTTAAAACTTGTTGAGGAAGTTGAGACCTGCTGTGTTTCAACACAGAATATGCCAGGCTGTTAGATGAAGAGAGTGAAGCTTGACATTGAGCAGATGACCATCCTTCTGAGATAACAGATGAGGAATCAGAGGTAAAGGCCATGGAGGCTTCCTTACCAGACTCCGTAGTAGTGGGTACCAGTGTTGCCGAGGCCAATCTGGAGCTATCAAAATCATCCTTGGCCTGTCTTGTCTGACCTTTAATAGTACCTGTGGAAGAAGAGGCAGAGGAGGAAAGGCATACACATGAAGGTTTTTCCAACTGAAAGACAGAGCATCCACTTTCCAAGCTGTGTGATGAAACCCCTTTGTGCAATACTGTGGCAGCTGGTGGTTTAGTGGAGAAGCGAACAGATCTATGTCTGGAGTCCCCCATGACACTGTCAATTTTGAAATACATGAAGATCCAGTTTCCACTCGTGGGGATCCATGATTTGTCTGCTTAACACATCTGCTAAGGAGTTCTGTGCTCCTGGCAGAAACCTTGCCTGAAGAGTTAGTTGCAAGCCTAGCGCAGTCTCCCATAAAATCATTGCTTGCCTGCATAGAGGATAAGAATGTGTTCCCCTTGTTTGTTGATGTACCACATGACAGTTGTGTTGTCTGTTAGAATCAACACCTGCCCTGGAAGAAGTAACTCCTTGAAAGCCATTAATGCAAACTGGACTGCTAACATCTCCTTCATATTGATATGTAGATGCTGTAGTCTGGCAGGCCACTTGTCTTGTATCCACTTTCCATTTAGATGAGCTCCCCAAGCAATGTCCGAGGCATCTGTCGTTAAAATCTGACTCGCCTCTGGCGGGTCACAGAGAGTCCCTTGTTTAGGTGACATTCCTGAGCCCACCACAAAAATTCTTTTTGAAGGCAAGGTATTATTTGAATGACAGTGTCCAAATCCTGGCAGTGCTGTGTCCATACATTTTGAGATACCATTGTAGCTTCCTCATATGCAGTTTGGCATTGGGAAGCACCAGAATACAAGATGCCATGAACCCTAATGCTTGAAGGACTGTCCTTGCAGTCAGCACGGACTGATGAGATAGTTGATGGAAGTAAAGTGACAGACTCTTTTGTTTGTCCGGGGTTAAAAGGCCATCTGGGCTGCTGTATTCAGTCTCACACCCAGAAAGCACATGTCTTGAGAGGGTACTAGACTGGACTTTATTTCGTTCACAGAATACCCTAGGCATCTTAGCACTGCTATAACATATTCCAGATGTTGTAGAAGGTCTTCCTTTTCTTGAGCCAGAATCAGGCAGTCGTCCAAGTAAGGATAGATTTGAATTCCTTGAAGCCTGAAGTAAGCTATCACTGGAGCCAGAACCTTTGTGAATACTCTGCAGTAGATAAGCCAAAGGGCAATGCAGAGAACTGATAATGAGAATTTCCAGCTCGAAACGCAGATACTTCCTGCAACTTAGCCTTATAGGCACATGAAGGTAAGCTTCCTTGAGATCTAAAGTTACCATCCAGTGATCTTTGCCCAGCAGAGGTAAAAGCTGTTGTAACGCCAACATCTTGAACTTGGGAATGTCCAGAAAAGTGTTGAGGAGAGATAAATCCAAAATTGGTCTCCACGTGTTCCCCTTCTTTGGTACTAGGAACAGGCGAGAATAAAATCCTAGGCCCCTTTCTGATACAGGGACTGGCTGAATGGCCCCCATCCGGAGTAACTGAGAAACTTGCTTGTGAGCCTCCTTTCTTTGTGGAGGAGGAACGTCTGGCATGCCTTTGAAAGGGGTCATTGTATGGAAATAAAATCTGTAACCGTGGTGAATGATATCCAACACCCATTTGTCTTGAGTAATTAAATCCCAATTTTCTTTGAAAAGAGACAGTCTTCCTCCCAAAGGAGCTGCCAGACGAGAATCTACTGGCAGCTGAAAAGACAGGTCATTGGGTCTGTTTACGAAAGGACTGACCCCTGCCCTCACCAGAAGTCTGAGCAGGTGAACTCCTGTTCTAGGCCTAAAGAACCTTGAGCCCTGCCCCTACCACGTCTAGACCTACCCCTAGACTGGGAATCATAAGCAGGATATGTCCACCCCTTAGCAGGCCAATTTCTACTAAACTTGGGCTGCACCTGCAAAAAATCTTTAACAGTTTGCATAGACTTAGCTTTGTCTTCCATTTTCTTTAAAACTGCTTCCACAGGCGATCCAAACAACACATCAGACTGTAAAGGAGCATCCAAAATCCTTGTCTTAACATGCTCAGCTAAATTCTGATCCTTCAACCAGGCATGCCTGCGAAGAACAGAACTAGTAGCAGCCCCCCTCGAGGAGGCCTGTACAGCATCAAAACCACATTGCAAAGAATGCTTACCCACTTGTTCAGACACATGAAATACAGTTATTCACTTTTTCTGACATCCGGTTAAATACTGAGGCAAGAAAAAACCAAAATGTTCCCCAACGGGGTACTTAGCCAACTCTGTTTCGGTCTGAAACTCCGGTTTCGGAAATATTTCAGAACGCCAACCTGCACTCGCAAAACTGCTTCTGCATCGGACCATGGCAAAAAGACTGAGGATATGTCGGTCATGCGATTAGTACCCTGACGCACTGGCGTCAGTCTAATGCCCTGACCGACGTCAGCCAGCCTTATACTCTGGTATTCGGGCCGACTGGACGCGGACTATACCCAATAGTAAGGACTGCAGCAATGGGGAACGAAGAACATCAGGAATGCAGAACAACCATTTCCTCAGAAGTATTGCATAATCATCCTGTTAACTGTACTAGTGACAATAATCTTTTTGTTGTGGCCATTCCTTTTCCCAGCCACACAAACTGAACTGAATAAACGTGGAGAGATGCACGTAGAGTGGCACCCAAATTTCAACACTTACCAGGCAATCAAATATGTGTATGCAGAGACCCTTCAATGTTTCGAATTGCTGGATTTGCACAGCTTTACAACAGTATACGGGGGGTTATTGTTAACTTCAGTCCCCCTAGGAGCCAACAAGGCCTGGGAAAATTTAGTCTATGATACATAAGATGTTACATCACAAGATAAAGTAGCACTGCACTTGTTCGACAGAAGGGGACTGTGTTTTTTTACAAAAATTATGCAGTTCAGGTGGGTTGGAGCAATTGCAATGTGACTGTTCCCTATAGATGCTACAATATAACTGATAACACAGGTTCCTATTGCAACACAACCTATGATTCATTTTTTGAACTGATGCATAGGACAACTGATGAAGTAAGACATAATGCTGACCTCTATACACAACTGATTATAGTTGACAAAAAAATGTTTCATCCAGAACCAGGACATAGTAAAGTTACTATAAAAGTAGAGGACTGTTATTTTGTATGTGGTAGGAAAGCATAACAAGTGGTTACCTGAGAATTGGTCCGGCAGTTATTTGGGGTACCTGGTTCCGGCCATACGACACAGCAGTTTTGCCTCGGGAAAATTCAAAATGTTAGACGAGAATTCAAGAAGCCTGTCAATCCAGTGGGGCAGATCAATGTGGGCTGGAAACTCCATCACGCTGTGGGCATAGGGAAAAATGGACTGTCGCATATGGACTTGGGTGATACCATCATCTCGTGGGCAGGTATACTGCCAGCATATGGAGCAACAAAATTAATCTGGGAACTGAGAAAACTGTCTAAACTTCTCAAAATAATGAGCAATGCAACCTTTTCCGCTCTAGAATTGGTGACTGATGAACTAACTGCCATGAGAACTGTAGTGCTTCAAAACCGCATGGCTCTCGACTTCACCCTAGCGGCGAGAGGAGGTACTTGTGCTTTAATCCAGGAGGAGTACTGTTCGTATATTCCTGACCACAAACACGAGATAGACAATCACCTTGAGGTAATTCAGCAAGTGTCGGCTATGACCAAACCAGGACCAAATCCATTGACGGACTTTTTCCAGAGATTGTTTGGGGGGTGGGGCAGTATCCTGATGAACATCCTGATTGCCATCTGTGTAGGAATGATCCTACTGGTGGTATGTGTTTGCTGCTGCATCCCCTGCATGAAAAGACTGATTAAAGACTTTATAGACATGTCAGTTTCAGAAACCTTATACCAAGGTGCTGAACTTGAAGAATTGTTGAAAAATTGAAAATGCTTTCATAAGTTTAAACTGAATGACTCACTTAACTGCAAATCCTGAGTAGGAGGAGGTTAGGGGAAGAAAACATAATTTATGCTTATTTTGAAAGTGGAATACAAGTATTAAAAGGGGGGAAATATTAGCAAAATATGTATTAGTAATATGCATGCCTAGTGCATTCGAGGTTTAAAAAGGGTTAATACATTTATTCTGTTCACAATGCATAAATCTGCAGAAGCTACATTCCAATCCTGTTATGTCATATGCACAGCTATGATCTGCTTATGCTTTGGAAATAAACAGGAAAACATTTGATTTCTGCTAATGTCATGAAAATAATAATAGAGGTTTCATTTCTACTAATGTCATGAGATTTAAACAAAGAGTTATTGATTTTCTGCTTATGCTATGAGAAAAGTACATAACTGCTGAAGCTACTGATAATGAAAACAAAGGCTGCTTGAAAATATAAACCGTAGTCAGCATTACTTGTACCTAAGCTAGAAATGTACCTTGAAATGTAACGCATATATATTAGAACTGCACAATTGAAGAATAGAAAGTTTGTAGTGGGCTAAGAATCAAGCCCAAAGGCCAGGTTGTTTTTCTCAAATGTTTTTCATAAATCCAGTCATGTCAGCAGGAAATCCAAGTAACATTTTCTATGCAACACATAGTGAGTTTTAAATCTGGACATGTCAGCAGGAAATTTAAGTAACATTTTCTATAGAATAATACAGAAAGCTGTGTCTAACTATGTCAACCATACAAAAGTAACATTTCATAGAACTGTATAAAAGAAGCATACATGATTTTGCCCAAATTACTAGTAGGCAGTATCGGCATGTTTTGTCTCCTTGCTGCAAGTAATAAAGGGTGCCACACCTGAACCTTACGTGAATTGGTCTTTGAAGTTTTTTCCTTTGACATAGACCCTATTATTACAGTACAGTGTTTTTATCTTTATCATACATATTTGGGATTTTGGTGCTTTCTGGTGGTTACTGGTACAATTCTGAGCACATTCTGTTAATCTTCAAGGGTGTGTTGGACTTGCATTTTCAACTTATGACAAACCCCCAGGAACATAAGTAGGGGAGAACCTGTCTGTACATGGAATACATCAGTTAGAGTTCAAACTAGTTGGAGGCATCATTAATAAAAATCTCCATTCCTGGAGGCTTACCCTACGGTCAGCAAAATCCGATGAAAATCTCTCTCTCGCTCTCTCTCTTCTTTAAGAAATGTCTGCCTCTACAAAATCAGATACTTCAGACAGCATTATACAACTAGAGTCACACTTCATTGAATGGGTTGGTAAATGGCTTACTGATAGAACCCACACTGTAAAAGTAGCCGACTCCAAATCCAGCTCCAGACAAGTGACAAGTGGAGTACCTCAGGGTTCAGTCCTGGGGCCGCTCTTGTTTGGCATCCACTTCTCTGAAGTACAGGTCAACACTAAGGGACTCTGGCTAACAAAGTTTGCAGATGACTGCAAACTGGGAGCCATTATTGAATCCCCAAATGATGTGGATACTCTACAAAAGGGCCTTACAGAAACAGATGCTTGGTGCCAGAGCCATGGGCTCAAGCTCAATGCCAAGAAATGTATTGTTATCCCCTTTGGGAAAAAACATGTATCCATGAATTACTATATAGGTGGCAGTACACTAAACACAGAAAGTGTGATAACAGACTTAGGGACATAGGTGGACAGTGGTCTCACCTTCGATAACCACATCGCCACAACAGTCAGGAAATCCTTCTATGTGGCACACCTCATCACGAACGGCTTTTCATCCAGAAAAAAGGAGGTCATTGTCCCACTGTACTCATCCCTCATTAGACCCATTATAGAATACAACGCCCCATTTGGTATGTACCTCTCAAGACATCTGCAACAACTGGAAAGGCCTCAGAAATACCTCACTAAAAGAATCACAGGCCTAAAGCAGATGCCCTACGCTGACCGCCTTAAAAAACTCCAGCTATACTCTGTCACATATAGTCTACTCAGAGGCGATCTCTGCTTAACATACAAGGCCATGTCAAACCCAGAGCTGTTGGACATGCTACACTTAAAGAAATCCCAATCCCTCAGAGCTACAAGCTCCAGGGATCTAAACCTTGTCATCACAATAAACAAAACATGCTGGAGGGATAGGTTCCTGACCCAGAGACTCCCCAGACTCTGGAATAGATTGCCCATACATGTCAAGCAGAGTGCCTCTTTGGACCTCTTCAAGAGGAACCTTGACGACTGGATGGGAGAAAAGAAATTCACCCCAGGGATCACGTCAGTCGCCCTGCTAGACAGGGGTCCAGGAAAGTAAATAATGTGGGAAGAAATAGCCAGGGAATTGTTATGGCTAGGCTTGTATAGGCCCTAGGGCTGATAGCCTAGTACCAACCTATGAACCATTGTAAATGGATTGGGAGAAGCAAGCAGCACACACTAGGGCAAAACAAAGTAAAATCCTTAAACGCTACCCAGTTATTATAACAGACTCACAGTAGAAACCTGTCAATTCTACTTTGGAGCAGTAGGATACACATCCTACAGGAAGTCAACAGTCAACATAAATAATCAACTTTATAGGAATTTTTAACAAAATCCAAGCTCACATTCTTGTGTTCACAGTGTAAGGTACCTTAGGTCACTTCCTCCAACTGTGGCCATTATGCATTTCTTTATGTAATGCAACCCTGATGAAACGGATAATAGAAGTATACTAAATGGGACTGGTCTAAGCCCTGAACTCGGTAACACCCAAATATTTTCACTTTCCCACCTAAATGTCAAACTCTCCTTCATATCATATAGGTAACTTCCTATTCACCTCACTCTTCTGCCCTAGCTCAACACCTTATAATTTCCCTTCCATCCTCCCATGAGGTAATATGTCAAAAGCTTATTGAAGTCCAAATACATTATATGTACAGGACCATCTCTTATGGTACACAAGTTTAATCAGATAGGACCTCTACTGCACAACACCAAACTGTCAGCCCTTAGCAAGAGACTTAAAATCCAGTAATTTCATCATCCATCCTCACAGAAACTTTACCATAACCTTATCTGGAATAAAAGTACGACTACCAAGCCTGTAATGGTTTATATACAAGCGTTCAAATCACAGAACCATTACAACTGTGGGCTCTCAGTCCCTTCTAACATGTTTCCATTGTAAGAGTTAGAGAAGTGAGGCAATGGGCCAGCCCCTTAGAAACTGATTTAGAGATGGGCTTTCCCCTCCTCCTGAATGCAAGACATTAACAGTAGATCTGTGGTTATGAAGTCCTCATTCTACCTAGATAATATCTCACTTGCTTGCAGAAGCATAAGGGAATTAAGGACAGTTTCTCCCTTGTACTGGGGATTACAGAAGAAAATAAGCTACTTAACATGGTTGAAAGAGAGACTAGTTCAAAGACTGACCATGTCCTTATGGAAAACAAGAAAGGGCTCTCTCCATACAGAGGTCTACAGTTCTATAATTATAATTCTATAATTAGTTTAGCTGATGTAATAGCAAGAAAGCAATCAGCCTTCCAAGACAGGCATTTAAAACAGATACAACAGCAAGCTCAAAGGGGAGGGGATACACTGTCACATTTTCCAAGGCATAACTCAAATCCCATGGATATGCAATACCTTTGCTAGGTGGTGGCAAATACAGGACTCCCACATGGAAGTCATTAATAGGTGGCAGGGATGCAAAGGGGAATTCACAGACATACAAGCTGAAATGGCAGAAAGAGATATACATTAAAATAAACATACACCAGTCTGGATTTGAACAGCTCGCTTAATTATTACAAAATTGAGGATGCCAATGCCATGCCAGCATTCTGATCATTTCTGTGGAACCATAGAAGAAAAACTCCTCCATTTGGATAAGTAGGGCTTCCTTATGACAGGATTCCTAGTCTCCTTAATGACAGACAACAGTTGCATCAACTAAGCAGTGCGTCACAGTCTTAAGTTTGAGGTTACTAGGGCCCCCTGGCCTGAAGTGAGGAAGTCCATTTGCAAAGGCAGCATATAGAGTTTCACCCTGACATCTGAATGAGGAGGAACCTTCTCATATGCATCCTTGCCAGGGGTACGAGTACTGCACTAGTATTGTGGAAGCCATGAATTCCAATACCCTTAGGAACTCCCATGTTATGGCCAATGATTCTAATTTCATGGTTTGAAAGTATTGTCCAAAATATTCCATTCATTATGAGGGAGGCAACATTTCAGCAGTTACATACAAAATTTCTACACACACTATGGTTGTCTGTGTCCCTACACCATGAAAGGAGCTTGCTTATCATTACAATCTACAGTTTGTAACATACTAGTGAAACAGGTGTCATTACTGTAAAACAAACATTTCCAAAAGCTTTATTATGGCATGAAACTTCTAAACCATTTCCACACATATGGCAAGCAGGTCTGTCCTTACGTACAGACCAACTAGGCAGCTGCCTAGCATGCTGTTCTTCCATAGGTGCTTTCCTTCTTTCTTTTATTTATTTATTTTTGCAACAAAGAAAAGTTGCATTTCCATGTTCTAAAAACCAAAATGTTTAAATGTCGCGGTACACCTTAGTTTAATGAAAATATGCCCACAGTACTACAGGCCCTTTGGGTGAGGTGTTGCAATTGACGTGACCATAAGTCAATGTTACACTTGAATGTTGCAGAATATCCCAGAAAGTTCAAAGTGTAACATGTACGGACTATGGGGCTTGGAGTGAGATTAGTGAGAAGAAGCTGAAAATTCCATTAGATGTAGTTTGAGAGAAGTATTTTTAGATGAGTACAGGGGGTTGGGAAACATGAGGGATAGATTTTAAATATTAATGAATTACTTCTGTTCGATTCTCAGCTACAGCGTCTTGTGTGTGGAGACATGCGTGAATGGGCGTACCTTCATTGAAGGTTGTGCGTCAGAGCTGGCAACTCGGCACGTAAAAATCTACTGCCAATCATTAGCAGACCGGAGTTCAGCTGTGGCGACCCCTAACCGGGAAAAGCCGAAAGACACAGCAACTTAAGTTAACAGAATAGGCTTGCACATTAAAGTGCATTTTCTGAACAATAAGAAGGATAAAACTCCATTTCTGGCATTACTGATCAGCTGTAATCCTCAGTGACCTACCTAAAAATAAAACATTTTAGAAGGGACTCCGCGGCAAAAAGAGAGGCAAAAAATCAGGCAGAGTCAACTGGTATGGAGAAAAAAATTAATAAATATAATCTGAGATCAGCACAAACTAGCTATAATTGTTGGAGCTGACCGTGAAAGAATGCACTTGTCATTTGTGATATCCACAAACTAGCTAAAACTGCTGGTGCTGTCTGGGGAGGAAAAACATTTACTAGCTGCTGTCATTTACTCATTACTCTGATTTTGTGATTTCTGTAAAGAAACTTGGAATACTTTGTGTTTCAACTGTCTGCATAGACTAAAGGTGAAATGCATTACACGGCCATCCTGTTTTATCACAGACATTTGAATTGCCTACAGAAGTGGCTATAACGGCTGGGTTGAGGGTTAGAGTTGTCTAGATGAAAGTAAATAACCCTTTCTCAACTACTTAGTTTAAATCCGTCACAATTCAGCTTTGCAGGACTATTGTGCATTTGTGTGAACTAAGATGAACTACTTAACTTGACATCCGATATGCACACTAATTCCTGGGTAGGGCAGTGAAGTAACATGACAATGTCAGCTGCTTGCTCACATTTTTGACTCTGCAGGCATAACATGATTTGTGTGAAGCAAACAAATACTTTAATATATAGTAGCTGTTTTTGTGGAGCAGAGATGACATGCACAACATAACCATCCTCATATCGCAATCAGACATTTGAATTTTATACAGAAGTGGATATAAGTGTTTAGCAGGGGTTGTCTGGAAGAAATTAACTGACCTTACTGACATCTGCTCAGTTTCAACAGTCATCTCTCAAAAATTAAGGCATAAAACATAAAACGCATCACACAACATCCAGTTCTTCAGAGCTTCTGGGAGCTTGATGGACATCACACCCCAAGGCTGTATATGTAGACTTTGACACAGACTTATCAGTGGACTCTGTAGTGAATCCCTCCTAGTTTAAAACCAGCCCTTCACAGAAGGTTGCTGTAGTTTGTGTGGGGTCTCAGGTTCAGACAATGCCATTATGCCTTTAATTTTCCACCCAGACCTCAGAAGTGTGCATAAATCACTACATCTTGTACTGGTGTAGGGAGGATGATGTGGTCATTATTTCTTTAAAATTCCTCACAAACTTCAGAGGTGTGCACAGAGGATCACTATATCCTGTAGAGGAACAATGCACTGTCTAGCAGTAACAATTTGGAAATATTAATGCAGTCATTATGTTTGTTCACTTTCCTGACAAACATCAGATACATACACAGGTAGCTATCTTTTTTTTTTTTTTTTGGGGGGGGGGCTAAGGAAGCATGATGTTTATATACATGACAGCAAAGTTGAAATATGCTGTTACATTGTTTTTAGTTTCATCCCAGTCTGACATCAGGGAGTATATGAACAGCAGTGACCCTTCGGGGATGGAGTGGAGAGGCATGCTGTATACACATTACACAGCAGCAAACTGAAATATAGGACTGTGACCACTTATGCTTTAATTTTCATTCTAGTCTAACACCAAAGGGAGATGCACATAAGGTGACTTTTTGAGGTGATAAGGATGCAGGTACAAGTCACAGGTAAGATTTATATATCCTTACAATCATTACAATTTTCAGTCTATTGTAAACTGCTATTTTCTCAGCACTGAGGATTAAGCCTTGGATACAGCTTACTTTTTTCTTGAAATAAAAAAGTAAGACTGAATTTCTTTCTTTAGATGCAGTTTTTGTTTAAGCCATCTTAGGATCAAAACGTTGGAAAAAAAAACTAAAATGCACCTCTGACCATGGAATGCCTATGACTCCTGGGATTCTGGGGGAATAGCAACACCAAAGTCCCACAGCTTAATGCAGTTATTTTATCCACAGTTATAGTCCAGTCTTTGTAAATTAGGGTGTGTTGAAATGATGCAGGAAAAAAGCAAAGTTGATAGCTCTGAGTTTTTCAATTTCTTTAAAAAACTTTAAAATGCACTTAAGAGCATTTACAGCCCCTGTGCCTAGGCTTAGCAGCTCACAGACCCCTAGCTTAATTCAGTTACCTCTTCCATGGTTATTACAGTGGCATCTTGGGAACTTTACTCTGAATTTATTTGCTTAATCATGAATTTTCTTCAGGACATCACTGGGTGGAAAGGTTCTTGAAAAAACTCCAAAATGCATTTCAGAGCATCTAGAACCCCTATGGCTTCTGTGAGCCACGGCTTAATGCACTTACTTCTTCCAGAGTTATTAGAGTGCAGCCTTTCTTAGTTAGGATGTGTAATACAGGGAAAGTTGTAGAGTAAGGCAAACTGAGAAAAGGAAGCTGGATGATGTGGGTTAGCCAGGATGAGAGGGATCTTGTGGGCACTGGGGTGAAGTGCATGGAGGGGTCTTCACCTACGAGGTCAGCTCACTTAAGACTAGTCTTGATAGTATGATAAGCATACTACTTTAATTGGGTGGCGCAGTGGTTACCGTTACCTGATTCTCCAGTTCAATTCTTGTCTGAGGTGCTTTCTGTGCGACGTGTGCATGTCCTCCCTGCGTTTGTATGGGCTTTCTCCGGGTGCTCCGGTTTCCTCCCATATTCACAAGACATGCGTCTGGAGCATTTCTCCCTGGACCTGCTCTGAAAATGGGTTCTGTCCCAGTCGGAGTTTCCTGATAAATAATTAAAAATAAAAAATAAATCATTTAAACAGGTGCTGAAACAAGAAAGCAAGTCAGACTAAAATAGAGTATAAAGCAGTTGACCCAAATACAAAGTGATATCACACAAGCAATGGCTAAAAAGTGCTTCAGACACAGTGCCCTGAAGAGAGCAGTAGAATTCAAGCTTAACTTTTCCACCTTAAAGAAAAGAAGACTATGGTGAAATAGGTGGATGAGAGGAAGACGGAGGGATATAGTGGTATTGTTACAGTACTGAACCTCAAAAATGGGATACTAGCTGAACTAAAGCTGAGGAAAGCAAAACTTTCAGACAAGTACAGAATCTAAAACAGGATATATCTGTATGGTTCTTTTTCCATAGGTTTTTAGTTCTCTCATTCAGCAGCTTTATTGCTCGCAAGTACCAGTTTTCCTTGTGGCACACACACACAATTTATAATATATATACATACATAAATATAAATTTTATATATATATATATGTATATATATATATATATATATATATATATATATATATACACACATACACACACACACACACACACGACTACCCATGGTGTCCCCTGGTGGCAGTGCACACAGTAACCCATCCTGAATTTACCCAATACTGTCCACAAGCTGACAGAGATGCTTAATTTCCCTCTCCTGCTCAAAAATATTGCATCCTCCAGCTACAACTCCACAGGATTCCTACACTAAACACAGCTAAACCCAAGACTGTCCATAGGATGACAGAGCCACTTAATCAATTTCATTCTCCTCCTGTTTGTCTCCTCTAGCAAGTCGCTCTTGATCCCTGTTTCTGCTCAATATTTTTCTTTTAACTTGTTTTTCTCTCATTTACAACCCGGTTTAACCTGGCTGCCTTCCAGCCTCAGTGTTTTTCTATCCCTTTCCCTACTTGAACCTTTAATGTACTGAAACTTTTTTCTTTCTTTTAACACTTGTTGTGAAAGCTCTCCCTAAGTCATGCTGTAAATACATCTTTTTTTCTACAATTTATCCTGGCTACTAGAGACTGAAATGTAGCTGTAACACTACTTTTATCTAATAGCCTGCCACAGTCCGTGCTTACAGATTGTTAGTTTTTCCTTTCCTTGACACTTCTGTGGTTCAGCCATCTCCATTCGCCCTCTCCCTGCCTGGGTTCACTCCGCTCCCCTACCCTAGCCCCAATTCCCACCCCTACTACACCTAAACTTAAATCCCATAATTCCATCCACTTCTTCAAAACAAGCTAATCATATCTTAGTACTTCACCTTACCACTGGCTGTTGCACTCATTTTTTTTTTCAAATGTCTCCCTCTAGGTCACATTTACTTCTCCTATCTCATGCTACACTATTGCTAGTTCTACTACATCTTTCTTCACTCAGCTCTACCTTATGTATAACTAAGCCAACATCCGTAACCATCTTCCTACCAACTCCATCTGAAAGCTATTCAGAAATATCTCCTCATCTCTGTCAAATAATTTCTATACTCTTCTCCAAAGTAACAATTATCTCAATCAATTCTAATCTTTATAGTCTATTGAAAAAAACTGCCCATTCTGGTTTATTCTACATTGACGGTCCATTGAGAATACAGCATTCATTTCAATTCTTCCATATTATCAGTCTTAACCCTCTGCAGAGAAATACATCCCAATCCAGGTCCCACTTCCTCTACCCTTCCTACACTATCCAACTCTTAATTCATGTAAATCCCTACCTATTGTAATGCTAAACTTACAAAGTACTTACCACAAAACTACAGACATTCATGCCTGGATGGCTATCAATAAACCCAATATCATTGATGTTATCAGTATCTGGCTTAAACCAAATATAAAAGATTCAGAAATCCTGCCCACAGGCTACAAAGCAATGGACCGATAGACTCCACAAAAACTGAGCTGGTGTAGCACTCCTTTACCCATACAGTGATATCATTACACAGCACTCTAATGCTGAAATCCTGGTCTCCTTTCAAAAATAAATAAGTCAAAAAATGCATGCATCAATAGTCCTTTACATTCCCCCAGGCAATAACATACTGATACTGGAAGAAATACTATATTGGGTCTTTAGCACCATTAACTATGAAACCATCAATCTGGGCGATGTAAATATTAACTGGTTAAAATTTTGTTCTAAATTTCCATCCTCAGATATAAACCCATTTCATTTTACTCAACTTACCTCCTCTCCAAGATATAATAGTAGCACTAAGGAGGGGAGGGCTCCATCCTAGACTGGATACTGATTTTGGACCCCACTAAAATCTCCACAGCCAGTAGTCTCCAAAACGCTATAACTGACCACCTCCCAGCCTTTGTTCATCGAACACTACCCTCCCTTCCTCAAGCAGCATCATTACAAACATGTTAGGAACTTTACCAATTTTAAAATAGATTCATTCACCAATATACTAAAACAAAGGAATCAGACTAGCTTAAAATATCTTCCTCTAGGTGACACACTGGAGTATTTCAATACAACCGTTTTGGAAACAGACTGTCTTGCACCCCCCCAGAGTAAAAAAAGGGTGAAAACTAACCATGTTCCATGGCTAACCAAATCTACTAAAGAACTAATGGTAACTAGAGCTACAACATGTTAACAGTCGCAAAAACTTAAAAACCCCCAAGACCTATTGAGATTCAAACAGCTCCATAACCAAGTAAAAAGACTAGTATCCAAAGACAAAAAAAAGATTACTTAAAACTTCAAACAAACCATAAGCAGAGTCCAAAAAAGTCTGGTCATCTATAGGATCACTTCTCAACCCTGGCACAAAAAGCAACCAGTGTCCACACCCAGACAAAACACCAGAAAAAATAGCCAGTCTATTCAACTCACACTTCACAAATTCTATAGCCAACATCACTGCTAACTTTCCACAACTTCACCCTAGTACAAATTATACTGAATAGCCACACTATCCCATCCCTCTCAATCTCCCTTCTCTACTACCTCATATCCAGGTGAATCAACAATGAATGCTTCACCCACAAACTCGCTTACTACAATCCCAACTTCTACTATAAAAAGGTTACTTCTCAAGCTAAAACCCAGCTCTAAGCAGCAGACAAGCGTCCCACTGAATACCTAGAAGCTGCTGCAGAAGCCATTGCCTACTCTGTTAGTATACTAATCAACATGTCTATCCAAGAGTCATATGTCCCAATACTTTGGAAAAGAGCTTTTATTCTACCCCTTTACAAGGGAGGCAACTCGACTGATACATCAAACTACTGACCCATAGCCATTTTATCTCTGATCTCCAAGCGCCTTGAAAAATGTGTACACATGCAACTCCTGCATTTCCTCCTTAAGAACCAAATCCTACCTCCTACTCAACATGGATTCAGACCAGGTCATAGCACTACAACTATCTCAATACCCTTCATGGACATGGTCAGTAAGGCCAGAGACTCTTGAAAAATTGTATCCACCCTATTTCTTGCCTTATCAAATGTCTTTGATAAAGTATTTCCACTCACCTCTTCTAACTCATCTCTCAGATACTGGTCTAGCAACCCCCTCTCTTCAATGGTTTTCTAGTTACTTATCAAACAGAAGGCAGTTAGATGGCAAAACTCTTTACTGCCACATCTTCACACCTCTACCGGTGCTCCCCCAGGCTCTATATTAGTGCCACTCCTGTTCAGTATCTTTTTTAAAATCATCTTCACTCTTCATTCAGGTCAGGAGTTTCTCATACAATACGCAGAGGACTGTACCATTTATGCTCTGCAGATACTACATCAGATCTACAACAAATCACTCAATCGCCATTTACTTCTAGAGAGACCTGGTTATACAATAACCATTTTTCTCTTAATACCAACAAAACCAAACTTATTTTATTCACCCCATAAACAAATCTCAGTTCACTATACTTTTCCTAGAGTAACACAAAACTTGTAGTTCGCCACACTAAACTGCTAGGTGTAATAATTGATGAAAGCCTAAAATTCGACCCGCACATACATCAACAAAACAATCAGAAACTAGGTATTCTTACAGGCATAAACATTTAAATTTTTCCTCCCACTGAGCAAGTACTTGCTACCACTTAATTTTTTTTTTTTTTTTTAAGCTTGTTCCCTGCCTTTCCTGTTGAGTGGTATAGACTATTTGTAGGCTTCTGAGCCCCCAAGCCCTTCTGTGTTGGAGGAAGCCTTCTAGCTTAGTTTTTTTTTCTTATAACTAGCCAGTTTTCTAGTTTCAGCACTCAAATCTGTTTCTTTGATCTCAGCACTTGTTCAGAAAAAAAAAAAATTTCATCTGCTTTTACTGTACTTGTGTTTCTACCTACTTTATTTTACTTTTGCATCATCTTAAAAGTACTCAATTGTATTTATTACTGCTTGGTGTAACTCATTCTAAGCCTTTTGGTTTAAACACTTGGGCTTCTGACCAGTTGTTTTGCACCAGTAGTTTTGCACTGAGAGGGTTTGTGGTCTGCACTGTAGTAGCAGAACAGGTAGCTTACATCCTTCTAGGATGGGAACTGCTGATTGAGGGATCAAGTGTCTGTTATTCTAAAAGTGTATTAATTCTGGTTTAAGCACTTGGGATTTCAGGCCAGTTATTTTACATTAAGAGGGTTCGTGGTCTGCACTCTTGTGGGAGGAGAGGCTGGACTCTGCCCTTCTGAACTGGGAATTTCTGGTTAAAGGCTTATAGTGCATGCATATCTGAACTGCTTCTTACTGAAGTTGGTGCGCCTTGTTTGCTGTGGCATAGACTGGATTCGGGCCTGCTGGATCTAGCTTTGTTTGTGTAACTTGAGCACTAATCCAGGCATTCTCTAAAGTATTCAATTGTATTTATTATTGCTTGGTAGTAACTTGATTAAAGTGTAGCCATCATTCTAAGTCTTTTGGATTAAGCACTTGGGCTTCAGACCAGTTGTTTTACATTAGGAAGGTTTGTGGCATGCACTGTGGTGGCAGGACAGGTAGCTTTCATCCTTCTAAATTGGGAACTTTGAGAGCCCAGTGTCTGTTATTCTTAAAGTGTATTAGTTCTGGTTTAAGCACTTGGGCTTCAGGCCAGTTATTTTACATTAAGAAGGTTTGTGGTCTGCACTCTTGTGGGAGAAGAGGCTGGACTCTGCCCTTCTAAGCTGGGAATTTCTGGTTAAAGGTTTATAGTGCCTGAATATTTGAACTGTACCTTACTGAAATTGGTACACCTTGTTTGCTGTAGCATAGACTAGATCCAGGCCTGTTGAATCTAGCTTTGTTTATATGCTTGTTGTTTGTTTGCTTGTTATTTCCCTGGAATGCTAATTCCACCTAATACGCGGCTTCTCAGCGCTTCTGTGGATCACTAGTGATATCTGCATTGCTTACTGTACTTATTTCCTTGTTTCACTTGAAAGAAAGTTACTGTTTGTTGTTTTTGCATTTAAGTTACCTGTAACACATTGCACTTAAGTTACCTGGCACTTGCTCACTAAAGTCAGCACTAAAAATTAAAAGCACTACTCCCTCATTCCCCACTGGCCCTTGTTTTCAACTATAAAGGAATTCCCAATATTATTCTAGCATGTCCAAAGGTCAGTTGTCAATCTCCTCTCCGGTACAGCTGGTGAATCTGGGAATCTTGAGGCAATGTTACAACTGCCTCATGTACACAGACAACCATCTCCTCCTCCCAACAAATTCCAACACGTGAGAGATGCAACCATATAGCCAAACTGGAGGCTAAGCTCTCTCAACTCAGTACTGGCATAACCAGTCAGGAGGAGAAGGAAACCACACTCACTACAATTCCAGTCTCACATAGACCTATCACGACAGCAAACCAAACACATAATCACACAAAAACATACTCAGAGGCTCTAAATAAAGATCTGCCTAAGCAGCAAAGACCTCCAAAGCAGACACCCACGCAAAAGCTACCCCAAAACAAAACATGTGCAACACATCTCACAAAGCCAGTGTGTCGAACAGTCACAGCCCTTAAGACTAAACAACACACCTGATACACTTGTAATAGGTGACTATAGTCAGGCACACTGACGTCCCGCTCACCAGGCTGAACAAGGAGAGGGTCACGGTGAGCAGCCTTTCGGGCGCTAGGATCCGCCACATAACACAAGCACTCAGGTCACTCCAAGGCAAGTACAAATATGACTCAGTCATTGTCCATGCTGGTGTGCATGACCTGAGACGTACCTCCCTGGACTACATGAAAAGAGACAGAGGAGCTCCCTGAGCAGGTAGCCCAGGCTGGTATGATCCTGACCTTGAGTAGCATCTTACCCTCACCAAGAATGATGCCACAATATGAAGACAAGATGATCAATTTCAACAATTGGCTTAAGTACTGGTGTCATTCAAAGGGGATCCAATGCCTGTCAGCTTGGGATGATATGCTCGACAAGCCACAATGCTTCGCTAGGGACGGCTTGCACCCGTCACCCCTGGGCTTTAGGATACTGGCAAAGGCTCTTGCTACCCCCATAGTGCCTTTTTTAGGCAAGGCTCAAAAGACAAACCCACCTCCATAGGTATCACAAGGGATAAGAAACTAAGAGTAATGCTACTCAACGCCAGAAGTCTAAACCTCAAGATGCACGCACACGAAACTCTCCTTAGCATGGAGAACATCGACATCTGTGCAGTAACAGAAACCTGGTTCAGGGCTCCCGAGAGCATCCCAGCACTACCAGGTTATACCTCATACCATGCTTTTCGGCCCCAAAACTTGGACCGAACCACAAAAGGAGGGGGAGTATCGATATTCATCAAAGATACCCACACCTCCAGGTTGGTGGCAAAGCACAAAGCATCAGAGACTATCCATGTGCAACTAACAGTGGGTAAAACTGCCTTCCAGTTTATAGCCTGCTACAGACCACCCTCCCAAACCCAGGAACCCCCACTCAGCCTTCCTGAAAACACTGGAAAATATGAAGGTCTCTCCAAACACCATTATATTGGGCGACTTCAACTACCCAAACATACACTAGGAGCATTACTCTAGCTCCAACACCCTAGCCCAAAGGTTCCTAGAATTTATAAACTCAAATGCTATGGAACAACTTGTTACCACTCCCACAAGAGGGGAAAATATACTGGACCTGATTATCACCAACATGGGGACTCTATGCTCCAGACCAGACGTGCATCCCTCACTGGTAAGATCAGACCATAAACTAATCTCCCTGGATATTCACATCCCGACCCCACCCCCTGCCCAGAAAACCACAGTGAAAAACTTCTCTTAAAGCAAATTTCACACTCCTCAAAACCGAGGAGGAATCCTTCAAAGCCCCCGGGCCTGTGGAAAATACGGCCCAGACCGCAGAATCCTTTATAAACGCATTCTATGAACACCTTCAGGAATGCATGGATCATGCGATCCCAAATAAAACCAAGACCCAATCCTCCAAAGGCAGACGTCCTGTCTGGTGGACCCCAGCCATAAACAAACTATGCAATAGAAGGAGGAAGCTACTAAATGATAGAGCAAAATCCCAAAAAGGGAAGGCATCACTGATCAGTATTAGCAAAAACTACGGGCACTCATAAAATTGTCTAAGGCCAGCTTCGAGAGAAAAATTGCACAGGACACTAAGGATAATCACAAGGCTTTCTTTAGTTATGTTAGGAACCTGGGTGGTAATTCCCAGATATGCTCAGAATTGGTCCAAAATGACAAAAATACACGAACCCACAGACATTGCCAACATCCTAGCCGACAGGTTCAGCGCAAACTCCCCACCAAAAGGGCAAATACCTATCCCAGCAGAGTGCTGCCCCCCCCCTGACATCTCAGATGCTCTCAGATGCTCAGGTAAGAGCCGCCCTCTCCAAAGTAAAAAACACAGCATCAATGGGACCAGACGGTGTCCCGGGCTGCGTCCTACATGAACTCCAAGAAGAGCTAAACCCAAACATAAAACTACTGTTCAATCTCAGCCTTACTACAGGATATGTGCCCAAAGAGTGGCATACAGCAACAGTGGTCCCTCTCCATAAAGGTGGTGCCTCAACGGATCCTGGAAACTATTGCCCCATAAGCCTGAATAGCTTGGTCTGCAAAGCTATGGAAAGGATCATCATGGACCTCATAAATAAAGATATTGGGGACCTACAGACACTGGATCCTACCCAGTTCGGCTTTGTTAAGGGCAGATCCTGCCTCTTAAACCTGGTTGATTTCTTTGAAACAGTCACCAAGGCCATTGGCGAGGGAAGGTGGTCCACACAGCCTACCTGGACCTCGCAAAAGCCTTCGATACAATACCCCACTCGGGCATTATAGATAAGCTCACCAGCTTAAATATAAACCCTTATGTCACTAGATGGATTGCAAACTGGCTCAAGGACAGAACCCACATGGTTAGAATTGCTGGAGCCATGTCAGACTCCAAACCAGTTACAAGTGGTGTCCCACAAGGCTCAGTCCTGGGACCTCTCTTGTTCGGTACATATTTCTCGGAGGTACAGGCCAACACATAAGGACTGTGGCTGACCAAGTTCGCAGATGACTGCAAACTGGGCGCCATAATAGACTCTCCAGCCGACACAAGCATCCTCCAAAAGGGCCTCATAGAAACAGACAACTGGTGCCAGAGCCATGGCCTCAAGCTAAATGCCAAAAGTGTATAGTCATCCCCTTTGGCAAAAACAAAGTGCCCACAAATTACCACATAGGTGGTAATCCATTAAGTACAGAAGTAGTAATTAGGGACCTGGGGACCCAAGTTGATAGCAATCTCTCATTTGACAACCACGTGGCCAAAGTGGTTAGATAAACATTTTATATAGCCCACCTAATCATGAAGGGATTCACATCTAGATCGGGGAGGTCATCGTGCCTCTTTACTCATCCCTCATCAGGCCCATAATTGAGTACAATGCCCCTTTTGGGATGTACCTTACCAGACACCTGCAGCAACTGGAAAGACCCTAAAAGTACCTTACCAAGAGGATCAAAGGGCTCAAACAGATGCCATATGCTGTCCGGTTAAAGAAACTCCAGCTCTACTCAGTGGCATACCGCCTGTTCAGAGGCGATCTGTGCCTGACGTATAAAGCCATGTCCAACCCGGAATTAATGGGCATGCTGCACCTCAGAAAATCCAAATCCCATCGAGCTACGCTCGAGACTTGAACCTCAGCACTGAAATAAATAGGACATGCTGGAGGGACAGATTCATAACCCAGAGGCTCCCTTCACTCTGGAATAAAATCCCAGTCCAGGTTAGGCAGAGTCCCTCATTGACTCTCTTCAAGAGGAATCTTGATGAGTGGCTGGGAGATCGTAGGTTTACCCCAGGTATCACTTCTGTGTCACTGTTAGACAGAGGCACAGTATACTAACCTCGAAAAAGGGCATAGCAAACTAAATTTAAAATGGGTGGCGAAAACCAAACACATTCTGGCTAGGCTTATAAATGCCCTAGGGCAGATAGCCTAGTATGAACCTATGAACTTATCTGCTACTTTCTCTAATCTATGGTGCTCCCTTGCTTACTAACCTCATATCCTCCCTAAAAACTAACCTTGAAATGTATTGTGACAAAATGAGGTACTACCAGCACAGCTAGCTGGAACTTTGTAAATAATTATGTCACTGGTGAATATATACAAGATGCTTGTGCTACAAATGTATTACAACTGTATGTCATGTGTATACCAAACTGCTTTGTACAGACGTGTGTTGAAATGGTATTTGTAAAGTGCTGTGTTTGAAATGCAGCCAGAGCGTGCTTACTGCAGAGTACAGAAATGTACATGCACTACTGTAACTGTTTAAATGACTATTTAAACAGGAAACTGGAGGGTTAATTTCATTCCAGCAAACCGTCGAAAAATATCTGAAATTAAATCACTATAGGCTAGGCCATAAAGGTGCTTATCTCACAGTTTTCAATGCAGCCAGAGACACATCTGCACTAGGAAGACTTCTGTATTGTCTTTGGTGTTAACTAATTACTCTTTGGAAGTGTGGAGGAATGATGGTTTGACTTCCAGCACCTGCAAAAAATCTGAGTAAAAGCCCTTGTATGTGTATTTTGCCAAGTCCTGCCAGCAATAAGGGAGTTGCATGAGAACTAGAAGTTAGATGACCAGAAATGATATTCTGCAAGCTATCCCAGCAGTAATATTTTAGATACTATTTTGAGAAATCTCTTAGTGAGACTCAGCTTTCTGTATTCTGTCTTGGACCTGACAACAAGAACCACTCACCACATCATCTGTCTTGTTACGTAAGTAACTAAGGAATAGTACAATTCTCTCAGATTCAGTCAAGAATATAGTGAAGTTTAATTTAGATATTTTTCTGCATTTGTTTGAGACTGTCCTTCAATGTTGTTTTAAATATTTCCTGTAATTTTGAACTCTGATGTCACCGTGAACATATACTTAGTATTTTCTCATTCTTTTACATATTCTTAAATATATTTAAACCTTTCATTGTGGCTGATCTTTGTAGAGATATTGAAGTTTTCAGAGTACCTGCATATTTATTTGGTGACACTGTTTAGGCCACTCCTAACAGCCTTGCTCTTGGTCAAACTACCATTTGTATTGATATTAATACTACACAGCAAGATTGGATACCCTCTGTTAAGGGCCTTACAGTATTTTTTAAGGGTTCTGGTAGCAGTGATAACTACCTTATAGTCTGGGCAAGAGGGGGCATAGCCAGTAAACCTGTGCCAGCCTCTCTCAGGTAGGTGTGAGTGTGCCTGTGTCAGCTACTTGGGCAGGGACACAAAGCACTGGCTGGACAGAGACGGTGTTTGAGGACTTGGCTTGGAACCCTGGCTAAGGACTCAGCTCTACAGCTGTGTCAGTGGGGAGTCTTTAGTGACCTGAAGAAAGGTAGAGGAACCAGTCCCGAACTGACTTAGTATGTGTGGTCTTAAGGGAAAATTGCACTTGCAGAGAGCTGCATCTGGAAATACTGTGTGTGTACCTGCTATCCTCCCAGTGACTGTCCCCCCACAGATGCCAGTGGTGAGGACTGAGGTTCCTTGCTTACTGGCCCAGAGGTGGGACATCCATGTCACATACTAGCTAGCAGTGGTGGGACATCACACATATTATAACAAGACTGCCAAGTTCACAAGTGCTACACATTCTACCCACCACTGCGCATCCCTACACTGTCTGAACTGGATTGAACTCCCACACTCTTGTTATGTTAAGTATATTGCAATTACCTTTCTACGAATGTAAATTTGCCTGTGTCACAAGTGATAATTCAATAAAGGTGTTTGAAGAAAAAAAAAAAAAGAAAAATGTTCACACTATCTGCAATTAACTACAGCACACAAAATAATTTTGAAACCTTCAGACTGTCCTGCTACAAGCTCTTTAATTTACCCACTACCTTCACACTAGGTCCTTAAGGTCTGTAAAAGAGCCCCTTTTGCAAGTCCACAAGCCCAACCTACCTGCAGGCCAACTACTTCACTCTTGTGTTGTCGCCACAGCCTGGAATGCCTTCCATTTGTAATTCATGCCATTCAGAGTCATGCTTCTTTCAAAACTTTACTGCGTGAACATCTCTCTACTAATTGGATCTGTACTTGTACTAAACCTCCTCCCTTCATAACCTGATTAACATCTTCCTCTTCTGTATACCCATATCTCAAATTTCTCTAATCAATAAAGTGTTTTTAGATAACTTAACTACAATTACAAAAATAATCTCTTCCATACTATACCCTTTTCACTTGTAACTTTTTTGTAATCTTAAGAATGCATTATTGTTTGCCTCTGCTTTTATTTTTCATGTAACTCTTGTAATGTTATATTTGTGTGTACATTTTCACATTAATACTGCTAAATGTTCTGTGTTTTATGGAGCTTTTCTCCCCGGGCCTCCACTGAAAATGGGCCCTTATTGGCCCCATGGATCATTACGATAAACAAATGCCAATAAATAAAATACACACACACTTTCCTCCCAAACTAAGGGCAGCCAGGCCATGTATAATCATAGGCTGCAGTATCTACTGTATATTTATACGAGTACTGTAGTAAGAATCTTTGTGTTCAACATCTTTGGATCATGTATAGTAAGGGTTAAAATGTGAAATTGCATTGCAAGCAAAGAAGCAAGTTAAAATAAGCTGTTTTTCTTGTAAAGAATTTGCTGACCAAAGAGGAATGCACAGATGTTACCTTGGTCCAGGCACAAGCTTATCTTGTGACTGACCTCTGACCATCTAAGGCTCCAGTATGTGAATTTATAGCCTTGACTGAAATTCCTTGTCTGGTAACCAGTTACTGTGTACGTGCTGAGAAGGGTATAAAAAGCCATGTGAAGTGTACAGAAATTAGACTGCTGACATACCATGTACTTTGTAGCATGTCTCCATGCATGTAAAATAAACCTTTTTGCTTATTTTTATCTGCGTGATTCTTCCAGTATATGTTAAGCGTATTAAAATCTTTTGACATTTCTGGTGCCCAAGAGCGTGGGGCCACCTCTTCAGTACGAATCGCATAAGAGGGACTGAAAAACCTGTACAGGAAGGGAGAGCGAATCTCGGGCTCCCTTGAATGGAAAGACCTCCGACAAGAAGTCGTAAGTAGAGGCCAGTCACTCTTAGATTCGATCCGATGGGACGATAACGCAGGCGGAAGAACCGCAGAAAGGTAAGCGTAACATTTTTTTCTTTCTTTTTGTATTGTTCTCTTTTTAAAAGAACAAAGGGACTAGTCATAACGGAATCATCTTTTGGTTTAATTTTACAAAAGAACGGTAGAGATCTCAGGAAAAGGAAACTAATTTTTCTCTCAGATTAGAAAAATGGGAACAGGGAGTAGTTGCTGTAGTTGCAGCGACCGCTCAAACAAAAGGACCGAGGATGAACAATATATGTTCAGCCTACATCCAAAGAATTTAAAATTTCTAAAAAAAAATGGAAAAAGGATTATGAGTTTAGTGGAAATCTAAAATTAGAATGTCAAAATCTGGTAAAAAGTTTACGTAAGGATGCAGGAAATAAGGTTAAAGATCAAAAGGTGGGATTCCCTCAAGCACAGAAATGGTTAAAAGAAGCTAATAAGAGGCATAGGGAACAATTTTCGAATAAGGAAAGTGGTGGCTCGAGTGCAAAAGGTGCATTTTTTGTCCATAAAGAAGATGACGAGACATCTGTTGTCTGTCGTAAACCGACAGCCCCACCCTTGTATCCAGAAGTCCCTAAAGAAATGGTCGGTCCACCCCAGTATCAGGAAAAAGAAGCAGAAAATCAAGAAAAGGTGTCCTCCGTAGTTTTACAGGAGGCAGAGAAGCAGGGAAAAATACCCTCCGTAGTTTTACAAAAAACAAGCAGAGGAGACTCTGGAACTACGTAACCGTAGTATAGACAAATCAGAGTAAAAAACAAAAAGAAGCTAAAGTACATACCCTTGTCCACAGACTCATATCCCCTTACATGCAGAAAAATATCTGGAGGAAAAGAAAAGAAAACAGGCTCAAACCTTTACGGTGAGCGCGGATGAAACACTTATGTTAATGTAAGCTCCGTCCAACAGAGGTAGAGGAAGGGGACAGGGTATAGGCAGAGGGAGAGGGAATGTAGGACATTTTGAAGATTACGAAGGCAGACAAAAAAGGGGGAAATGTTTTAAATGCAGTAAGAAGGGGCATTTCGCAAGAGATTGCCGGAATCCCGGGAAATCTGCTGCTGCTCCAGATCATAGTTCAGCACGACTATATGATGGCAGCACGGACGAACCGGACCCAGGTGCTGAGGTCGACTGGCAAGAGTCAGTAATACAGAATGAGGATGATTTTGAGGATGTGAATAAAGAAGGTAAAAGGGAATGTGCAGGACGGGAACATGAGATAACTGATTTTTCAGAAAAAGGTGAATATCAGGTTGTTAGCCTGACAGCTCTAGCTACGACTATGCAGTTAGAAGTGCAACCAGTAATCATATTACAGGTTGAAGGGAGGGACATAGAATTTCTATGTGACTCAGGGGTTTCTAGGACCTTATTGAAACACACTGCAGTGCCGTCTAATGTGACTACTGATGACTATGTATTAGTCAAAGAGGCCGACGGCCGCATTTATAAGGAACCTTTGTCTAAACCTTTATGGTTTACGAACCCTGAAACTAATCAAACTATTAGATTTCAAGTGATTGTCTCTCGGATTTGCCCTGTTAACTTATTAGGAAGGGATTTGATGCATGTTTTTAGAATAGCAGCAGTACCAACTGCATCAGGAATCTTGGCTAAGCGTATGAAAATCCAGGATGAAATGTTGCAGGTAGGGCAAGGGGATTTACATTACTGGTATAGTAATGATCTTATTGAAACAGGACCACAAAGCGTGGCCAATGAGTTAATTAACCTAGCTTTGAGCAAATATAGTACGGCTATTCAGTTACCAGAGGCTGCCAAACAACTACACTGTACAATGTATTACAGGAAAAATGTGGGACCTGATCCCAAGTATGAGGAACAATTTTTTAAACACAAGGTGACCAGGATCCTATTACAAAATCTTTATTGGGACAGGGCAGGGAACTCCGCAGTTACTTGTAGTCTCACAAGAGACATGCAACAGCTTTTTCAAAATGCCTCAATCCCACATGTATCTGTGACTAGGGAAGAACAAACGGCATGGTATATAGTTGGGAAAAAAGTTACCGATTGGTCAAAGATGACACCGGAACACCTGGCAGGTAAGGGGGTTCAGGTACAGAAGTTAAATTGGGTGACCCAGGTCAGACCAACGGTACATCTTCGAGAAGATCGGTTAACACTGACAGGAGGCATGCCATCCTGACTATGCTTTCTGACCCCACAAGAAGAATTGAAACTACAGTCAGTACCAAAATCCTTATGGTCCCTAGGACAGCACAACATTGGGCTAATGAAAACAGCAGGACAGGTTAAAATAACTCCAAAATCCGATTTTAGACCTCATAACCGTCAGTATCCATTAAGTAAAAAGGCAGAAGAAGGCATTTTTCCAGTGATCACGGCTCTACTGAGAGCTGGGGTTTTAATTCCATGTACAGATTCACTGTGTAACACACCCTTGTTCCCAGTAAGGAAACCGGACGGGACATGGAGAATGGTACAGGATCTGCAGGCTGTAAATGCTGCTGTAGTGCCAAGGGCTCCTGTGGTCCCAGATCCATCTGTTTTGTTAAATGATATCCTTCCCACGGATAAGTATTTTTCTGTTATTGACATTAGTAACGCATTCTTTTCTATTCCCCTACAGGAAGATAGTAGGTTTTGGTTCGTCTTTACGTTTATGAGTAAGCGGTACACATACACACGACTGCCGCAGGGATATTGTGAAAGCCCTACAATCTTTTCGCAAGAAATGTCGACAAACCTGGCACAGTTTCAACCAGAGCATGGCTGTCATCTACTACTGTACATGGACGACATCTTACTGGCTGCACCCACGGAGGCTGTCTGAGTCCGAAACTATTCGGTTATTGCATTTTTTGGCGAAAGAGGGACATAAGGTAAATAAATCAAAATTACAATTTTGTAAAACTGAAGTACGGTATTTAGGCTATACCATTTCAATTGCTGGTAGACAACTAGATAACTGTAGAAAAGAAGCCATTTTACAGGCACCAATGCCCAACACAAAAAAAGAAATGTCATTTTTAGGAATAATAAATTTTTGTCGTAGTTGGATTCCCAACTATGCAGAGGAAGTAAGTCCACGTTCAAAACTTATTTTCGCACTTCCCATGGCAGCACATGATGCGCTGCAATGGACGGATAAGGCAATACAGGCATTTACTAGGGTAAAACAATTGATAGCAGGATCTGCAACACTTAGCTTCCCTGACTATACAAAACCCTTTGTTCAGACAGTAGATTGTAAGCAGGGCTTTATGACATCGGTTCAGTTGCAAACTTATGGGGATAAGTTAAGACCATTAGCTTTTTATTCCAGTAAATTGGACACAGTGGCATGATCTTTGCCACACTGTGTACAAGCGGTAGTCGCAGCCACACAGGCTGTGCAAGCGTCTGCAACCCTAGTTTTGTTTCATGACCTTACCTTACGAGTACCGCACTCCGTCGCGGTAATACTACAGCAGGATAAAGTTATCTTTCTCTCTCCTAGCAGACACTTATCCTGCATGACAACGTTACTATCACAACCACACATGACCATTGAGCGATGCACCACTCTTAATCCAGCCACGCTGTTACCTGCAGCTGACGATGGTGCCCCTCACGTGTATTTAAATTTAATACACTCTAATGTCTTACCAAGACCAGACCTTAAGGACCAACCTTTGGCAAATTCAGATTGGACCCTGTTTGTAGATGGGTCAGCATGTAAAAATGAGGCAGGCATTACACAACTGGGTTATGCAGTCACAACTGAGACTACGGTACTAGAGGCAAGACCCCTCCCCAGGAACCTGTCCGCACAAGCTGCAGAATTGATTGCTTTGTCCAGAGCATGCACCATTTCCAAGGATAAGGCAGTTACTATCTATACAGATAGTCAGTATGCTTTTTCCATGGTCCATGTCTTTGCACAGCAATGGAAAAATAGGGGAATGGTTACGGCCTCAGGAAAGTAAATAACCCACAAGGATTTAATCCTTAGCCTCTTACAAGCTGTCCAACTGCCACGGGGACTGGCCATCTGCAAGTGCGCAGCGCACATGAATGCCAAGGATCCGGTACTACTTGGAAATGCACTGACTGACAAAACTGCAAAAAGTGTAGCCTTAACCTCTACCTTTGCACTCGA
The DNA here is from genome assembly GCF_019279795.1 of Protopterus annectens. Lineage (NCBI taxonomy): Eukaryota > Metazoa > Chordata > Ceratodontiformes > Protopteridae > Protopterus > Protopterus annectens. Next base: position 261,830,821 of record NC_056738.1, read on the forward strand.
GACCACACAAAAGGAACTTCACCCTACAGATAAATTTGATCTACAAACTTACACTTAAAGTAAATAATTGTTATTTTATCTGTGGTAGAAAAGCATACAAATGGTTACCGAGAAATTGGTCAGGCAGTTGCTTTTTGGGTTATTTAGCACCAGCTATAAGACATACATTTTCTCTTCCCCAAGGTAAAATCTGAAATGCGTGCTGTTAATAAACCTGTTAATCCGTAGGTAACGTTGATGCATCCTGGATCTATCAACACGATTTGGCCCATAGTAGCAGCAAGGGCTATCACACATGGACTTGGGCGATGATGTTATTTCCTGGGCTGGTATTCTTCCAGCGTATGGGACAGTAAAATCCATTTGGGAGCTCAGAAAACTGTCAAAACTGTTAGAAACTCTGAGCAATGCAACTTTTTCTGTGCTAGAATTGGTGACGGATGAGTTAACTGCAATGAGGACTGTAGTATTGCAGAATCGTATGGCTCAACTTCCCTAGCGGCGAAAGGAGGTACCTGCAGTGTTGTCCGTTCATTCCAGACAACGAATATGACATTAACAGCCATCTGGAGATCCTACAACAAGTTTCTGAACTTACAAAACCAGGACAGAATCCATTAACTGACTTTTTCCAAAATTGGTTTGGAAATTGGGGAACAGTACTTATGAATGTCTTAATTGCTATATGTGTTGGTGCCATTATATTCCTACTGTTGGGTTGTTGTTGCATTCCTTGCATCGAATGATAATATCAAGTGTATTGTCTGCCAATGCAACTAAAGCTTATTATTCTGAATATACAGAACACGAGTCATGCAAAAAACTGTATGAATAAAATGTATTACTGGTGATACAAAGTGTTGTAAGGGGGGAAATGTAGTAAGAATCTTTGTGTTCAACATCTTTGTATCATGTATAGTAAGGGTTAAAATGTGAAATTGCATTGCAAGCAAAGAAGCAAGTTAAAATAAGCTGTTTTTCTTGTAAAGAATTTGCTGACCAAAGAGGAATGCACAGATGTTACCTTGGTCCAGGCACAAGCTTATCTTGTGACTGACCTCTGACCATCTAAGGCTCCAGTATGTGAATTTATAGCCTTGACTGAAATTCCTTGTCTGGTAACCAGTTACTGTGTACATGCTGAGAAGGGTATAAAAACCCATGTGAAGTGTACAGAAATTAGACTGCTGACATACCATGTACTTTGTAGCATGTCTCCATGCATGTAAAATAAACCTTTTTGCTTATTTTTATCTGCGTGATTCTTCCAGTATATGTTAAGAGTATTAAAATCTTTTGACAAGTACCCTCCCTGAGACACACAATTACCAAAATCGAACCCTAAGACTTATATTTTCTGTTGCTCAGCTCCTACTACAAACAAGTTTCTAAATATTACACAAGCATACAAAAAGCAAATGGAGCTCCAAAGATGCGTTTCATAGCCAAGAAAATGTCTGCCATCTACACTGGAAAACTGCAAATACCCCAACAAAGATGCTTCTTCTGTAATTTGAAAACCCTCATGCTCACTTGGTAAGCTATGCTACTTTCTGAAACAGGCCACTAACTCCAAAACATATGGCTATAGTGCAAAGCAAAAATGTGAAGTAAATCGTGGCATAAAATATCTGTGTAATTAATCAAAGCATTGTAAAAAGACACATTCTCACAAAAGCATCAAGTCTAAATAAACTTCAAATCTTACTGCCAGCACAGAGTTTCATTTTGAAATAGCTTTAACAATAAATTATCCAAACTGCCTTTTTTACATGTAAATTAGCTGTTCTGCCTCTAAGTTCAGCTTAACTTGTGCATATGATACTTTTGCTATACAAATCTGTTGCCGACTTACATGGTTTTACTATGCTTACTAATTGCTGCTGACAGAAAATACTCAGTTCTCTCTCAGGGACTGCAATAAAGACAAATGTCATTTTGTGTGACTTAGAGTGGGTGCTGACAATATAGAAATAAAACAGGAGAATACTATAATTATTTGTTGCAAGTCCACTGGGGAGTAAATACAGAAAACACTGAGTATTCAGCCAATATTTTAGTAAATCCAGAAATCTGCCAGCTTATTTTTAAATACCTTTATTAAATTACCACTTAAGACATAGGCACATGTACATTAATATAGATGAAAACAAAACATATTAACATTTTTTCATGTATTATACATTACACGTTTTCTTTCTTTGGGTGGCCATGGTGGTGCAGCGGTTAGCATTCTCGCCTCACAGCAAGAGGTTCTCCGGTTTGATTCTCAGCTGGAATGCCTTCTGTGTGGAGTCTGCAAGTGGTTTTCTCCGGGGGCTCCAGTTTCCTCCCATATTCCAAAGACATGCAGTAGGTGGACTGGACACTAAATTGGCCGTAGGTGAAAATGTGGTGTGCGTCATACAATGAACTACCATGGCAGGACTAGACGATCAGCGGTGTAAACCTTGGCTCAAGATGATTGTCACTGCTGAAGTGACACCTTGACCCCATGTCCAAAATGAGGAAAGGGGTTGAGGATAGATGGATAAGTTTTCTTTCTTTATAACAGTTGTCATTCACTCCAAAATTACATAAATTGCTCAATTCCTGCCTTCCCTTAAACCTCACTCCTCCTCTTGAACATTATTCTGCATATATTGTTCCTACAAATTCCATTTATTTCTATGTAATTTGCCCCATCCCTTTTCTAAAGATCCCACTCTCATTTATTTTTACCTCTTTAAACTATTCAGTACTTCAATTACAACTGGTTTCCATTTTGAATTCCATTTTCTAGTAATTGCTTTTTTGGCAACCAATAGCATTAAATGTAAGGAATTACTATATCTAGGAAATTCAGATCCAGTGTCCCAGCTTAAAAAAATTAGGTCTTTAGTTACAGCCATCTGATCCACTAATATTTCTAACAGTACTTTTTATGGAAGTTTTAAAATATGCTAACTCATTGTACTCCCAAAAAACATGTACCCAGTTAACTCCCTTTCCCATCACACCTCTAGCATTTGGTACCTAGCTGGGGAAAAAAATGACGTTTGCTTTGGTTATAAAAAATAACTATGCAAATACTTCCCAGCAGAAACCCAAAGCCTTCTGGACTTGGTTACATACTTTGGAGTCATACATGTGTCCTTCTATTGTTTCTACCCAGTCTTTTCTAACCTCTTCTGATTATTTCTTACAGTTATCACCCCTTTACTCCATCAGTCAAACTTGCAATGCTAAGAGACCCTTATGCTCCATTGACAAATTATTACTCTCCATAACTAAATCTAACAATCCAGGATACTCTCTGTATTCACAATGCATTGCTAATAAATGGAATACCATCCAACTCCACTTGGGAACAGTCTGCAACCTGAAAGACTAAATGCCAACTGAAAGAACACCTGATAGCTAAATGGCTGCACCCTCCCTGGTTAAACTGGTACTAATATAACTATATGAATTTGTGCCATAACTCTCTGCTGCACTAAACTTAATGTACTATTATCACACCTATATCATTTTCCATCATTTCTTCTCCTTTATCTTCCTTTTGCCTCCTCCCCTCAGTCCTTTATTTGGGCTGCTCTAACTCTACCTTAAAAAATAATTCATATACATCCCAAGTAACTTATTTTTAATTAAAACTGTTTGCAAATGATTTAACTGATGTCAAGCATGTCTGAATAATGGAACTGTTGCTCATGAATTAAACTGACTATAACATGAACAAGCAATGCGAATCATCTCCACAATGTCTGTATAATGGAGCTTTTAATGTCAGGCCCACATTGAAAAAGGTCACTGTTCAGTCAGACTTTCCCAGTAAACAAATGTCAATAAATAAATAAAAACTATTTCATATGTCCTACTAACTATCCCTTCTTTTAACAGCAGTTTCTGTTCTAGAGTCGACTACCAAAGCGGGTCTTTCACTTAGGACTCTACCCCTTCCTCTTTGACCATACTGGGATGTCAGTCCCTGGAAGAAAAGGCAGTCTCTAACCTGCAGTCCAAACTTCTTCTTGGCCTCATCCCACTCTGCTACTGTGCCCTCTCTAGCTATTTGCTCCCAATACCAGTTACTTTACCAGTTTTGTCCAGTAAATTTTATCCCCCTTTTGCCTATTTTCTATACCCCTACTTGCAATCATCCCTATTGGCAAAACAGCCTTTCTCCATTCCCGTGTTGACCTAATTCTTAGAATACTTTATGCAACTTTATGAATATAATATTCTGTATAGTTGTTCTCCTCAGGAATCTGCACCCAGAATTCAACTATCTTCTTATTGCCGTATATACACATTTTATATATATATATATATATATATATATATATATATATATATATATATATATATATATATATATATACACACACATATACATATATACATATACACACACACCTGGGGAAAAAAAAGCAAAGCATCAAGTCTAATAAAATGAAATCTAGTATGAAAATATTGCGAGTTAGAATGCATTAAATAAACTGGCAATTTCATTTTAATTACTAAACTGCATAAAGCACATTACCTTCAACATAGTCTGCTACTATTTATTTGCTACATGTTTCTCTAAGTGCTGTGCGCTTTTTAGGGATACAGGACATTGAGTACAGTGATTGCGCTTTTGAAATTTAGAAAAAGATAAATCAGTTAAGTGTGAAAGTGTCGTGACACCCGACCTTAGCAACTGATAAGCATCCCCTACTTAAGTTAAGGTCAGGCCTAGCACTAGATAGTCAAATCTGCCAGTACTGACCAGTAAATGACACCGGAAGTACTGCCTTCCAAAGGGATAACTTAAAACTTCCTCTTACAAGCTTAGAAAGTAGCCTGAACAGCAGTTTGTGTTTGCCATATTTTTTTTTCTCTCTGAAAGGTACGAACTCCTGAAATGTAGGTCACTCTTTAGTGACTTCAACCCTATGTGATTCGTCAACCCATGGACTTTTAAGAAGAGACTAAACAAATTAGGCAAAAATCTGCACTGTTGAGAGACATTAAAAGTAAGTACAAAACAGCATTACATTGCCTTTCTGACAGCACCCATCTAAGTGCTTTATGGCTTTGAAAGCCATCAAAACACTTGGCTTTTATTTTATTTTTTTATGTAACTAGTACTACATGGAGCAGATAAAGCTCCATGTACCACAGAGAATTATGATCATCTCGCTGATCATAACTTTATTATGGGTTCCCAACAAGGATACCAAGGAATTCACCTCTCAAGCGTGTCTCAAGCACATAACAAATGGGTTTTGATTGGTGATCCAATCATAATCCTCGATGTTATGCAGAAAATTATATTCCTTGTGTACCATGTGGAGCTGCTGTGCAAATAAAACTCATACTGAACAATAACAAAAGCTTTTAAGTTTATATACTAAAACATTTATACGGCTAGACTTCTCTTGGTTATTGTAATCATTTATCTAAGTACTATTCCTATGTTTCTAAGCATTTAATTTATTATTAATGATTATCTGGGGAAATAGTGGTACCATTGTTAGATGTGACAGAGAATGAAAATCTGGTGGATCTACTAGTGGGAGAGAAGAGTAGAAGTTTAGTTTTATTGGGGTTCAGAAGTAGGCGTTGGTTGGTGAGCCAGTTTTCGATAGTGTTAAATGTATTTTGGGTTAAGATTCGCAAGTCGGATGGGGAGGTGGCTGAGAAGATGAGAGTGGAATCATCTGTGTATTGAATGCAGGTGGCTTTAGGGATAGCAGTGTGGAGGTTGTTGATAAAAATAGAGAAGAGTAGTGTACCTAGTATGGACCCTTGAGGGACACCAAGTGTGAGAGGGAGAGTTTGCCCTGCCATAGTACCGCCTGCTGTCTACCAGTCAGGTAGGACTGGAACCACTGGACAGCAGGCTTGTTGAGGGAAATAGATTTTAGTGAAAGAATGAGAAGTTCATGGATGACAATGTCAAAGGCTTTTGATAGGTCAAGAAAGAGGGCAGAGGTTAGCCTATTGTCATTCCTGTTTTGGTTTATGGCAGTAGTAAAGGAAAGGAGGGCTGAGGTGGTGCTGTGGTATGGCCTGAAACCATGCTGGGAGTCTGACAGTAAGTTATTCTGTGAAAGGTATTGCATTAGTTGCTTGTGTACACATTTCTCCATTATTTTGGCTAGTGGGGAAAGAATGGCAATGGGTCTATAGTTGGACATGTCTGAGGAGCTACCACCTTTTATGGAGTGGGATAACGTGAGATATTTTCCAGAGGGATGGGATAGCATTTTCGGATATGGTTCTGTTGATGAGGATAGATATGGGGTATGCAATGGCATCTGCAGCTATAGCAGCTATTTGTAGGTACTCTGCAGGGAGGATGGTCAGCAGCGAGGGTGGTAGGTTCTAGTTTTTTGTTTTTAGAAGTGTTTTGATAAAACTAGTGGATATTGGTTGGAAGCTAATTTCGGGTGATTATTATGTAGATTAGGCATGTGGTTTAAGTTAGGGGGTTAGTTGATTTGCTAGGGAATGGATTGTTTCAGTGAAAAAGTTATTAAAGGTGCTAGCTATGGTCTCTGGAGAACTATGGGTGTAGTTAGCTGGGGTTGGGGTGGTGGAGTGACCTGGACAAAGTAGTTGATTTAAGCCTGCCCAGAAATTTTGAGGGTTGTTGTGGTGTTTTTGTATGAGATTTTGGTAGAAGCTTTTTTTATCCAGTAAAATAGATTTTTTTGTATCATTCCTGAGTTGACGATATTTTAGATGGTCAAGTGGGGCTTTGGTTGTTCTCCAGCTGGCCCAGGCTCCGTTTCTAGTTTTGATTTTAGCTTTGGTATCGTTTATGAGCCATGGTGCTATATTTGATCTAGTTTTTATTGTACTTGCTGGAAAATGGGAATCAAGGATACTTAGGAATTTAGTGTTAAAGTGATCTAAGGCCTCCTCTGTTAGATTTATTAGTTTTGACCAGTCAACTGCTTTTAATTCATTTTGGAATATAGCAACAAAGTTTTTCCTGGTTCGAAATGTTTTATATTTGGGCTGGTGAGGGTTTCCTGCATTATGTTTTATGATATAGGTTAGACAATGGTCGCTGAGGTCATCATGGGGAGCACCAGCTGATCTTCCAGGGTATTTAGGTTGTTGCCTGGTGGAATGTATGCACAGACGATGCTCAAGTGTGTGTTTTGGTTAATCTGTAGCTTGGTTATGAGGAGTTCCACGTTATTGAATTGGGGAGGTTGAATGGTGTCTCTACTAACGGTTAGAGTATTTTTGTAAAGGACTGCTATCCCACCTCCTTTCCTTGTAGCACGGTCTAAATCGGTGAATATTGTATCCTGGAGGTAGTATCTCATTGTCAGTAGTACTGGGTTTTAGCCAGGTTTCCATAAGACACAATGTCTGGGAAGTGGGTTGCTAGGAGGGCGTGTAGGTTGGGAATCTTATTGTTAATACTTCTAATATTTAGGTGAAATGCTAGGAGGGAACTAGTGGGAGTATTCATGGGTAGTTTGACTGTGGGGGTTGTGGTAGGGGAGTGAAGGTTATTGGGTGTGGGTGGGCCAGGGTTGGGATTAATGTCTCCATGTGTTATAAGGTTATAGTGACAGGATATTCTGAGCTTTACATAGTCTTTGTCTTTAGGATTATGTTTTGTGGCTGTACAGGGGTGGTATTTTATAGAGGGTGGTATAGTCGGTGTGCTGGGGAAGGTAAAGTGTTTGGTGTTGTGTGGTCGTGGGTGTCAGTTTGACCATTTGGGTAGTGAATATCACGGTCACGTGTTTGTTCGTAGGCAGTGAGATGGTAAAACAGAAAAAGTAGAGGCATTTGGGTAAACAGTGTTTTTTTTACTTGTTTGCATTTTGATAGGGGGTGGGCCAAATTTGATGGCTGACTGTGCTAACAGGGTGTGGAAAAATGAGAGAGAAGGAAATGGGTTAAGGGGCAGGGCTGCTCAATGATGTGTGAGGTGCTGATTGGTACTTAGCAGGAGGGGAGTGGCAAAGTCTGGTTTAAACTTAGCACTAGTGGGGGTGGGTGAGATTTGGAGGCAGGGAGCGGAGCGAGCCAAGCGCAGCGAGGGAAAGCGGAGCGGGGCTAACACTGACTCAGAGTTACCTTGGCCTTTTGGTTTGGTTTGTATGATCATATGCAAGCAATGTTTTTGGCTGTACTTTAATTTGTTTTATTCTTTTTTAATTTTACACCAATTTTCAGGATAATTTTAATTGGATTCTAGGGGTAAACTAGCAAATGTAGTCAATAAGGAGGGAGTGAAATTACTTTACCATATTAAAAGTAAATGCTTGGGACTGGAACACTGTGTGAGTGTAAGGCTGATTCAAAGTAGTATAGCCAAATCTAGTGGAAATTGGCTAGATCCCTTCACTGTTGTTGTGCATACACCATTAAGCCTCAACAGTTTACAAAAAACTAATTTGTAGTTTACTTATTACAATTGAAAATCTGGAGAGAGTCAGGTTCTTGCTTCCCAGAGGTTTTACTTAGTTAAGATAGCCAGCTTCAGTGGAGAAGGTAGAAATTGCTTTATGCAGTGAATCCCAGGGGGGGTGTCACTCAGGAAAGAAACCTGTGCAAATTGCTGTGCAGGCACAACAAACAGAGGGGTACGGAAGGTACAACAGCTACAGGATGAAATGAATGTCTGACTTGACAGAAGAAACCGGGAAGGCCCTCCCCTTAGACTGTTACATACTTTAAAATTGCCTTGAAGTGCATGTTCCTCACTGCTGGCTTACTTGCCTTTGAATCAACTTGTAAATTACTTTCAGCCTGTTAAATTTGTTTCTGGTACCTTTTCATTTATGGCTAACTAAAGTGCGTTTTTAGACTGATATGACTAGGACTTTAATTCTATTGGGAGAAGAAAGATAGTCTGGGCTGTCTGAGCTGAGATACGCACAGGCAGGTTTAAGTGAGAATTAATTGTTGTAGATAGCTGCTCGATATGTTTGATAAGTGAAAATGTGTTTTTACATTAAGACGACTGGGACTGCTATTCTACTGGGAGTAGAAAGGTAGCCTGGTCTATCAGAGTTGTGAAACACACAAGGGGACTTAATGTGAGATTCCTTTCATCAGCCAGAAGGCTTTTCACCTACTTAGTTGTTTGATGTTAATCTGCACTTGAGAGCTACTTTTACTCTGCTTTTACATTAAGAAGTTCCACGATCAGACACCTTGTGACAAAAGGTGTTTACCAGGACAGTGTTGGGAAGCATTCCAGGGAGCTCAAAGTGTAATCTTTTATTGGCCACAGGGCATTAGTTTTCAGCTTGTTTCCGCCTGTTACAAAATTACACACATTCAAGCAGAGCTGTTAGAGTAGTGGCGGTTAGCATTACCCTGTATAGTAGCAAATCTATAAAGCTAGGAGATGGGACTTTAACCTGTAATACAAAAAGTCTTTGCATGGAGCTAAGCTCAGGCAAACTAGTCAGTGCAAACAGCATAATATCAGATCATAGCACTAACATCTAGCCTTAACCCTAGACACTACTCAAGTGGCTACTGTAAAACAAAGTCCCTAAACTATAACAGCCTAACCCTAATTCAGGTCCTGGCAACATGGGATTTGCAATTTCATAACGTCTCTGTGGCAAGCTTGGTAGCTGCAGGAATCCTGAGACAGTGTATCAATTGTCTCATGTATTCAGACAATCTTTTAATCCTTAAATAAACTAACAGTATACGAGAGATGCATATACATAACTTCCTTGCAGGCAAATATCTCGCTTACAAACAAGGTTGTCAAGAACACACACACATATGTACACACTGATTTCAAGATGGATATTCAGCAGAATATCAGGGACAATGGAAAAGGGGAGTACTTACACTAACTGATAGAAGATCTCAAACAGGGATGGAAGAGGAAAACAGAGATACTAACCGTAGATTTCTAAAAGTAAAGGGCTGCAAGTAAGGAGGATTACGATGGCATTAATTTATATTCTACCTAAAACTGAGACTATGGAGCATAAGAAAATTTGGGGAGAAACAAATCGGCAGGAAATATTTATAGGTGGGGACTGGTACTTAATTTGCAACAGTGAGGACATGTCTATGGGACCTAGAAAGGAAACTATAACAAAAGAGGGTAAATTTCTGGAAAAAAAAAATGATGAAACTGTCTGACATGGAAGATGTAAATTCAGTGGTAGGAATTTACATATTACTCCCAAAGGTACAATAACTGGGCTAGACTAATTAAAAGCTTCACCACACATCCAATAACTATATTAGATGACGTGCCAACAACAACTAGGATTAAAACGCAGAGTAATGAAGTACAAATAAGACACTGGTGCTTCCCCATCTACCTATTAAAAAGAGAGTAATTTAAAGAATGGGAAGTGGAAATTATATGAGAAATGTTAGGCAACATAAAAATATCTCCAGAAGTTATAGCTAATGAGTAGGATAAAATTAAAATGAAGTTTAAGAATACAGTAGAAATAAAACAAAGAGATATGGTTAAAAAGTAACAATAATTAGTTAGGACTGACGCAGGTTAATGCACTGCAGAACAAGGCAAATCTCACAGAACAAGATGATGCACATCTGCAGTGTACTAAAGAGAAAATAAGGGAGCACCTGGATAATATGCATGAATTTAGAAAGACTGCTGCTAACAGTTGTTTTATATAACTTCACAGCACAAAAACTCTTGGCACAACTATGGCAACAGAACGTAGAAAGGGTTGTTGCCAAACTTATATAGCCTATAACAAGAAAAATAACCAGAGATCCTGCAGAGATCTGACAGATATTTCAGAAATTTTATGAACATTTGTATATTGCAATGGAATGTGGAAATCAAGAAAAAGTACAAATGGAAATATTTATGGAAGATGCAAGTATGCCAAGGTTAGAGGCAGATGAGGCTCAACAATGAACAGTCAAGATAGGTGGAAATATGATAAACATGGTGATATATAATCAATCTCCTAGAAAATCTCCAAGGAACAGGTGGTACTCCTGTTGAAGATTGGAAGTTAGGAGGGAAGTAAGTGATAAAGATCTGGAAGATTTTAATCCTGGAAAAAAATCTGTGGTGATAATATCTAAAGAAAGTAAAGACCCATCAGACCCAGCTTCATACAAGTCCATTTCAATTTTAAAGCATGATTACACTGTCTACAACAGCTAAAAAAAAAAAAATGGCAAAAATGTTGCCAAACTTGATAGAAATAGATCAACTTGGTTTTATGGAGGGGAGGCAAATATTTGACATCAATGGAATAATGGTGATCCACAGGGAAGCAGAATGTAAGAAAATACTGCTGTTGGTGGTAATGGGTCTTCATGCAGAGAAAGCATTCCATAGAATAAGCTGGGATTTTACAAGTATAGCAATGGAGTCATTCGCAATGCCTGATACAATAATAAAGTTAATTAGGAGTAGATATGAGGGCTTGAAGACAAAATTTCAAGTGGGAGAGCTCCTTCCTAATAAGTTGTCTCTGAGCAGAGGAACCAGGCAGGGTGTACTCTTTTCCACTTTGTTATTTACATTATATTTAGAGTCAGCGGCAAATAAAATAAGGGATTCAGAAATTCAAGGATAAACTGGCATGATAAAGAAAAGTTGGCATTATTTAAAGGCAATATTATTTTGTACCTGATAAAACCAGAAAGCGACAACTCCAATGTTGTGGACCTTTCTGATACAGTTTAAAGTTTTTTGATGATATAAAATTAATGCAGACAAAACAAGGCTACAGCTGTAAACTATGAACCCAGACATGAATTGATTCAGTAATACTCATACTTATGGGGACACAATAAAATGAAGCATTTAAGAGTATTAATTAAAAAGGATTCTGTTACGGCAGTTAGAAATATGCAGGAATACTTAAAAAAAAAAAAAAAAAAAAAAAAAAACTGAGAAACTGGATCCTCTTGTTTATGGATATGGACATCAAGATACAAGCGGAGAAAATGTTTTAGTCTCTAGTTTTATATACAGGTCAGGCATATTTTCATCACCTAGAGAAGCTCAGGACAGTAATTAATAAAAAGATGAAGGATTGTATCTGGCAGGGGAAGACAGCAAGGGTCAAGTGAGATAAGCTGATCCTTCTAATAAGACAAAGTGGTTTAGCAATGCCCTGATTTAAAGGGATATTTTAGAGCTACATGGTTAAGGCTCGTGTACATAACACAAGCAGACAGCTATCATTCAAAGTAGAAAAAATATGATGATGAAGCAGGGTGGGGGGTCAAGAAATGAGGAGAAAATGGGATTTTAGATGCAGATCCTTAAGGAGAAAGACAACAGCTACATGGTACATTATATTCATAAAGCATCAGAAAGTATTGTAAGAACTAAGCCAACTCGAGAAAGGAGAAAGAAGATTCTGCCAATAAGGATGACTGCATTTTAGGGGTACAGAGACTTGGCAAGAGGGGCCTGGAATTTCCAGGAGAAAACTGGCAAAGGAACCAGGTTATCTGGAGAAATAACTAGAGAATGAAGGTAAGAGAATGGGAAGAAGCTAAGAAGACATCTGCACTGCAGACTAGAAACTGCCTTCCTATAATGGAGGACAGGATTCCCCTGTCCCTTTTTCTTTGCATATACTCAAGGTGAAAAAATGCACTGACAGAGGAATCAATCAGAAAAGAGACTGGATAAGCAGTTCACAAGGAAGTAATGGGAGGACATATGGATGATTCCCAAATATGCAACAAAGTCTAAAGTATGTAGGATTTTTGTCTAGAAGTGTTTACACAGGTATTTTTATACCCCAAGCAGACTCCAAAGAATTTTCCTCAGGTAGACAGCAAATGTTGGAGGTGTGACAAAGAAGGAAGAGTTTTGAGTGTAATGAGTTGGCAGACTTTAATAATTCACTACAGAGTACTCTGCCATACATACTGGGTAAGCAAATGGGTGTAACTAAAGAAATTATTTTTTGTTCTGGGATACAAGAACTGAATTGCCTAGATACAAATAAGACCTTGTTAAATATACTTCTGGTGACTACCAAACAAGCAACTGCTAGAAAATGGAAATAAAAGTTTAAACTAGCTCCACTTGAAGTAGTGAATACTATAACAGAGATAAAAGAACTGGAAGTATAATATGTAGAAAAAGGTAGAAGCAAACTACATAAAAAATGTAAATTGTAGGAACAATACATGCAGAATAATGCTTTGGAGGATGACAGAGGTTTAAGGAAAGGCAAGAACTGTGCAATTTATGTAATGTTGGATCGATATTACATGTACAAATGCATGTACATGTATAATATTTATACCTAACATATAAACATGGTTTGTATTCTATTATATAAAAACTTACCAATGTCTTAAGTGATAATTCAATAAAGGTGTTGAAACACACACAAAGCTCATGGCACACACAGACCTTCTTATGCTGGGCCACTTAAAAGAAACCTCTCCACACCCCAAAGACCTGCTAAGTCATCAAACAGCAACACCAGCCCTCAGCTCACTAAAGCTTACACCAAAAGCAACATCTATCACCACAAATAAGCCTATGCTGGGTTTAAGCCAAGTTTCAGTTGCAGTGCGAATATCAGGCTTAAATTGGGTAATCTAGGCATGTAGTTCAACAATTTTATTTCTTATGCTTCTATCGTTTATAGTAGCAAAAATTTGATTTCTGGGGTTGGGTTCGAGTAGTGTGTGGAAGAGAACTGTCCCGATGTTCATTATAGGAGGAGCCAGGATAAAGGTGAATGTCTCTTACAGGAAGGATTTTAGTACATTGAGGAATTACTGATACTTCTTTTTTGGAGAGCATTTTTCCACTTAATGTTGTTTTGGTTCAAGTTGAAATGGAGTTAATCAGCCTATACTTGGGGGTAAAGATGAGGGGCATCATTAATACATTTGGTGTGATGTGTGTGGAGTGTGTACGGAGGAAGTATGAATAGGTGGTTGGGACAGAGTTGGAGACAGATTGAGAGCTATTACAGAGTCATGGTAGGATGAAAGATGGCTAAGTAGCAGGAGAAGAATAAAAGATAAGCGGAGTAATAGAACGAGTAAGTAAAGGGATCTGTATATTATAGTTGGCAGGTATTGGGGAAGTAGAAATGAAGGAAAAATAAGTAGCAGGGTAGAAGGATATTAAGTGGTGGAGTCTGAAAGCTTATAGAGAGTAGGTAGGAAAGAAGTATTTTCCAAGGAGGAAGACAGGTAGTCCTAGTATCTTCTCTGGAATGCAAGAGTATGAGGATGTGATTAAAATAGGAAGATGTGAGGGTTTATTCGGAAAAAGCAGAAGATACAATGCAGAACAGATTGGTGCCATTAGGGAGGGTGTGACTATGAATGAATATAGTGCACAACATTACGGGAGGGAGAAAAGTAGTTGGAAATGGTGTTGAAAGATTAAACAGAAGCTGTGAATTAGGTAAAAAAAGAAACCAGGAGTGTTTGTATGATAGCAATAAAGTTGTTTGGTAATGTTAGGGAATAGCAGTCTCAAGTGAAGTGTGTATGTTGGAAGTATAATAGAGTACGGGGGGTGCATGGGAAGTAAGGTAGGGGAGCAAAGCGAAGGAGATATGGTCAAGAAAAAGGACAATGGCCAACTTAGCAAGTGGTCCTCTTCAACTATAGCCTTAAAACAGGTCATGTACCAGGTGAATGGATGCCCACAACAGTCAAACCTCTTCATAATGCTGGACCATCAACTGACCCCCGGGAACTACGGAAACAATCTGACAAGTCTGATATGCAAAGTCATGGAAAGAATTAATCATGGAAATCAACAAAGGACATTGTCAACCCACAGACACTGGACCTACCTCAGTCTGGCTTTGCTAAGGGAAGGTCTTCCTATTCAACTGGTACACTTTTTTGACAGGAACACCAAGGCTATGGATGAGGGGAAAATGTACATACCACCTACCTTGACCTGGCCATAGCATTAGCTATAATACTCCACTCAGGCACAGTTGGCAAACTTTCAGAGCTACGCATAAATTCCTACATAACTCACTGGACTGTAGGCTGACTCAGACATAAGACCCAAGAAGTCAGAATTGGCGAGATCATCTTCCCCACGGAACCGCTCACCAGTAAAGTAACCCAGGGCTCCTTGTTGGACCCACTCTTGCTTGGCATCTACTTTTCAGAAGTAAAGGCGAATGTCAAAGGCCTCTCTGGTTAACCAATTTCACAGATAACTGTAAACTGGGAGCTATCAGATTCCCCCACCATGACAGCAGCCTCCTACAACAGGGTCTAATATAAATGACTAGTGCCATAGCCACAGACTAAAACTAAAGACAAAGAAATGCATTATAGTTCCTTTGGGAAATCATCCACCCAAGCTAATTACTCCATTGATAAAACATCCCTAAGTGTTGCCAAGATAGTTAGGGATCAGGGAACATATGTTGACAGTAACCTGGCCCTCAACCAATAAGTAGCCAAGATAGTACTAAAATCATTGTGTCACCCAACTCATAATCAAAGGTATGGCATCCAGGTCCAAGGAAGTCATTCTACCACTCTACTTAACCCTTATCATACCTATTAAGTACACTTCCTTTGGCATTTACCTAATCAAACACTTGCAATAGTTGGAACACCCTCAAATGTTCCTCACCAGGAAAATCCAAGGTATTAATACCCCATCCCACACAGATCACCTCTGTACTCTGTCTACTACAGGTTACCGAAACCATGTATGCCTAGGATACATGGCATCCTCAGATTCAGCTCTGATGGCCCTCCTGCACATTCACAAAA
This sequence comes from Protopterus annectens, assembly GCF_019279795.1. NCBI lineage: Eukaryota > Metazoa > Chordata > Ceratodontiformes > Protopteridae > Protopterus > Protopterus annectens. The sequence continues at coordinate 261,846,535 of NC_056738.1, forward strand.
CAAACCACACCAGAAACACTAGATCCAAGGACGTGTACTTTGCCTGCAACATACTCAGAACATGCTGGAGAAACCAATGTGCATCTTAAAGGATCCCCACACTATGGAATAAGCTCCCCATCTATGTGAAGCAGAGTTCATCTGTGACCCTATTCAAAAAAAAACCTTGATTATTGGATGGAAATCTCAAATCCACCCCTGGTGTGGCCCCTAGTCTCTGATGGAGAGAGGTCGACAATAACTAAATTAATCCCCAACAACACACTCTCCCACACACATAACCCTTAGATATCACTTTAATCTACCTCTAATAGCATATCCCTCTATAGAGGCATCCAAGGAATTCTGGGACAAAACTGGGTTGGGATGCACAGCTGGCTTTTAAAGACCCTGGTCCTTAGCCTAGTATAAACCTAAGAAAACAGTGATATCAGTGGAACCTGCCTATCAAAACAAACAATAACCTTAACTTTATTTCAAACTTACCACCTGCAAAGAATAAAAAGAAATTCCATAAACAAAAAATAAAAAAAAATATACACATATATATATATATATATATATACATACATATACATACACACACACACACTATATATATATATATATATATATATATATATATATATATATATATATATATATATATATATACACACACACACACACACACACACACACACACACATATATATATATATATATATATATATATATACACACACACACATTATATATATACATATATATATATATATATATATATATATATATATATATACATATACATATACATATACATACACACACACACACACATACTTTATGCATCGCTGCTTAGCTAGGGTTAAACTATTCCTGGTGCCATGAAGTGTGCTCTTCAAATTTTCCCTTAGAACTAGCCAGTTTTTTTTAGTTTTAGCACTCAAATCTGTTTCTTTGATCTCAGCACTTGTTCAAAACTCATTGTAAGCACTAAATAAGCTACAAATTACTACAGCACTCAACATTCCTCACTTGTCTAGAGGAAAACAGTTTTTAGTACTTAAATAAGCACCTACCCAGGCATGTCTAAGGGTCAGCTCCCAGTGTTTTCTTCTCTCTACCTGATTAATCTGGGTATCCTGGGGCAATGCAGCTATTGCCTTATGTACACAGACAACCCTCTCCACCTACCACCCAACACTACAACCTGTGAGAGATGCACTTATATAGCCAAACTGGAAGCAAAGCTCTTCATCAAGACTGGTCTAGACAGTCAAGTGGTTCATAGGTTGGTACTAGGCTATTGGCCCTAGGGCCTATACAAGCCTAGCCATAATTCCCTGGCTATTTCTTCCCACACTATTTCCCTGGACCCCCAATCTAGCAGGGCGACTGACGTGATCCCCGGGGTGAATTTCCTTTCTCCTATCCAATCAAGGTTCCTTTTGAAGAGGGCCAAAGAGGCGCACTGCTTGACATGTATGGGCAGTCTATTCCAGAGTCTGGGGAGTCTCTGGGTCAGGAACCTATCCCTCCAGCATGTTTTGTTTATTGTGATGACAAGATTTAGATCCATGGAGCGTGTGGCTCTGAGGGATTGGGATTTCTTTAAGTGTAGCATGTTCAACAGCTCTGGGTTTGACATGGCCTTGTATGTTAAGCAGAGATCGCCTCAGAGTAGATGATATGCGACAGAGTATAGCTGGAGTTTTTTTTTTTTTAAGGCGGTCAGCATAGGGCATCTGCTTTAGGCCTGTGATTCTTTTAGTGAGGTATTTCTGCGACCTTTCCAGTAGTTGCAGATGTCTTCAGAGGTACATACCAAATGGGGCATTGTATTCTATAATGGGTCTAATGAGGGATGAGTACAGTGGGACAATGACCTCTTTTTTTCTGGATGAAAATCCCTTAGTGATGAGGTGTGCCACATAGGATTTCCTGACTGTTGTGGCAATGTGGTTATTGAAGGTGAGACCACTGTCCACCTGTGTCCCTAAGTCTCTTATCACACTTTCGGTGTTTAGTGTGCTGCCACCTATGTGATAATTCAAGGGTACATGTTTTTTCCCCAAAGTGGATAACTATACATTTCTTGGCATTGAGCTTGAGCCCATGTCTCTGGCACCAAGCATCTGTTTCTGTAAGGCCCTTTTGTAGAGTATCCACATCATTTCGGGATTCAATAATGGCTCCCAATTTGCAGTCCTCTGCAAATTTTATTAGCCAGAGTCCCTTAGTGTTGGCCTTTACTTCAGAGAAGTAGATGCCAAACAAGAGAGGTCCCAGGACTGAACCCAGAGGCACTCCACTTGTCACTCGTCTGGAGCTGGATTTGGAGTCAGCTACTTTTACAGTGTGGGTTCTGTCAGTAAGCTAGTTGGCAACCCATAGAGTGACATAGGGATTAATGCCCAGCTTAGTAAGTTTATCCATGATTCCAGAGTGGGGGATAGTGTCAAAGGCCTTGGCGAGGTCCAGACAGGCTGTGTGGACTGCCTTACCCTCATCCACGGCTCTGGAGGCTGATTCAAAGAAGTCAATAAGGTTCAGGAGACAAGATCGGCCCTTCACAAACCCAAAATGGGTGGGGTCCAGTGTTTTAAGGTTGCCAGTCTTTGTTTGTAAGTTCCATGATAATACGTTCCATGGCCTTGCAGATCAGGCTTGTCAGACTGATGGGGCGGTAGTTCCCAGGATCCAAGGTGGATCCCCCCTTGTGGAGTGGGATAACTGCTGCTGTGCGCCACTCAGTGGGAATGAGGTCTGAGGTGAGGGCATGATTAAACATGACACTTAGGTGAGGTGCCTGTTCATGTAGTACACAGCCCGGGATGTCTTCTGGTCCCATGGATGCTGTATACTTAGCTTCAGAGAGTGCGTTTTTTACTTGTGTGGCCATTATTACCAGAATTTGGCAATCTTCCAGTATTGAGATGGACCCTTTAGGGGGTGAGAGGGGGGTGAAGTTGGCACTGAATCAATCTGCCAGAATATTGGCAATATCCTTGGGATCAGTATATTTAATGCAATTCTGTTGCAGCTCAGAGCAGATCAGAGCATTGCCATTTAGATTATTGACAGTTATAGAATGCCTTGTGGTTGTTTTTGGAATCTTTGGCAATTTTATTTTCGTAACTAGCTTTGGAGGATTCTATGAGGGATCTCAGCTTCTTACTGAGGCTGGTAAGGGAGTTTTTTCATCCTGGGATTTTCCTCTTTTCTGCAACAGTTTTTTCCTTTTGTTGTAAAGTTTGTTTATGGCAGGGGACCACCAGATTGGCTTCCTTTTTTGGAGGAGAGCATCTTGGTTCTATTTGGGATGTCACAATTCATGCATGAGTGGATGTGCTCTTACAGTGCCTTAATGTAGGACTCAGCAATCGAACTTTCAGTTCTCGTCTGCATGGGTGTCGTGAAGTTTGTAACTTCTGACTTGAGTTGCATGAAGTCGGCCTTGGAGAAGTTTTTTATGGAGGTTTCCTAACTGGGAGCTGGGGGTGGGATGTGGATATTAAGGGTGATTAGCTTATGGTCTGATCTGACTAACGAGGGGGTGACCATAGGTGTGGAGCATCTATTTCCCATGTTTGTAACGACCAGGTCTAGGATACTGGAGCCTCTGGTTGGACTATGGATTATTGATTCAGGGCACTGGAATTTATGAATTCCAAGAACCGTTGGGCGAAGGTGTTGGTGCACGAGTAGTTTTCCCAGCTAAAGGCAGGGTAGTTGAAATCACCCAGTATTAGGGTGTTTGGTTGTATATTAATATTTTCCAGTATGTTCAGAAAGGTGTAGTGAGAATCTTGGGGCATGGTGGGGGATATGTAGCAAGCTACAATTTGGATTGCAGTCTTACCTAGTGTTAGTTGCATCTGGAGAATTTCAGACGCATTGAAGAGAAGGTAAACACTTGCACCACATCACACTCATCACATAGTCCCTCAAAACCTACACCACCAAAACACACACACAGCAACACAAAAAAACACATCTACATTCACGGAGTGTCTCAATAAAAATATGCTCAAGCAACAGAGACCTCCAAAGCAGAAACACATGCAACCTCCACCCCCCAACACAACCCAAATGACACATAGCCCACAAACTCAGTGTGCCACTCAACCACAGCCCAATAAGGCATAACAACGTACCCAACACTAGTCATAGATGACTCTACAGTCAGGCACACTGATGTTCCACTTACCAGGCTAAACAAGGAGAAAGTCACTGTCCGCTGCCTGTCGGGTGCCAGGATCGGCCACATAATGCACGCACTCAGGTCACTCCAACACAAGTACAAATAGGACTCTGTCATTGTCCATGCTGGTGTGAATGACCAGAGATGTACCTCCCTGGACTACATGAAAAGAGACCTGGAGGAGCTCTCAGATCTTGTAGCCCAGGCAGGTATGACCCTAGCCCCGAGTAGCATCCTGCCATCACCCAGAATGATACCACAGTACAAGGACAAAATTACTGACTTCAACAACTGGCTAAGCTTCTGGTGTCATTCTAAAGGGATCCAGTATCCATCTGCCTGGGATGACATGATCGACAGACCACGATGCTTTGCCAAAGATGGCCTGCACCTGTCGCCCTTGGGATTCCGGATACTGCCCAAGGCTCTTGCCACCTCTATAATGCCTTTTTTAGGCAAGGTTCAAAATTCACCACCGTAACGGGTACAAGCAAGCAAAATCTAAGGGTAATGCTACAAGTCTAAACCTCAAAATGCATTCACTCGAGGCACTCCTTAAAATGGAGAACACAGACATCTGTGCAGTGACAGAGACATGGTTCAAGGCTCCAGAAGGCACCCCTGCATTACCAGACTAAAATTCATACCACACCTTTCGGCCACCTAACCTGGATTGAAACACTAAAGGTGGAGGCGTGTCCATATTCATTAAGGACATCCACACCTCCAGGCTAGTTGCTCAGCATAATGCATCCGAGATTAACCAAGTGCAACTAACTCTGGGCAAGACCGCAATCCAAATTGTAACGTCCTACAGATCCCCCACCATGCCCCAGGATTCCCACTCCTCATTTCTTGATAAACTAGAAAATATTAGGGTACAATACCCTAATAATGGGCGATTTCAACTACCCCACCATTAACTGGGAAAACTACTCCTGTACCAACTCTTTTGCTCAACGTTTTCTGGAATTCATAAATTCCAACGCCTTGGATCAACCTATCCACACCCCCACCAGGGGCAGCAATATCCTAGACCTGTTCATTACCAACATGTGCGACCGGAGTTCCACACCAGAGGTCAACTGCTTGTTGGTTAGATCCGACCACAAGCTAATCAGCCTGGACACCCACATCCCGCCCCCATCCCCCATTAGGGAAACCGCCGTAAAAAATTTCTCCAAAGCCAACTTCACACTTCTTAAGACAAAAGTGGCAAACTTCATGACACCCATGCAGACGGACAACAGAGGTATGACTGCTGAATCCTACACAAATGCACTTTATAAGCACTTACACGAGTGCATGGATCGTGCGATCCCTAACAGAACCAAGATGCTATCCTCCAAAAAAAAAAGCCAATCTGGTGGTCCCCTGCCATAAACAAACTCTACAACAGAAGAAAAACTGTTTCAAAAAGAGTAAAATCCCATGACTGGAAGAACTCCCTGGTCAGCCTCAGTAAGAAGCTGAGATCCTTCATAAAATCCTCCAAAGCTAGTTATGAAAACAAAATCTCCACTGATTCTAAAGACAACCACAAAGCATTCTATAGCGATGTCAAAATTCTCAATGGCAACACTCTGATCTGCTCTGAGTTACAGCACAATGACACTAAATATCAGATAGGGTCAGTGCTAACTTTACCCCCCCTCAAGGGCCCATCTCTATACCGGAAGAATGCAAAGTTCCTGTAATCACAGCTGCACAGGTAAAAACCACACTTTCTAAAGCCAAGAACACAGCATCCATGGGACCGGACAACATCCCAGGCTGCGTTCTACATGAACTACAGAATGAACTGGCATTGCACCTAAGCACCATGTTCAATCATAGCCTCACCTCAGGCTTTGTGCCCACTGAATGGCACACAGCGACGGTTATCCCACTCCACAAAGGGGGAGCCACCACAGACCCCGGGAACTACCACCCCTTTAGCCTAACGAGGCTGGTCTGCAAGGCCATGGAACGTATCATCATGGAACTTATAAACAAAGACGTAGGTAATCTCCAAACCCTGGTAAAAGGCAGATCATGTCTCCTAAACCTGACTGACTTCTTTGAAGCAGTCACCAAAGCCGTAGAAGAGGTTAAGGTAGTTCACACAGCCTATCTAGATCTTGCCAAGACTTCTGACACCATCCCCCACTCTGGAATTATAGATAAACTCACTAAACTAGGTATAAATCCCTATGTCACAAGATGGGTTGCCAACTGGCTCACTGACAGAACCCACATTGTTAAAGTAGCAGACTCCAAATCCGACTTCAGACCAGTGACAAGTGGAATACCACAGGGTTCAATCCAGGACAAATATTGCAAATCTGATGAGGCAGCTGGCTCAAAGGGAGGCAAGGTCAGTTTTTCCAGAATGAAATTAAGACCCCAAGCAGGTATTGGTTGTTTCCTTGGAGGCCTTAAATTCTTAGCCCCTCTGAGGAACTGTCTTAAGAGAGGGTGAGAGAATAAAGGTGGATCAGTGTTGTATTCTGCAGAAATGGCTGATGCATGGATTTTGATGGAGGAGAAAGAAAGTCCACTGCTTAGCAGTTCAGCCAAATATTGTAGTATTTGAGGTAAATTCAGTTTTCTAGGATCATGGCCCTTTTTCTCATACCAGACACAAAAACGTTTCCATTTTGCGGAGTAAGCTTTTCTAGTTGATGGCCTTCTGGCCTCCAAAATGACATCCTGCACCTCCTTGGAGAGTAGGGCCTGTTGTGATGCTAAGGAATCTTCCGTGCGGCTAGATTGAGTGTTTTTAGCTGGCTGTGAAGAGTTTTGAAACTGTGCTGAGTCAGAAGAGGCATTAGAGGCAGGGTCCATGGTGTGGAATGCGTCAGGCTCCTCAGGAGTGGGTACACCAGTGTTGCCTTGGCCAGTCCGGAGCAATGAGAATCATCTTTGGTCTGTCTGCTTTGGTCTTTAATAGAACTTTGGGCAGCAGAGGAAGAGGAGGGAAGGCATAAACTGTCATTGATGTCCAACTGAAAGAGACAGCGTCCACTCTCCAGGCCTTTGGATGGAAGATCCTTGAGCAGAATTTTGTCAATTGATGATTCTTGTGGGAGGCAAATAGATCCATGTCTGGCCTTCCCCATTCTTGGGTTATGTCTGTAAAAACTTTTGGATGCAATTTCCATGCGTGTGGATCTGTCATATTCCTGCTTAGGTTGTCTGTCAGCGTGTTTTCCTTGCCTGGCAAGTACTGTGCTTGTAGTTCCAATTGTAAGTCCATGGCCATGCTCCAAAAGTGACATGGCCAGTCTGCATAGGGGGTAAGAATGTGTTCCTCCCAGTTTGTTTATGTACCACATAACTGTGGTGTTGTCCGTTCTTATCAATAGTTGACCTGGTTGTAGAAGGTCCTTGAAAGCTATAATAGCATTTATTACTGCTAGCATTTCTTTTTGATTGATGTGAAGGTGCTTTTCTTTTTGGGACCATTTGCCCTGAATGCACTGATCTGTCATGTGCACCCCCCAGGCGTAGTCCAAGGCGTCTGTTGTGATAACTTGATTTGCTTGAGGCTTGCTGAATGGAAGACCTGTGTTTGTTTGACATGCTTGAGCCCACCACAGAAATTCCTTTTGCAGACATGGAATTAGTGGTATTATTGTTTCCAAACTGTGGCTGTGTTGAGACCATATGTTTTTCAGGTACCATTGTAGTTTCCTCATATGCAGCTTTGCACATGGGATTAGTAAGATGCAAGATGCCATGAATCCCAGAGCCTGCAGGATTTTCCTTGCAGTCAGCCTGGTGCAATTTGCTAGTGTTCTGAAGTATTGAATTAGTTGCCCCTGCTTCTCTGGCATGAGGTAGGCCATCTGGGTGTTTGTGTCCAAATTGGCACCCAGGAAAATTATCTTCTGAGAGGGTATTATCCTTGATTTCTTTTTGTTGACTGTGTATCCCAGAGAGTTCAATAACATTATTACATAAGCCAGATGTTTTAGAAGAATGTGCTTGCTGTCCGCTTGGATCAGGCAGTCGTCCAAATAGGGGTATATTTGTATCCCTTGAAGTCTGCAGTAGGCAATTACTGATGCCAGGCATTTCGTGAATACTCTGGGTGCAGTAGATAAGCCAAAGGGCAATGCAGAGAATTGATAATGGGTTGAACCTGCAAGAAATCTGAGGTACCTTCTGCAATTTTGTCTGATTGGAACATGCAGGTATGCCTCCTTGAGGTCCAATGTTACCAGCCAAGACTCCTTGCCCAGCATGGGAAGAAGTTGTTGTAGAGTGAGAATCTTGAATTTTGGTACGAGTAGAAATGTGTTTAGGATGGATAGATCCAAAATAGGTCTCCAATCTTTTCCTTTCCTTGGCACCAGAAATAGCCTGGAATAAAAACCTTGACCTTGTTCGTGCACAGGTACTTCTTGAATAGCTTTCATGTTTATGAGATCTGTAATTTGCCTTTGTGCCTCTGCCCTTTGATTGTGTGGCAGGTTTGGCATGCCTCTCATTTTTGGAAGGGTGTGAAAATGGAATTTGTAGCCTCTGTTTATAATGTCCAGGATCCATTTGTCCTTTGTGACAACATGCCAATTTTTTGAAAATAATGCCAGCTTTCCTCCTAAGGGGGCTGCCATTTGAGACCTGGTTGGCATGCAAAGGGGAAAGTCATTGGGTTTGCTTTCTGAAAGATTGCGAGTTGTCCTCACCACCTCTTTGTGTAGGAGCTTGCCATTGTCTGCCTCTAAACGATCCTTGGGATTGTCCTTTGCCCCTCGGGTGCCTGTATCTGCCTCTTTGGGGTCTGTCTGTGGCAGGAAAGGACCAGTTTTTGGAAGGCCAATTTTTACTAAAACGTGGGGGTTGAACCTGTAGAAATTCTTTCACAGTTTGCATTGATTTAGCCTTTTCCTCCATTTTCCTTAATACCTCCTCAGCATTAGCACCAAATAGTACATCCTTTTGAAGAGGGGCGTCTAGTAATTTAGCTTTGACATGATCAGGCAAGGCTTGTTCCTTGAGCCAGGCATGCCTACGTATGACTGATCCTGTAACAGCAGCTCTACATGAGGCCTCTAGAGCATCAAAACCACATTGTAAGGTATGCTTACCCACTTGTTCTGCACTATGCATCAAATCCTGCAACTCCTTCAAGTCTGGTTGTTCAGGTTGTGACATTTTACTTTTCAATTGTGATAACAAAAACTGTTGGTATTTTAGCATATGAAACTGACAGTTTAAGGCCCTCATGGATAAGGTAGTCGAGGTACATACCTTTTTTCCCCACCTTTCTAAGAATCTGGAATCTCTCTCGGAAGGCAATGGATTTTTGGCAATGGAGGCCTTAACTCCCTTGGGGCCCTGTGAGATGGTTTCTGGGTCAGCAGCATGGCTTTTGTATAGAAATTGGTGCAAGTCAGGAACCCTGTAGTACCTGTCAGGCTTAACTGGAGCTGGAGGTAGAGAGTCTGGGTTAAGGCAGGCCTCACAGTAAACATCATCTAGGATGTCCAAGACAGGAGGTATAGCCAGAGGCCTGTGCTAAGGTAACAAGAGAAATTCCCTGAGCCTTTTCTTGGAATCTGAATAATCCTGGCCTTCCCAGTGGAAGTGTTCCCTTAAGGTATGTAAAGTTTCCCCAAATGAGTAATCCTCAGGGGGGGGGATACAGAAGGGATGGACTCCTCCGCATCAGAGTCTTCAAAAGGGGAGTAAGAATGTTCCTGATCATCAGAGTGCTCTGAAATAATGGAGCCCTGATCAGAGGAGGGGGAATCTTCCTCCACTCTGGGCCTTTTGTCCGGTGGGGGCTGAGAACCTCTGATTAGATTAATTAAATCCTCAGCCATTTTAAGCATCTGTTTCTTAGGCATGGGGCCTGGAGATGGGCCCTGTGTAGCTGGTCTCTTAGAGTGCATGGTTGCTTTAGACTTTGTGAAAGCCTTGATGGAGAAAGAAGAGGAAGGTCTGAAGACACCTTGAGTGGAGGTGGACCTGTCCACATTCTAAGTTTCAACGCCAAGAGCGGCTACGGTATCTGTAGTCGGGGTGTGGGCCGAGGAGCCTGCGACCTCGGGCACAGGAGACACCATCAAAGAAGTGTCGTCGGTAATCAGGGGCTGCGTAGGCGCCTCGCTGAGAACCGGACCACGTGTAGTCTGCTTTGGCGTGGTGTCGGCCGCGGACCTCGTGTGTCGATCCTTGTCTTTGTGTTTTTTAGACAAAAACAGAGTCGGAGTATCGGACGACATAGTATAGTTAAATGCTTTCCCAAAATAATGCTGGGCGAACTCCACCCGACGCTTAATAGTGCATTTGTTGAATGTAGCACAAAAGCGACAGACCGAGACGTCGTGGTCTGGGCCAAAACAAGGTATACAGAGGGAATGGAAATCCTTATGCAGTATTTGCTTCCCACAAGAAATACAATTATTAACTTTGTCTGACATCGGTCTGAGGCAAGAAAAGTTTCTAGCGGGGTACTTAGCTTTTAAGAAGACTTCGGTTTCCAAATTTTCGTAATCTCAGGAGCTGGCCGACTGGCACTTGCGAACTGCTACTGCTTCGGGCACCGCGCGGCAAGAAAGACTGAAGAAAATGGCGTCGGCTGGTTCCTTTATACCCCTGGCGCACTGACGTCAGGGAAGAAGCGACATCAACCGACGCCAGGCCTAGACTTTGGAATTCGGCCGACCAAGGACCCGCCTGATGGCAGGAGAACCCATCTGTTATGACTGCAGCTGTATGCACGATGAACATCTAGGAGCCATAACTGAAACTCCTAATGATGTGGACATCCTACAAAAGGGCCTCACTGAGACAGATGCTTGGTGTCAAAGCCATGGCCTTAAGCTCAATGCCAAAAAGTGCATTGTCATCCCTTTTGGTAAAAACTCTGTACCCATGAGCTACCACATAGGTGGTGGTTTATTTAACACGGAAAGTGTGATAAGAGGCATTGGGACACAGGTGGACAGTAGTCTCTCCTTTGATAATCACATCGCCACGGTAGTCAGGAGATCCTTTTACGTGGCACACCTCATAACAAAAGGTTTCTCATCCAGGAAAAAAAAAAAAGAGGTAATTGTTCCCCACTACTAGTCACTCACTAGACCCATTATACAGTACAACACCCCTTTTGGTATGTACCTCACAAGACATCTACAACAACTGGAAAGGCCGCATTAATACCTCACAGAGAGGATTATTGGCCTCAAACAGATGCCCTATGGAGACAGTCTCAAAAATCTCCAGCTTTACTCTGTCACATCGCCTATTCAGAGGCGATCACTGCCTAACATACAAAGCTATGTCAAACCCAGAGCTGTTTTACATGCGCCACTTAAAATCCCAATCCCTCAGAGCTACACACTCTAGGGACCTAAACCTTGTTACCACAATAAACAGAACATGCTGGAGGGATGGATTCCTACCCCAGAGACTTCCCATGCTCTGGAACAAGCTACCTATCTATATTAAACAAAGCTCCTCATTAGCACTCCTCAAGAAAAATCTTGATGATTGGATGGGAAATAGGAAATTCACCCCGAGATCACCTCTGTGGCTCTGCTCGACAGGGGCACAGGAAAATAATTTTCTTGGGTGGCGAAAGCCAGGGTACCTTTTTGGCTAGGCTTCTATAGGCCCCAAGGCCGATAGCCTAGTATCTCTACCTATGAACAGAAAGTATAATACAAGCTATATATGATAACAAGTAAAGAAATAAGTGTAACTGTAATATGTGATGGGTGATCATCACATGGAATAATCACATTTCCTTACTCAGAAAGCATCTGTAAGGAGCTACTCTGCGAGACAACAGTCTAACAGGTAAGCAAAATATTTTCAAAAGAAAAAGTTGAAATGAGATTTGTTTAAAATCGGTTATTGCCATACCAAAAACCTGGGCTTTTGGAAAAGGTGGAAATTCTTCTGTTCCTCTGAAAAGATTTCTATGGATATACGACAAATCGTTGTGAAGTTTCTTGAAGTCACTATATCGCTTCCAAACAACAATCTGCAATAAATAAAATGCAAAACAAAAACAGAAAAAATGGACAATGACAAGTGAACACAGATCAAAATACATTTACTCAAACTTCATTATTCACGTTCTGTTTAAATGTCAGAAATAAAAAAATCAGCAATGTCACAAAAAGTTTGAAGAATTACTTCTAAAACAAACAAAGCTGATTATATGGCTCACCTGTAAACCAAGTTGTAGCTTACTGAAAGCAGAAAAGAAGAAATTAGTTCATGCCAAAGCTTACTTAAGAACTGCTCCAGCATAGAGCAAGAATGTGTTCATTAAAGCTTGGGCAGCGTACAACTTAATCTGCCTAATTTAATAAGGGGGTATCAGAAGATTAAAGCAGGACTATGCCAAAAGAAGCTTGTTGCAAATATACAAAGGAGTGACAGACCTACATGAAGGAAAAATATTGCCACACTGCTCCTTCAGAGATCGGCTATAAAAGAATGACATGAACCACAAAACCACTCATCAAGCAAAGTTGTTCATCTGTAGAATACAACAGTGAAGACCCAACGATGAAGGAGTACAGGCAGAGGGTGCGATTAATATGATGTTCTATAATGAACAATGCATCTGCTCAACAACAACGTGATCTGGACTACCATCCAATCAATAAGACAGCAAGATTTTTAGTCTTCCTTAGACCCTGTATTACACGGTCTCTCTAATGTTCCTAATACCTTTCTGAACTCCATACTCCTAAATATGTTACTGCTGCAATTAAATATATGTACTAGTGGTGATCCTACAGATACAGTATTGCTGACATCATCTGTTCGAGCTAAACTTATCTTAAGCTACTGGATGCGTGCTTAGCAGGAACTGCCTCTGTATACACAATTTACTGGACTGTCAACCTTCTATGACTGCTTTGTTAACTACAACATGTGTGTTTTACGACTAAAACAGATAATACTCTTTAACACTGTCCTTCCCACAGTTTCTAATGAAAATGACCAGCAGATGCGTACACCACCTGTTCAGCATGATGCATTAAATCCCATGTCCAAACCTCCCGTTAACATTTACTAGAAATTCCACTGCACATATTTTTTTTCCAAGTAATACCACACAATTGCAGAGATGCATACCCCAAATTTATCTTCCAAGTTCAACCCACAGCCTACAGCCAGGGACTGATACTGACCTATGAGAGTTCTTCAGTTCCTGCAACCCAGAGATCAGTGTATCAAAATAATAATCCAAGTGAAGCATTATAAAATATGCTAAAAACAGAAGTCCAGTATTAAAGACTTGTTTTTATAACATTACATATTGCTGCAGAGTCAAACTCTTTGTGACTTTAGCAGACCATATCTGTCTGTCCACTATTGCTCCTTTATGCTTTTGTAAATTCACATTCAGTACTTCAGTAGTACTGTCTATCCATCATAGTCTTTGCCATTCTCCCTCATTCCTTTAAGGCCCATTCTTTTTTTCTCTTTACCTGTTCCTTTCCTTGACTTTTTGTTTATATAAACACAAAATAATTCCAGCACTCTGTAGACTTCTAAATGCGTTTAATAGGAGTGCAGGGTACTCAAAAGGATGGCTTTGGCCCTATTTATATCTTATTCAGCTCATAACTAGTGCTCTAGCAACCAAACTCCAAATAGTTACTGGGTGATCTAAAACAATGTGAAGTGAATGTATACCTTCCAGTACCAAAAAGTATAAAAATTCTATTATACGTATATATGCGCACACACACATATATATATATATATATATATATATATATATATATATATATGTATATACATACACACACACACACACACACACACACACACACACACACACACACACACACACACACACGGATTAAATGCATATATACATACACACACAGAAAGGTTTTGTTGGTTTCTTTCGGCTTTTCCCGGTTAGGGGTCGCCACAGCGGAACTCCGGTCCGCTAATGACTGGCAGTAGATTTTTACATACTGGCTTGCCGGGCCTAACGCACAACCTTCAGTGAAGGAACGCCCATTCACGCATGTCGCCACACAGAAGAAGCTCTAACTGAGAATCAAAAGGGCAACGTCTAACTGTGAGGCAACAACGCTACCGCAGCACCACTGTATCAATAGAAATATAAATTATTATACATTATATAGCAAATATTGACCATAAATTATATAAAAAAACTGCAGTTGAGTTCACTTGAGGCATTTTCAGCAAGGAATTTTGTAACTAAGTGCTCCATCTGGTGGTGACATGCTAATATAACTTAGAAACAATTTAATTATCTAGGTGAGAACAAAGCAACTGAATTCCATTGCTTTTCTTTTTTTAAGCAGATGCTCTGACCAATATGTATCTTTACAGACACTCCTTTCCACATGATCAACAAACTAACTGCAGCACTTTTATTCATCAATGCAGGTCTGTATAAAGCATGATGGTGTAGCCAGAGATTTACATTTTGTACTCAAACCTAATGTTGCTGCCCCCACTACTCACTTGTCATTTTAAAAATGTACTCATCCCTCAACATGCTACCCCCCCCCCCCCAGATACACTGGAAGAAGCACGTTATTTTCAACTGTTACAATTTATTTCCATAAAAATCTAGTTTTAATGGTGTATTCCTTCTGCACTCTGTGTACCGCTATACTGGGAATATTCATTTACAAAGTTCTAAACATTCTGTGCTGTTTTTGAGTGCTGACCTTTGCAAGAGATGCTCAGAAGAAAATGTACTCATTTCAGTAAAATGAGCATGCCTAGCTACACCCTTTATTTTCATTTGATGGTGCTCAAGTGTTCATCTAGTCTCTCTTAAACATTTTGTCTTCCCCACACAGAATGCACTGCAACAGTACAGCAATAAATACATCACACTTGAGTTACAGGTAATGAATCTTTTTTATATTTAACAGGCCATGTCCATTAAATGTAATGAAATGGACTGTTTGTTGCTGCTGTAAATTTGTCAATGTCCAGAAGATAATTAGCCTACTTACTACACTCATTTTCATGTGCACTAAAATAAGATAAGATGACATGTTTTTGCACATGCTAGGTCAATTTACATTACTCGTTACAAGAGACTTCAAATCAAGCTAAAGAGCTGTAATTTGGGGATGTCACACTATATACATTTTGGGTGGTTTCTACTGTACTGTAGTGACAAAAGAACCACCCATGAAGTTTGACAGTTCCATCGAGAAACTCTATGGTGAAAAGTTCAGCTTTAATTACAAACTGTATTACAGATATTCCAAAAACATTCTGCAATTTCACCATCTTTCGCTTTCCATGTTGCCTAACGGATGCCTAAAAAACCTAAGCCACATATCAATAACTAAGAATATAATGCTCTCAGTTATAAATATACTGAATTTCAAAAGCCCATAAACAAGTATAAAACCAGGATAAAGTTTCAAAGGTGGATGTACAGCAAACTTTCAAACTTTGGAATTATAATTTATTCTTTCAATTTCTATTTGAGGATTAAACAATTCACAAATACCACTCTTCAAATTAAAGTGCTCTTTTCTCAGACAAGGAATGCACAGAGACTCAATCTTGTGATGGGATTTTATGGTCACATCTATTGGTTTTAAATGTTCTACTATTTATGACCAAGTAACAAAAAGTTACAATCAACCACGAAAGATAATCATAAACTGCAACCTGGAAATGATAACAGCACAGCTTGTAGCAACTGTAACTAGGAAACATCATAATAATGTTAACTTCAACAGTCAAAATCAGTCAAAATAAATTTCTAAAGAAACAGCATTTTAAATAAGATAAAACTATCAAATTACATATGAAAAGAAAGCATAGCAAGAAAGATCTATATGTAAATGTACGCATAGCAAGAAAGATCTATATGTAAATGTGGGCCTTGGGCCCAGTGCTAATGAAACAATAAAGAACATTATTTCCTTCAAAGAGATGCATCAAAGGAAGCAGTGCAAACAAAGAAAAAGATGACCCTTGCTTACAATTTCCTTAACAAAACATTTATATTTATGTACAAGACAGCCTGGACCATTTCTGACTTGACTGGTGCTTTGCAACAATGAGTAACAACTGGAGAAAGAGAGGGATGCATGGTATATAATGGGACAGAAGGGGTAAGTGGCAAACTACATAAGTTCTATTGGCCAAGAGGTGCTAAGGCCTGTGACCCAAGTCTTACTGGTTACCAACGATGTGAGAAACTGAGTTTAACACACTCGGTCAATGGCTAGAACACTTTGCACAAGCAAGAAAAATGGGCATGGCCCTCCTGGGGGAATGCAGTGTGTGTGCTTGGGGGCACAGTAAGAGGGGGATTTCCCTAGTGGAGACTGGGGAAGCGACTATGCAGTGCCACCTGTTGGCAAGCAGGGATGACCTGGTGATGTCAACAGTAGTGCAGTATAGCGCAGATACTCACTGCATTCCCACCAACTGATTACCACCAACCGATGTCAATAGGTGGGCACAAGAGGGGCAGTGCTTAAAAGAAAATGCTCAGTCACTTCTGCTGGCTGTCTTATTGATGACCCCTTCCAGTCAACCCTTACCTCCACTGATAGGTGAAGAATGGGCCAACTGTGAGAGGGAGCTGGCGATCAGCAAACAATGGAGTTAAACTGGGGCAAAAATTTATTTCAGCTGCCGCTGTGGTCATACTTTCAGTACTGAAGTCGCTTGCCATATCGCTGTCTACATCACTATTTAATTCTTCATTAATGTCACTGAATATTTTCTTCGGCAGAACATGCTTGCTTATCCAGCAATTAATAACATATCTTTACAATTCCCGATGGTGTCTTTGTATTCACAATGTACTGAACTGAAATATGTGAGTTGACTTGGTATCTTCATGCCATCAATCAACTCAAGTGCCACGTTCAAAATCATGTCAAATCCACAGCATTTGTCTCTCTGTATTTGGTGGCCAAACACATGCCAACAATTCAAAACATATATATATGTATATACATATATATATATATATATATATATATATATATATATATATATATATATATATGTATATATGTATTCGGAGTCTTTGTTCGCATGGACTACAAATCAGTTTCTGTAGTCTATACAGAGAAGCATGCCCAAACTGCAGTTTCTATAAAATGTTGCACTTCTTTCCCTGGTCATGTTCTCTGAAAGTATAAAAACCTCATTCTCAAAATGACCCTCCTTAAAGTCTTTACCTAGAACGTCGGCAAAATAATTCCCAGAAGTAGAGAACTCAAAAGTTACTAGCTGTTTAATCATTGGTTTTGCAATTTTTCATGTCTGGGTGGACTACTCCTGCACATTTTAAGAATGCTTACTCAACAACAAGGGTATCTGAACTGGAACTACCACCGTTTTTAACATCCCATTTAATGTGTCCTATTTTTTATGCTATTTTCAGTCTTCTGGTGGAACGTAGAACTTTGCCGACTCCAAACTTAAAATGTCCTGCTACTGGATGCATCCATTCTTCAAAACCCACATTCTCCTGTCTCAAGAACACAACATTAAGCCTACTTGTTAAAGTGACACTTTAATCTACTCTCAAATTCTCTGCTAAAGTTTCCACAACAAGAATGGCGCAAGTGAATGTTTTTATTTCTCAAGCTCAATAACCAGAGTAAAAATCATGACCTTATTTTTCCACTATTCGTATGGCTTATTTTCAAACACAGATGGAATTCTATAGCTGGAAACCATCTTGTGCTACCAATGCAAAGGTTCACAACCAAGTCACATTTTCAAGACTTGTGAAGGCCATTCTTCTAAATATCCAAAATGCACAGATACTACAGAAACACATCTACAGTTCACAGGCTAAACTGCTGCCAAAAGCAGTCACTGCCAGAAAGCAAGCCAAACACTGTTGCAAAATGACCAAAAATGAAACGGAAGAAGTGCTGCAGTAAAAGTCATCTTCTTGTCAGACCTTTGAAAATCTTTTCCACAGCTCATTGATTTTCATCTTTCATCCCAATATCGAAATGCTGTTAATACTTCCTTAATTCAGAAGTTGATGTATCCTGGAGCATTCAGTAACGCAAGAATATCCCATGGTGCAAAACCCAAATTTTCTTAGTATAAAGGCTTGTCCACCACCACTGACCTATCTAAAATGCCACCAATGTACTTCCTGTAAAATCACCTTCCTATACTAATCCTTCTGTAAACCACCATACTGAAGGAGACACTTTCCTTTACTCTTCTGTAAAAAAAACTGTAAGAGACATGCCTCTCTCTTTCATGTTCCCAACAATTTACTAGCATTCATCCACTTTTTTCCACCATAGGCTGCCTCATGAAGTGGTCACACTGCTTATCAGCCAACCCACATGGAATTATACAGGATTACTCTTTGTAGTCTCTCTCTCACACCCTGGGGCCTTTGAATATCTACTGGGATACTCATCCCTGCAACATTCTCTTTGGTGCCACAACTCTCTACCTCCTGATCTGAAGCAACATTCAACATGAGATCAACAGTCTAAACAGACCCCTTCAAATTGACTGATTCCACCTCTTCAACCCACAGAAGTGAAGCAACAGCTTCTTCTGTCAATTACTGTCTGAAACAGGATTCATAAGCATTCCAATTACCCTCCTTCTAACATTGCATTTATTTTTAATATATTATTTTGCACCCCCTCCACCACGAGTGCCCTCCCACTGACTACTAACTACTTGGGCCTGCATGCATTACTTTGTTCTGATTTTAAGTGTCAGACATACACCCTCCCAACCATAGGGCTAGGACCACACCACTGGCAGACTGAGAAAAGCAAATGGTTTGCAGCAGACCAGGTGGCAACATCATATATGCTGTTCTGCACAATAGGGATTTTTTTTTCAAAGCCCCCTAACTGGGTGGAGCTACTGACATCACACAAATCTCTTTATGTTAATAGCACCCACTCCCCTCAAACCAAATATTAACAGCACTATGCCATACAATTTATAGCACAATCCCCATCACTGGGTATTTGTCACTTCATGGGCAGGAACCTCTTCCTCATGAAGTGGATGAGCTGACAGAAGACCTATCCTTCCCATTCCCACCCCCACTTTTCCAGTACCACAGCCTCTAGTCAAACTCAGGATGTCTGGGTGGTAGTCAGGTGCTCCATCCCCCTACATCACAAAGCCAGGGTCACCACTCAAATATTTATTTTACATTTAGTAACTGGGTAGGTGAGCTACCCACAGAATATTACCTGTAAAAACTACATTACTCACAATGTCACAGAGTGGAATCCTCCCTTGAGAAGATTAGAGGAAATACCTCAGAGACATGGCCAAATTTCCCCACCGTGTATAACCGCTACCTTGAATTCCTATTGAAAGCAGGCAGCTGGCTTAATGGAACCAAGTTGAGCAACTTCACTCAAATAATCCAGTGGTTGCACAAGCATGCATTTGCCAAATTAACAAAGTAGTATATCCGGACACTATTCTTCTAAGCTGACCATATGAATAAAAAAGACAGCAATATTCTTGTCAAAGAATATGGTCAGTGCCTCATGAAGGGAAAGCTGACGATACAGTTACATTCAGCATCATTAACATATTTGGCTCAGGAATGGAATGTGGTAGCAGAGCAGGAAAGAAACAAATGGAAAAAAAAGCCCTGAAAGCTGAAGTTTCATAGTCCTCTACATGGGGCAATTTTGTTTGCTTCAAATACACACATCATCAATAGTCTGTGAAGAGAATGGGAAAAACTGAAAATGGGGAGTGGTACCTTCACTGACACAATTCCACACAGACCCACCGACGCACACACACACACACACACACACACACAGACCCACCGACACACACACACACACACACACACACACACACACACACACACACACACACACACACACACACACACACACAGACCCACCGACACACACACACACACAGACCCACCGACACACACACACACACACACACACACACACACACACACAGACCCACCGACACACACACACACACACACACACACACACAGACCCACACACACACACACACACACACACAGACCCACACACACACACACACACACACACACACACACACAGAGACCCACACACACACACACACAGAGACCCATCTACACACACACACACACAGACCCATCTACACACACACACACAGACCCAGACACACACACACACACAGACCCACCGACACAACACACAGACACACACACACACACACATGCGCACACAGACCCACCACACACACACACACACACACACACACACACACACACACACACACACACACACACACACACACACACACAGACCCAACCACACACACACACACACACACACACACACACACACACACAGACCCACCGACACACACACACACACACACACACACACAGACCCACCGACACACACACACACACACACACACACACACACACACAGACCCACCGACACACACACACACACACACACACACACACACCGACACACACACACACACACACACACACACACACACACACACACACACACACACACACACACACACACACACACACACACCGACACACACAGACCCACCGACACACACACACACACACAGACCCACCGACACACACACACACACACACACACACACACACACACAGACCCACCGACACACACACACACACACACACACACACACACACACACACACACAGACACACACACACACACACACACAGACCCACACACACACACACACAGACCCACCGACACACACACACAGACCCACCGACACACACACACACACACACACAGACCCACCGACACACA
Source organism: Protopterus annectens (assembly GCF_019279795.1). Taxonomy (NCBI): domain Eukaryota; kingdom Metazoa; phylum Chordata; order Ceratodontiformes; family Protopteridae; genus Protopterus; species Protopterus annectens. Next base: position 261,867,499 of record NC_056738.1, read on the forward strand.
CACACACACACACACACACACACACACACACACACACACACACACACAGACCCACCGACACACACACACACACACACCCGACACACACACACACACACACACACACACACACACACACACACACACACACAGACCCACCGACACACACACACACACAGACCCACCGACACACACACACACACAGAGACCCACCGACACACACACACACACACACACACACACACACACACAGAGACCCACCGACACACACACACACACACACACACAGACCCACCGACACACACACACACACACAGACCCACCGACACACACACACACACAGACCCACCGACACACACACACACACACACACACACACACACACAGACCCACCGACACACACACACACACACACACACACACAGACCCACCGACACACACACACAGACCCACCGACACACACACACACACAGACCCACCGACACACACACACAGACCCACCGACACACACACACACACACACACAGACCCACCGACACACACACACAAAACAACAAAAAAAGCCCCCCCACCCAAAAACACAAACCCCCAACAAAACAAACCCCCCCAACAAAACCCCCCAAAAAAAAAAACACAGACACCCCAAAAACCAACCCGCCCCCAAACCCCCCAAAACACCAACAACCCAAAACCACCCAAACCAACCCCAAAAAACAACCCCAAAAAAAACCCCAAAAAACAACAAAAACACCAAAAACCCCCAAAAAACACGATAAAAGGAACCCCAAATGAATGTTCAAACATTTTAAATTTGTTCCCTTTCCTTTTCACCGAGGAAATTTCAAACTGGTCCTCCTGGCGGTTCCCACAAAAAGGCGTCAAGGTGATTCGGAAAGGCTCGCCGCCAACCCCATCTTCCTGGTGCCACGGGTTTAAAACCCCAAAAAAAAATTCTGATTCTAAATTTTAAAACGTGAATCCTCCCACCCAAAAAAAGGGGAATTGGAAGTGAAAAAACTTATGGGGTTTTAAAAACTTCCTGGGAAAGAGACCCAAGGAGCTTGCTCCTAAAAAAGGGGGGCCTGGGGGGGGTTTTTCCCCTTCCAAATCTGGGTCGGCCTCGCTTTGCCCCACGGGAAGCGCATTCTTGGGTTGGTACCACCATTTTCCCCTTTTTTTCCCCGGGGGAACAGGCGTTTGCCCTCTCAACCGAGCTCCAGAAGCTTCTCTAATCCCTTTGGGGCTCCTTTTTTCAGCCATTCGGGAATAAATTTTAAAGTGGGCTACCTCATAAGTTTCCATTTTTGCCTATTTTTAGGCCCGCCAAACCTCACGCTACCCTTTTTCAACCCAAGCTTAGCGCGGGGATTTTTAATTTTTGCCCCCCTTTTTTAATTACCGCGGGCTCCACCACTTTAGAAAAGGAAAGGAAAAAACCGACCGGGTCCCGGTTTTCGGTTAAACCAACCCCAAAGGCCTTTCCTAAACCGAGCGGTTTTTCCTTCGCCCTCCCCCTCTGAGGTTTCCCTGGGAACTGCTCTGAAACCCTTTCGGGCCAGGATTTTCAGATCAAGTTACTTCCTTTTCGCTAGGCCCCCCACCATTCTTAAACCCTTTTGGGGTAAAAAATAAATCTTGGCCCTAAACCCCTCCCGGCCGCTTAGCCAAATCTTTTCAGGGGACCATTTCTTTTATAGGGGGCCCCCACCCGAATCCACCCCCCCAAAAAGAGGCCTGGCAACCCCCCCTTTTAGATTACCCCCGAGAATGAAAATAAAACCCCCCGGGCCCTTTTCCCTAGGGCTTGATGCAAAACCCATTCCTTCGTTTTGAAATTTTCTTTAAACCTTCATGCATAGGGAAAATTTCAAGGAGGGCCCAATTTTTAGATCAGGAAAACTTAAAATTTTGCATTTGCCCCGAAAGGGCCCTTTTGATTTTCCCCCCTACTTACAGTTTTGGAGATGCATTTAAGAGCGTCTTCCCGACCCCTGGTCAAGCCCCAAAATCTCAGGGTAACACAATTTGTTGGCCCCGCAATCCCGAAAATTTTAAGGGCCCCCCAACTGTACAGCATTCCAAAACCCCCCCCGAAAAGGGGAACTGGGGCCCTTAAAAATGGGGTAAAAAAACTTTTGCACCCAGGGGGAAGTCAATTTCCCCAAGTTCTACAGGAAAAGAGACCAGAATAAAAACGCCCCCAACCTTTCAAGCCTTTTTGGAAATGGTCCCACAGGCATAACACCTTAAAAGGGCTATTCAGGACTTCCTTTTAAACACAGACTTAATTCAGAAGGACAGGTTAAAAAAACATCCTTTCCAAACCCGAAAAAAGTCCAACTCCCTTAAAAACAAAGGGCTCTTCCCCCAAAAATTTAAAGGTGGAAGAGAAAGAAAATCTTAAAAGCAAGGATTTTTCAGGTCCGTCCAAGGAGAAATGGCCTTCCGAATTGGGCCTTTAACACCTCAAGGCCAAACAAATGGCCAAAGGGAGGGTCTCCAAATGAAGGGGGCCCGGGGGACCTAAAACCAAAAAGGCCCCAACCGCCCTACCATTCCCCAAGGGAAAAACCCGTCTTGGTCAAGCCTACCAAAAACCCAGAAACCCCCTTGGCAAACTGCCATTTTCAGAAACTGGCATTCATTTAAAGGGGAAAAAATTTTTAGAAAAAACAAATTACTTTCCTTTACCTCCGGAAAGGGAACCCA
>NC_056738.1:261875186-261882686 GCF_019279795.1 Protopterus annectens
ATCCATAGCTTAAAACGTTTAATCAATGGTGTTAAAAGGGAAGGGGTGATGAAAGGAAAACTATACAAAATGACTAGCACATAGGCAGCTAAGGAACGAAGCCCACCCAATGACCTAGTAGAAAAATTAAAAAACGGCACAGACATTTTTCCAATACATATGGAAGCAAATAGAAAAAAAAGCAGCAATTACATTAAAGAAAGGGGGAGAGGAAAGTTCCTGAAGGAGCAGTAGGCTGAAATACTAATCAACATATACCTTTCAGTACTTCAAAAGACAAGGGGAGTTTAGCAACATGGAAGGGAGAAAGATACCACTGCTACCACTTCCAATTCATTAGATGCCCCTCAAGTTCCCTACAAAGAGTCTGCATATTTTTGTCACTGTCTGATGGAGAACTAAAGTGGTGTCAGTGTTTGTTTTTCATTTATATAAATACATGATTGCCCATGTCATATGTGGTTGTCATATGTGGTAATTTAATAAAGATTTTTTTTTTTTTTTTTTTGTTAAAAAAAGTCATAAATAATCGGGGGCAAAGACCACAAACGGACAATTTTTCAATACTGCTCGTACATTTTTAGAAAGATAACAGAATTGGTTTTGGTCAAACTCAAATTTCTGTAATTTTTTTTTTTTTACTTCAAAACTCAAATGTTTAGCCAATGATTTGCCAGAAAACCACAACTTTATGAGAGAAGGACCAAAAATAGGAGGAAAAAATCTGGACATTCTGTGAAAATCTATACAGTTGAGAGGTATGCTAGGAATAAAGGACACATGGAATGTTTTTCTCGCTCTCTAGCTGCTGAAAAGACAGGTTGTTCAGTCAACAAATGACAAAAATGTACAAAGACTTTCTGGGGAACTAATGCACTAGAAGAGATAACAGTGAAAGGTAGCCACAACTTAACAGAATTCTGCAGGGTAGGCTGTTGTACTTCGAAGAATGCACAGTATAACAAACAGGCAACAATACAATCATACAGCAGAGATCTTACAAATCTAAAAAGTGATCCATCTCGATGATCAGGCTGCTTCCAATATAAACAAGGTAATCCAGTGAATGCAACATATCTGGGCATCAGCAAGGCATCCAATACAAACTCTCTCAGGATTTTGGGAAAGTGAAGGATATGTACATGGGAATGCAGAAGTGCACAGGAAACTTCCTGGCTAATAGGAGGCTGAAAATATATATGGACCTTAGCAAGGCATATGATAGAAAGTATAAAAGGATTTTGGGAAGGACAGTAAAGGATATGGGCAAAGGAACAACCACAGTGAGATGCAGAGGAAACTGTCTAGCTAAAAATGTGCAGCTTGTAGGCGAGACAGAACAAAGACAAGTGGTATGTAATAGAGATGGCGTTAGGGCCAATTTATGCCAAACATTACTGTGGGGCAACAGAAGAAAAAGCTATTTGATGTAAACAAATTAAGAAATAGATTTGCACCTCCGTGCAGAAACTAGACTTCAGCATTTCTACACTGGAAAACATTTTCTTGGAAAATTCAAGCATGGCACTTTTTAAGATAGAATAAGGCAGTGTGTTCCCTCTCAGGGTGGGAACAAAATTCCAACATATCTGCAACAAAGACATTTGCTTGGAAAATTCAAGTAGGGTACTTTTAAACCCTAAAAACACAATTGCATAGTGCGTCCTCCCCCCTCAGAATGGGACACGCACAGGGTTCCCCCCTCAGAATGGGAAACGCACTGTGCGCACAGGGTTCCCCCCTCAGAATGGGAACGACTGCAAAGACAGGGTTCCCCCTCAGAATGGGAAACGACTGTGCACAGGGTTCCCTCAGAATGGGAACGACTGTGCGCACAGGGTTCCCCCCTCAGAATGGGAAACGCACTGTGCGCACAGGGTTCCCCCCTCAGAATGGGAAACGCACTGTGCGCACAGGGTTCCCCCCTCAGAATGGGAAACGCACTGTGCGCACAGGGTTCGCCCCTCAGAATGGGAACGACTGTGCACAGGGTTCCCCCTCAGAATGGGAAACGCGACAGCACAGTGTCCCCCCCTCATAAGGGGAAACGCACTGTGCGCGCAGTGTTCCCCCCCCTCATAAGGGGAAACGCACTGTGCGCGCAGTGTTCCCCCCCTCAGAAGGGGAAACGACTGCACAGGGTTCCCTCAGAATGGGAAACGACTGCACACAGGGTTCCCCTCAGAATGGGAAACGACTGTGCACACAGGGTTCCCTCAGAATGGGAACGACTGTGCACACAGGGTTCCCCTCAGAATGGGAAACGCGACTGTGCACACAGTGTTCCCCTCAGAATGGGAAACGACTGTGCACACAGTGTTCCCCTCAGAATGGGAAACGACTGTGCACACAGTGTTCCCCCTCAGAATGGGAACGACTGTGCACACAGTGTTCCCCTCAGAATGGGAAGCGCACTGTGCACACAGGGTTCCCCCCTCAGAATGGGAAACGCACTGTGCACACAGTGTTCCCCCCTCAGAATGGGAAACGCACTGTGCACACAGTGTTCCCCCCTCAGAATGGGAAACGCACTGTGCACACAGTGTTCCCCCCTCAGAATGGGAAACGCACTGTGCACACAGTGTTCCCCCCTCAGAATGGGAAACGACTGTGCACACAGTGTTCTCAGAATGGGAAACGCAGTGTGCACACAGTGTTCCCCCTCAGAATGGGAAACGCAGTGTGCACACAGTGTTCCCCCTCAGAATGGGAAACGCAGTGCGTTTCCTCAACAAGAGAACATTCTCTTGGAAAATTCAAGGAGGGCTGTATTAAGCCCTAATAATACAATACTTGTATTGTGTTCCCTCTCAGAGTGGAATTCCGGCATACTGACACTGGACAGCCTCTAAAAGTCAAGTAGGGTAATTTTAAACCCTGAAACCACAATACCTGCTGTGGGTTCCCTCTCAGAATGGGAACCAGAGTGAAGTATTTCGACACTGGAGAAAGTACAGTTGTGTACACCCTACCATAAATGTAGATGTTCGAGTGTCTTCACTGTTGCAGTCATAACTGTAGGGTGTTCCTGCCGGCAGGCAGCCCGAGGTCGGCCAGAATTCCAAAGTCTGGGTCCGGCGTCGGCTGTACCAGCAAGTACCCTGACGTCAGAACATAGAGGTATAAAGCTGACAGCAGACGCCATCTTCTCCAGCCTTTCTTGCCCCAGATGTCAGAAGCCCCCAAAAAAACTAAAAGGTGTCCAAAAGGAAACACAAATACACCACAAAAGAAGTGGAAGATGAAACAAACAAGAATAAGAGGAGATTGGTGGGAGGGAAACACCGACTGCAACAGTGAAGACACTCGAACATCTACATTTATGGTAGGTGTACACAACTGTACTATGTTCTTCGTGTTTCACTGTTGCAGTCATAACTGTAGGATAGAATCACAAAGCTGTGAATGAGGGAGGAGGTTATGCAGAAGAAGGGGCAGCTAGAAGACCCTGCAAAACAGCAGAGGCAAAGCCTGCCCTAGACTTAGAATACAGAGGGAGATTATAGTGCTTAGAAAAAGTATGCACTGAACTCCAAGTGGCAGCTTCCAAAATGTCCTTGGTAGGAACTCCTCTGAGAAAAGCTGCTGAAGTGGCAGCTGCTCTAGTAGAATTACTTCTAACAATACCTGGAATCTGTTTTCCATAGTGAGAGTAACAAAACCTTATTCCATGAGCAATCCATTTGGAAATAGTTTGTTTGGAAATAGCCTTACATAGAGAACTGGAGGCATAAGAGATAAGCAATTGATCAGATTTTCTGAAATCTTTAGTTTTGTCCAGGTAAAATCGTAGTTGTCTGTGTACGTCCAATGAATGTAAGATCCTTTCCCCTTTATTATGAGGATTAGGAAAGAAGGTAGGAAGGTGAATAGTCTGATTTAGAGCCACTTTCGAAATCACCTTAGGCATAAATGTAGGATTGGTCCTCAAGGAAACTCTGTCTTGGTGGAAGATAATATAAGGTTCCACAGCCATGAGAGCTTGCAACTCTGAAACCCTTCTGGCAGAAGTCAATGCTAAAAAAATAGCTGTCTTCCAGGATAAGAACTTAATATCCGAAGCCGCAGCAGGCTCAAAAGGAGGCAAAGCAAGTTTCTCCAAGACATAATTAAGATCCCAAGCAGGAACAGGAGGAGTTCTGGGAGGTCTTAAATTCTTAGCCCCTCTCAAAAATTGTCTCACCAGCTGGTGAGAAAAGATGGGAGGATCAGTGTTGAAATGAGCCGAGATAGCATAAGCATGAATTTTGATGGATGAAAAAGAGAGGCCTTTAAGCAAAAGGTCTGAGAGGTAAAGTAAAATGGAGGAAATATCAGGCAAAAGAGGGTTAGAACCTCGGTCCTGCATCCAAATACAAAATCTTTTCCATTTAGAAGCATAAGATTTTCTAGTACTAGGCCGCCTAGCTTCTAAAAGAACATCCAAAACTTGTTTTGGAAGAGCAGAAGGAATCAAAGTCCCTTGAAGAGCCAAGCTGCCAGGCATAGAGTCCTGATTTGAGAGTGTAGCATCTGACCCTGATGCTGGGACAGAAGAGAAGGGATCAGTGGTAGAATCCAAGGAGGTTCCAAGAATAGGTGTTTTAAAGTTGGATACCAAAACTGCAGAGACCAATTTGGAGCTATCAGAATGATAATTTTGGGTTTGTCCTGTTTTATTTTCAGTAATACCCGAGGAAGAGGAGGGAAGGCATATCCTGAAAGATTCTTCCAGCTGAATGACAGGGCATCCACTTTCCAAGCTGTTTTGTGGAAGGACCTGGTGAAAAAGAGAGGCAACTAATGATTGAGATGGGATGCAAACAGATCCATCTGAGGACAACCCCAAACTGCAGTAATCTTGCTGAATAAGCTGGGGTCCAGCATCCATTCGTGAGGATCCAAAAGGTTTCTGCTTAGGCTGTCTAAGAGATTCTGTTTTCCTGGAATGAATTGAGCTTGAAGATGCAGATTCAGATTTAGAGCCGTGTCCCATAAATTCATGGCTAGTCTGCAAAGGGGGTAAGAGTGAGAGCCCCCTGGCTTGTTTATGTACCACATGACTGTGGTATTGTCTGTACGAATCAGAAGAGGCCCTGGATTCAAAATATTCTGGAAGGCTAGAAGAGCATTTTGGACTGCCAACATTTCCTTCAAGTTGATGTGCCAGAGAAGATGCTTCTTTGTCCAAGAGCCCTGCTGGCAAATATTTAGAAAATGAGCTCCCCAAGCATAATCCGAAGCATCCGTGGTTATGATCTGAGAAGGTTGAGGCAGAAAGGATTCCTTCGTTTAAAGCACAAGCCCTGGACCACCAAAGGAACTCTTTTTGGAGGCAGGGAATCAGTGAAATCATTGTGTCCAGACTGCGGTAATGCTGTGACCATACACTCTTTAGGTACCATTGAAGTTTTCTCATGTGAAGCCTTGCATTTGGAATCAACAGGATGCAAGAAGCCATGTAGCCCAATGCCTGCAGGAATTTCCCTGCAGTGAGCGGAGTTGAAGTAGCCAAGGTTTTGAAAATTGAGGCCAGCTGTAATTGTTTTTCTGGAGTGAGGAAGGCCCTTTGCAAGCTTGTGTTTAGAAGAGCTCCCAAAAAGATCATTTGCTGAGAGGGGATCAAATGTGACTTTTTTGTGTTCACTGAAAATCCCAGTAGAAGGAGAAGACGGTGAACAAAATGCAGATGCTGAAGTAAAAGGTCTTTGCTGTCCGCCTGAATGAGGCAGTCGTCCAGATAGGGGTAAATTTTAAATCCCTTGGAGTCTGCAATAAGCTACTACTGGAGCCAGGCACTTGGTAAAGACTCTGGGCGCAGTAGATAAGCCAAAGGGCAGTACAGAGAATTGAAAGTGCCTCGAACCTGCCTTGAATCTGATGTATTTTCTGCGTTCCTGCCTGATGGGAATGTGTAAGTAGGCTTCTTTAAGTCCAATGTCACCATCCAAGCATCCTGGGAGAGCATTGGAAGAAGTTGTTGTAGTGTAAGCATCTTGAATTTTGGAATTTCCAGAAAGGTGTTAAATACTGAAAGTTCCAGAATAGGTCTCCATGAGTTTTGTTTTCTTGGGACCAAAAATAGTCTTGAGTAAAAACCTTTTCCCATCTCGGAAAGTGGAACAGGCTCTATGGCTCTCATGGCCAATAAAGCGTCCACTTGATTTAAGGCCTCTGACCATTGATGTTTTGGCAGATATGGCCAACCGAAAGACCTTGGCAGAGTATGAAAGTGGAATTTGTAACCTCTTAAAATCACGTCTAAAACCCATTTGTCTTGGGTAATACGAGTCCAATTTTGGTAGAAAAGAGTAAGTTTTCCTCCGAGAGGGGCTTCCAGGCAAGGAGGACCTGTAGCCCAGCAGAGAGAGTCATTGGGTCTGCTTCCTTTGTGATTGAGATCTGTCTTCTCCCCTTCTAGGTGAAGAAGCAGTCCATTGTCTGGACCTGTAAGAGGCCTGAGCCCGACCTCTGGGGCGTCTATATCTTCCCCTTTGAGGCCTGTCAGACGTGGGAAAGGACCAATTTTTGGAGGGCCAATTTCTAGAAAATCTAGGGGGCTGAACTAGTAGGAAATCTTTAACAGTCTGCACAGATTTCGCTTTATCCTCCATCTTTTTAATAACCTCCTCAGCTTTAGAGCAAAACAAAACATCATGCTGAACAGGGGCATCTAACAATTTAGCCTTAACTTGCTCAGGTAAATTCTGCTCTCGAAGCCAAGCATGTCTCCTGATAACAGTACCAGAGGCTGCGGCCCTACAAGAAGCCTCCAAGGCATCAAAACCACAATGTAAACTATGTTTGCTAACTTGTTCAGCTGCATGCAGTACATCCTGTAATTCCTTGTCCTCTGCACATGCAGGAAAGGAAGAAAGTTTTTGTTTTAAAACAGACAAAAGAAATTGCTGATACTTAAACACATGAAACTGGCAATTTAAAGCTCTAATAGAAAGAGTAGCAGAAGTATACACCTTTTTGCCCAATCTGTCCAAGGCCCAAAAATCCTTTTCAGAGGGAATAGGATTTTTAGATGAAGCGGCCTTAGCAGCCTTGGAACCCTGAGAAATAGTTTCAGGATCTGCAGAAGGGTTCTTGAACAAAAATTGATGGGAATCAGGAACTCTGTAAAATCTATCCGGCTTAGAAGGAGCAGGCGGAAAGGAATCAGGGTTCAGGTTAGCTTCAGAGAAAGCATCATCCACAATATCAAGAACAGGAGGAATAGCCAAAGGTCTGTGTTGTGGGAGAAGGAGAAATTCCCTAAGTCTCTTCTTGGAAGGGGAATAATCCTGACCTTCCCAATGAAAATGCTCTCTCATCTCATGTAAGGTTTCCCCAAACGAAAGAATCTTCAGGGAGAGAAGCAGAGGGAATAGAGTCCTCTGCATCAGAATCCTCATAAGGACGAAAAGAATAATCCTGGTCAGAGGAAGAGACTGAAGACACAGAAGCCTGATCAGAGGAATCCTAAGGGATATCCTGTCTAGGCCTTTTTTCAGGAGGAGGGCGAGAACCCCT
>NC_056738.1:261887686-261905256 GCF_019279795.1 Protopterus annectens
TCTCAAGCATATATCCAAATCCGCAAACAGGTATGGAGATGCATGTTACTTAAGCAAGCTGTGAAACAATCATTCTTCAGTCCAAGGTCCACCTCAAAACCCACGTATTAAAACCTTCATTAAATAATATTTAATGAAAATGCAACTGTGGTACAGCACAGATCTTGTACTGTGCCCTAAATAAGATTCATCTAAATTAATCCAATTTTACATTTGACAGTATAATCCAAGTATAATCCAAGTATTTATTATCTTTTGAAAAGGGACTGTTTGCCCAGTGTAACATTTTTAACTAAATACATATAAACTGTATTAGCTCAGCTAGATTTGTTTTACATCTACATACAGACTGCCAAATGTCTTTATTAGCAGCTATGAGCTGCATTAGTTCAGCTAAATCTTTTGTTTTATTTTTGTGCACATACATCAATCAATAGAACCCATTTATCTATGTCTATTTATGGCTAAGCAGTTTCACGTTGATCAGTCCCTAATCTTCCATCAATGTTCTCCTAAAGACACTTAAGTGTCATAGATGCTATTACACCACTGTACACACGAATGACAAAATATACGGTCAGTTCTGCGCTCTAAGGCTACTTATTGGAAAAGCAAGATGTAGAACTTCCAGTCCCATAAATATTAAAAATAAAATGCGATCACAGAGAATACTCAATAATGAAACAACATGCCATTAAAGAATAGTCCCCCATGCCAACAATAGGGCTGTGTCCTGTAAACCCTTGCTACGTAAACATACTAACTCAGAGACTGCTGAAAATTTGAAACAAGAGAGTACTCCAAGATGCCACAACCCTACAGCTTAGTATAGAATTTATTCGCTTTGCCAAGGATCAAAAATGTCAGTCTTAATTTCCAAAGGAACCTAAAAGCTACATAATCTGGAGAAATTCTTATACAAGTTGTACTCTTTCTTTGTACCTAGCAACTTCTATATTTTTTAACTTCAAATGTGTACTGTATACCTTCATAGCTTCACAGTATTAGTATAAAAAAAGTCTAATAAAGTTCTTAAAAAGTTATGCACATAAGGTTCAAATCAATAAAAGTGAACACATACCTTACCATAAGTGTTCTTAATGAAATATGAAACTTCTGCTACTGTATTTTATTTTGTGCCTAAATTATATGATTTAGATATCAATTAGTAAACTTTTACACAGTAATACAAACCATTAAGTTACTGCATCATGCTGGGTTCCCTCATTATCTGATGGCTGTGCTACCCATTTGTGCATTCTAGGCACATTTATTTTGTTGCCTGGCACCCAAATACACTATTCTGCCCCAGCATCTTGTTTCATACATTATTACACAGTAGTACCACATTAATAAAAAATGCGTTCCTTGTCCCATTCATAACCATCTGCAAACAACTATGATTCACATTTCCCATGAATGCTCTTTATCTCAATATCACGTAAAGTGCAGCTGGCTTTTGAAAGACAAAACACAGCAGCTGAATGATCTAAAAGTACCAGTGAAACTACAACAGTGAAAGGAATTGTATTAAAGGAATGCGGGACTCGGGGTGTCGAGAGGACAATGGCTAGAGACAAATCACGGTTTCTAAAAAGCCAGGGACAGAACAGCTGAGACCAATTAAAGGCCCAGAAGGCAGGGAAGGCTTTCACTTTTGCAAATTAAAAGGAAAACATTACTTCAGGATCATTGTCACTTCACTACCTCATGTCCCAAGTGTTTCTCTCCATCCAGCTGCTTTACTCTACAAAAAGTGAAACAAGCCCATGTACCTTTTGCAGCAGCAGCTGCAGTAGTCAGACTTATGATATCGCACTACCTAAAGAACTTGCACAGCTGAATTTCACCTGCAGTTGGCAAAAGTGCACAAGCAACAAATAAAGTTAAATCTATGTACGGCAATCTGCAAATCACTTAATTTGTTAAGTCTAGTGTGCATTGTTTTCTAGTGTTGAATGTGCTGGAAGGATATCCCCAACCTCACTCACTCACCCATACTCATAGGCCTTTTACTGCTGAAGGTGAAGCTACATTAACACTTCAGCATATTTCACTCTTATCCATGTAATTTATCCCTGGGAAGACTTTGAAAAGCCCATAATTATAACATTAGATGCTGTGACTCAAGACAAGTATTTAGAGTTCAGACACCTTGTCTTTTGTATCCATGAACATCCTACCTCACTGATTGTTTATGGTGGTAAACCATCTGGGGGGGGGGTTCTTCCCACTCCTCTCTCTGCTCCCCTGCCCTTCACCCATATCCCACCCACCCCCAGCACCTCTGCTCTTATCCTAAGCAAACCACTCCCCCTCATTCCTATGATCCAATTATATACAACTCTACCTTGTCCACACCCACATTTCATGCACATCTTACTTTCTTTTATTGAGCCAAATGTATCTGCTCTCCCTTACATCCATCCCCTTGAACTCGCATGCCCACTGGTATACTTTTTTGCATCTTACTCTACTTTACCATCACAATACAATCATTACCTCAAACTATTTTAAATTAACTCCCGGCTTATGACCTTCTCTTCTACTAAACACAAACTAGCATTGCACCATAATTTTACTACTGACCAATCGCACCTTACCTTCAGCTGCACACATCACATGATAATCTTTATTTACACCTGTACTACATTCAAACACACCAACACCACTATGTTTAAACTCACTATCACAGTTGACATGCTCCTCCTAACTTGCCTAGCCTCTTTACTCTTAATTCCCAACCTCACTACAGCTATATATTTGCATATACCCACACACCAGTACACATCAAGAACCTCCTCTCTCTCCTCAATAAACAATACAACTTCTCACATATCTCCTCCCAACTTTTCTCCTATACCCTCCCATTGTATTCAAGCCACAAACTGGTCTCCTCACCTCCTGTGAAACCACACTTCACAGCAGTACTCTCACCTAGGAGTAAAAACACTTACCATGGTACCCATTCCTCATTACCTATCTACTCAAATGTAGAGACATACATCCCAACCCTGGCCCACCCTCTAATCCTAACCACAAGAGCAACCTCAAAGATTTAAACATACTTACACTTAACCTTAGAACTATATGTAATAAAATACACCCACTGCATGCCTGGATTGGTCAAAATAAACCTGACATACTAGCCCTTACTGAAACATGGCTACATCGCAATGTAAAAGACTCAGAACTAATACAACTTTGCAATAACCAGAAGAGAGAAATCTTAAAGAAAAAAAAAAGGGGGGGGATAGCACTTCTATATCTCTCAACACTCATCACACCCTACACCAGTAATATACCCATCTTTTCCAATGCTGAGGTACTAATCTTTTTGAACCTCAATATATCAAAAAAAAATTGCATAAACAGTAACATATATCCCACCAGGTAACAATATACCAGTGTTGGAAAATATTTTATCCTGGACATCCCAAACAATAAACCTTGAAACAATAATCTTAGGAGACGTAAATATAGATTGGCAAACCACAGCTTCCAACTCCCCCACAAATAGTATGAATCTGTATGTTTTTTTTATCAGCATATCAATGCTCCAACAAGATACAACAAAGATCTTACCTGCCAATCTATTAGACTGGATTCTAGTATCCCACCCTGCCAATTACCCCTCTTCTGGTACACTGTCTAGCTCCCTGAGAAATCATCCGCCAGCTTACTCCCCTTAGAACAAACTCCCAACAACTAAGAGTACACACTACAAAATCAGTCAGGAGCTCAATTTTTGTCAGCATAAATTCAACAATCTCCTACAAGAAATAGAGTGGACACCCATTAAACAACTACCCCTTAATGATGCTGTACTATACTTTAATAACACCTTCCTTCACATACATAGACTAACTCCCATTCGTATGAAAAGAATCAAAAAGAACTCTGCATCATGGCGCTCTAAGGAATGTAAACACTTGATGAAGCAAAGCTACATAGCCTGGTCAACCTGTAAACAAACCAAAAATGAATATCATGTTAATTTCAAAAACCTACATAAAGTGACAAAACAATTAGCAGAGATAAGGCATATTTTTCCCAGCTTCAACTCCAGCATAAAATCAACCCAAGTAAATTTTTGCACTCCATATCTTCTCTACTTAACCCTGGAAGAAATGGAGAGCACACCCTATCACCTGATATCCCTCCATCAAAAACAGATGAAAACTTTAACAAGCACTTCATAAAATCAATTTCAGACCTACTAACACCCCTAATGCTGGACCCCCCACCCTTCAACCTTTTCGGACAACCCCAGGCCATCGGCTACTCCTAACCCTGTCATTACTTACTCTCCTACTCAGCAAAATGTCATAGAAACCCCATTCATTTCAGCCCATACCCACTGACACCATTAAGAAACTGCTACAAAAACTAAAACCCTGCTCTACTTCAGCTGACAATCTCCCCCATACTACCTCAAAATGGCTGCTAATTCAGTCGCCTACCCCAATCAGTATCCTTATAAATAGGTCTTTATACGAATCATACGTACCTACCATATGGAAACAATCTCACATCATCCCCATCCACAAAGGAGGCAACTCTTTTGATTCATCCAATTTCCATCCTAGATCAATCTAGTCACCCAGATCCAAATTTGAGAAGTATCCATTAGCAGGTAATGCAATATTTATTGCAAAACAATCTTTTAACCAAAACCCAACATGGCTTCCGACCTAGCCACAGCACAGCTACAGCCCTATTACCTTTTACAGACACCGTGAACAAGGCCAGAGATGCAGGATGCTATACAGCCTCAGTAGTCCTTGATCTCTCCAAGGCCTTTGACACAGTGTCTCACTCCTTACTTTTGAACACATGGTCTAACTTAGGCTTCTCACATGACACAGTAAAATGGTTTCAGAGCTACCTCAAGGATTGTGAACAAGCAGTGAAATGGTCCCTCAAACTCTCAACCTTTCTCAACAACCCTACTGGAGTCCCCCAAGGCTCCATCCTAGGACCCCTACTCCAACATTTTCACAAACAACCTTCACACTACCTCTCACCTCATTCAACAAGCTGATGATTCCACCATAATCTGCACTGCTCAATCACTACCAGAACTACTCTCAAAAACTCACAGTCCTTTACAGCAGTCGAGTCCTGGCTAAGAAATGCCCAACTCTTTCTTAATCCAAGGACGACAAAACTAGTACTCTTTCACCCCCAAAACACCTCTCCTTTCACTGGTCATTTCAACATCCTTGCATCTGACTACACTGCCACAGAAATAGTGCAAGAAACCAAACTTCTAGGTGTTATCATTGACAAACTTTCATTTGACCCCCATTTACAGCAAAATATAAAGAAAACTCATCAAAAACTGGGCTCTTATACATTTCTTTACTGCAGCAACCAAAACTATCCTTGCAAAAAAACTTTACTTCCCTATCTTCTTTATGGTGCCCCTATTTAACTAACTTACAAAATTCTACCCTAAGCAAGTTGGAACCGTGCTACAACAAAGTTGCAAAGTTTGTCATAAACTCTAAATATCACACACACCACTGTAAACCACTCCAAAAATTAAACTGGCTTGAACTACCCAACCAACTTGCCTTTATTCAGCTGTCTACCTTTTACAACCTTACTTTCAAGCCGACTGTCTGCCCTGCACTAGACAATCTAGTTACACCTTACACATAAAATCGATCCCTATCTCAAAACCCACAAGAAAACCTGGTCACTCTCTGTATTCATACTCTGTCGCTATACATTGGAATTCACTACCTCTAACTACCAGGTCTATGCCTGGCCTAACCCATTTAAAACTTCTTTACAAAAATAATCTCAAAAATACATGGCTCTGCTCCTGCATAAAGCCTGCCTAATGCTCAGGTCTTCCTCTTCTGTCACATTTCAATCCCTCAAAGACTGCAAGATCCTAAAGCTCTAACTCTTGCTCTGCTTCTACACCATATCCTTAAAACTACTGCTCAGGCTTTATTGCTTCTATTCTTCTTAACTCTCTCTCTCACTATATGCCTGCATCACTAACTTTCTGGCTGCTATTTTCCTAACTGAAACTAACATTCTATTTTGTATGTACTATGACAGTCAATGTCACACACTGCACTACCTACGTACTTGTTTTTTTGGACACCATCTACATCATGTATGATGAGTGTGACTATCATCATCTGTAATGTTTCAACTGTATAGAGTGGTCTAGATGTGTAGTAATATATTACATCTTGTAGCAGTTTGTTCTTTCAACTTATTTTTTGTACAGTATTTCTAATGCAATCTTTATTGCACTGGATTATTTTTTGTATAGTATTTCTAATGTAATCTTTATTGCACTGGATTATACTGTATTTGCATTGTAGTGTATGTGGAGCTTTTCTCCCTGGGCCTCTGCTAAAAACGGGCTCTGTACCCACCCCGGTAAACAAATGTCAATTAATAATTGTGTTCTTTAACACCTTTCCAGCATATTTAAAGGTAGGATAAAATGCACATAGAGCAAAGCCTATGCTTCAAAATGTAGGTAACAATGCTAGCAAGGAATTGGGCTGCAAAGCAACATTGACTGCAAAGGCCTTGAACTGCTAGTACTGCACAGCTCATCCATAAGAGTAAGCTATGACACAAAGATAATACGTACCTTACCTTTCATGTCTCTGAACCACCTCTGCTTTTTGCCTTGTCCCTTGTAAAATTTTTGATTTTCTAGTAAATAACTAAGGCTGCAGTCAGCCAACAATGCCAGACGGTTTAATTCTTCTTACTGTTCAGAAAATGCATGCTGATGTAAAATTTGTCCGATTAACTTTTAACTTCTTGAAATTGAGTAATATTTAAAATTTGGCCCTGGTTTTGGGTCATGTCCCCATTACTTTTGGGTTTGTCTAGAATTCTTCAGCAAAGTTGTCAAAAAAGGTATGGTACCTTTGCAACACAACACTGCACTGATGAAACGGACCTAATCTTTCAGTATTGCTTATAGACATGGCACAAATAAACCAAGATGTTGACAAGTTTTTCAACTGCTGAACAAAGAAACTGTCCAGTCTATACAATCGCAGCAAATAAAATAATCTGTGTTTCAAAACTGTACATTAAAGAATGATGACTTCATCCTACTAAGCAAAAGAATATATGTGGCTCAAAGTTTATTATGAAAAACCCGAAATGCACACAATATGTCTAACATCGAACGGAAACTGTAAATTCCTAAATACTAATTATGCATAAATGCCGAATCTGTTTAACAAATGCAGCAGATTCGACATGTATGTTGAATATCGAACATGCCATTAGTGTAGGTGCAAACGCAAGTTGAACACCTACACTGGCATTCACATTTTAGCAGGGGGAAGCCCCCTCACACCCAATGCAAACTATATATTCCAACTCCAAGATCGCATTACAGTGAGGAAAGGGATACATTTTCCACTCTGCACTGTACTGCAATCTCTATCCATAACAAAGTACATAACAGCGAATGCACAGTTGCATTTGCTGATATGTACTCTCATTCTCCAAAAGTTCGGCAACATGGACACTGGCCAACAGTGGGTCGTCATTTCCATTTTTGCAAAACCCATCAACATTCTCTTAGTAAACCACCTCATAATGTCAGTTAACAGCTAAAAATGTCAAGATGAATCTTGCCATGTAAAATTCATGACTAGTGAAGTTTAAAAATAAAATAAGCTGATATAAATAAAATAATGCATTAAAACAGTGTTAAACAAATATAAACATCCATACAACACAGGAGAGAGAGAAATGGAATAAATATTTCAACAAGCAGGTTTGAAACAGAAATTATGCATCTGCTTATCTAACAAAGACAAATACAAAATGCATATAAAAATTTTCAGCAGCTAATACACGTCTTTGGGAGGCAATAAGAAATGGAGTGTCCACAGACATCTATTATAGACATGGGGAGAAACAGTATCTAGAATTTGGGATCAAACCACTGGCACAAGTGTTTAGACATTTCGATTCTACATTATGGACATTCAAAGCAACCAGTGCTACGTATTTGACAATCTTAAAAAATATATAAATGGCATGCCATTTCACTCCCAAACAAAAGGAAAAAGCAGTGTATTTGAGCTTAGGATTTTCAGATAGAAAATAAAATAGACCTCAAGTAAATAAACATTTAAAGCATACAATGACAAACACAGCTTTAATGATAAATATTTGAATAGCTTTGAAAAAGGTAAAGTAAGTACTTTACAAATCCTAACTAGTTTTCAGACTTTATACATTAATAAAACCTTAAAAACAAGCCATTCTAGCGAAATCTCTCTGTACAAAATACTCCATGGCAAGAAAAATGACAATCCACCAACTTCCTATGCTGAAAATTAACAGTACATTAGAATACACTATGTAATGGGAACAGGTTACTAAGAAGTTTAAATACTTGTAATACTGACTGTAATATGACCTTAAGAAGACCAGCTGTGAGTTTTCACAATACTGTGACATGGACTGCCCTAAAAGGCTATGTCTGCAAACTTGCAAAATTACAGCATTTGAAATGACAGGGCAATTGTCATGCAAGGGGTGACCTTCTGCAACTCCACTTAAATGGAATCGTCTCTAAGGTCACTGTACCTCAGGGAAAAGATATAAAGCAATTACCAGCTTGCACAATCATCTACAATGAACTAGGGGCCATATGAGTGGTCCTTGTAAAACCGCACAACTCCACACATTGTATGTTTAATTCTAGCTTCCAAAAAGAAAAGCTTTTAATCCTAGTTTCTACTGAAAAATGCAGACAACTGAAACTGATCAGTATGGTATACAATGTACAATCAGAATATAGACTGCACAATAAATGTGAAATCTGGCAAATTCAGCAGGTTCAATGAAGAGAAAAAAAATACATCAAATAAAGTATATAATCCAAAAATTAATAACAGCAACTAAGATGAAAGGAATATACGCTAAAGCAAAATTAACAAATTTGAATATCCCAAAAAAGCATATAATCCAAAACACTGCCAGGGTATATAAAGCAATTTTATTAAAACTTCAGAGACAAACAAAAACGGTAAGCGCTTTCACGAGTACCAAGCTCGCTTTTCCAGACAGTAATACGCATTTGTGGGGTATTATAATTTATCAAATAAAGAATAATCCAACAATTTGCAGGTTTGGTTAGTAAGACTGTATTTAATCCTCTGTAGATCACGGTTTCATAAAAACAACAAGCTATTATGATCAAATGTCATCAAGAATCTTGTAACCCATTTTACATGGAATACAATTCTCAACCCACATACATGTACAACTAACACTGTAGAGTAAAAGCATTCCTTGGGATCCCTGCCGCAAAAGTAAAGGTAGTTCAGTAGTTAAGGTTTGTATCCACATAACGTCTTCCAAAGACAGTAGGAAAGAAGAGAGATATTCTAGGTTCTGTGCAGACTCACAACCCCAAACTACCATCACACACACAGTCATTCCTGTGCAACTACCACATCGATTTGAATCATTTCACAGGCTACAGCTGGCATGATCCACCTTGTGCGCCACCATTAAAAACTGTATATTATATGTGATTCATAGCAGGAGTGTGTTGTCTTGACCATATACACATATATGGCACAGGCTACTGACAAACAGTCTGTACAGCTACTGTACACAACTGCACATTATGAATACAGAATAGTGTGCAATTCAACTATAATGCCAACACATTAGTTCCATAAAGAAACACTGATCAGAAGTCATACCATCAAAATTCTTTTTGATGGCACTGCCTACTTCTCATAACAAAAAGAAAATAAAAGTGTTCTTGTATGGAACAAGCACCCCTCCCCCAATCCATCCACACCACCACAACTTATCTATGAGATGAGAATGCACAGTAATGGAGAAAAAGAACTTCCTTAACCTCACTGCTAGACTATCTGTCTTGCATATGAATTAACTCACTACTCTCACACAATACAAACAGTATCACGGTAAAACCAAACAGAGAATTCAGCAAAACACCAACAAAGCAACAAACAATCCACAAGGGATCTTCACAACGCAGCCTCTACTAATCAAAATAACAGCACTTTATTCAGTAAGCGCTTTCGTCTTACTGACTTCTTCAGACTGAATAAAAATTTTTACCAACCACATATATACTTCATTTTCATTAAATTAACTAATCATTCAATTAGAAAACAATTTCAAAAACAGAACAAATCTAAAGCAACAATAATCTAAAACATTTATGTTCATGACTTCATAGAAGCACCCAATTTTCATATATAAATGTTATAATTTAAAAAAAATTAAAAACATATAACGTATAATGGTATCAAATGAAAGGTCATTATCTAAAAGGATTTCAAAGTGTTTATTAATTTGGACAACCTTTAGTTGCTCACCATTGAAAAAGTGTACAACACAGGTGGGGATGTTGCCATGTGGCAGAAAGCTGGATTTTTGGCATTGAAGGAAAGGTCAGATCTCTAATAAAATATTCAGGGCTTCTCTGAAATGGACTAAATTAATGACCAGCTGACCCAAGGAAGGTGCTCTTTATTACTAGGATGACCATGGACCACATCAGCCAACATCTGTTCTTCTGTACTGTTATTACAACCTACATTATGTCACAACTCCATACTACTTGTTGTATTGGAGGCAAAATTCCTGGCTATACATTACATCTCTTGTTCTATTTTACTGTTCCCAGTTATGACTGGTGTATGTTCTGAAGTAGGTCTTCCTAATTAACTGGGAACAATACTTAACAATGATGCTGAGTTAATACCAAAAAGGAAAGTCTAAGGAACAGGTAGCTTCGTAATGGTTGGAGCTTGTTTCACCTAACTTTACATGACAGAAGCTGTCTTTTGTCTACTACTGAAATGAACTTTAGTATTTGACATAAAAATCATGTAAATAATCTCATGTACAGATGTTTTTACCCTGTTATAAATGTGCATCATGTGTAACAAAATGTGGAGATTTTCTCCCCGGGTCTCCGTTAAAAGTGGGTTTTACCAAATCAAACTTTTCCTGGTCAAAAAAGACAAAATTATTGAAATCATTTATTCAACCTTAAACAGTGGGCAATGCTCTCTTCTAATAACTTGATTAATGTGGACTAATACAAATTTAAATCTTATCTCACCACAGAATAGTAGCCACACCATTCATTCATTCTTCTGGCACTGCTCCTTACAGACACCCAAACTTTTCACTCACTTTTGCTCTCTCTCTGTTTTAAGTCTTGGAAGCCAATGGTACTTTCCAAGCAGCATGTCATCATCACTGGCCTAACATCAGGATTTATTTTTGATGATACTCACCAAGCCAACTTACTAACCCTGTAAGCAAACCAGCAGAGTAATGCAAGATGTCACTGTCTAGAATTCAAGATGTCTCGTTCAACACACCTGCACTCTTTTGTATACTGTGAATTTGTTTACCACTCCTAGCTTGTCACACAACGAATGACCCAACATATTAGAATTTTCTTATCTTTAAAAAGCTACATCGGCCTCTAATTAAAATCAAAATTTGGTTTAATTCTCAGAATTTCTTTACAACAGTGTGAAATACATTGTCGTCTAAAGAAATTTAAAACAGTTCTACAATACTAACCTAACATTTTTGCTGGTGCTACTCATGCCAATTCTTTTGAACACATTTCTTTTAATTCTACACACCTCAAAAAAATTTCTTTTTCTAGAAGAGGTTCAAAGTGCTTCCTGATATGGCTAACCATTTTTTATATCTGTCACTGCTACAACATGTTTACTTCTCATTTTTACCTTTTATTTTACTCACAGCTATCTTGGACACAAACATCCTTGGATAATTTTTTCATTTTTTACTTCTTTAACCTGATGAACAATCAGGAAAGCACTGTATATAGAGGTTGTGGAAAAAATATTATCCCAGTCAGCCTACTGTGGGCAGAGATCCACTCCTACATTGCCACCTCAAATCAAGTGCATGTTCCAGTCTACCTACCTAATGAAGTTAGAGGGTCATGCATGACTTGGAGGGCACTGGCATATCGGCTCAGATGCTGCTTGCTGTATCTATTGCTTCTTCTTTAAGACAGTTATACAACAGCCAGTCATACAGTGGTCCAAGATATCAACCCCCAGGATGTCTGAGCCAACATAAGGCTCTCATTTCCACCCTTGCTAATATTACAGGTTACAGAAAAGTCTACGGGCCTCTTCTGTACAAAGAAGTTGGCTCCTCAGTTAAATTCTTTAACTACATACTAATAATTTCACTTATCCTTTATACAACCACAGCTTTCGATAAGATCATGACTGTTTCTCTAATAACCTGGCTCTTGGAACCTGTAATGGGTGAGGAATGGGACAGATACATTACTATACATATACTTCACCATGTAGTAGTCATCTGGTCCCACAGTGCAAGTACAACCAGGTTCAAACAGATGACGCCACATGTGTGTACCTCCATGTGCAGGCCATGTTTTCATGAACTGTGTGGTGAGCCCTTCCATAGCTGGAAACAGCTTTCATGATTACCAGTTAATACTGTGCTTACAGAATTTATGTCCAGGAGAGTCTAGCAGCATCGGCACAGTGTGGGTACACCTAGCTGTCACAAGTTCCGACTGTAATTTCCAATGAAGGGAAAACACAGACACAGACACACACAGACACACACACACACACACACACACACACACACACACAAGTTCTGCATTAAACCCTATTGCCGTGTTACTCCTACGATGACAGTCACTTGGAGACACAAAATTGCCAGCAATGTTTGCTTTGATATTATCAACAAACAACAGTGACTGCCAAATTACAGCTCATAATCACAGCTTTAAGTGCTGCCTGGTCCCAATGTTCATTAATGAAGTACCCTTTGAGAAGATAGCTATGGGCATAGCTGGACATCCCCCCCAAATTAAACACAAAGGCACACCAATAGACACTGGCACACATTTACCAAGAGATTATTCCTAAGTGAACAGCACCTTTTAAAGCCATTGTCAATCACCTACTACAATATTCTGCAAAAGAGATTCTAACAGACTAAGGAACATCTTTAAAAATCATGAATGAACTGCTAGTTTTTGAAAATGAATCAACTCTGTACTTCCATAGACCTTTCCAAATGGCTGGACTTGTTAAAAGAAATCTTTAAGAAAAGTTAACAATAACGAAAGACAAAACGGACTCCCTTTTATCTTACTTTGTTTGCCATCAGAGAAGTTCCCTAGTCCTTTCCTGGCCTTAGTTCAGAGGCATTCGGGATGGAGACAGAGACCTAAAGAAATTATTTCACCTTAACAGTGCTACTGCCCAAGTTTTCAAAGTTATAAGAAAGAATGGCCACCTTCTTACCTACTGTTAAGATAACTTTTAGAGTAAGCCCAAGCAGTCTAGTTACAACAGAAATGACATTTCTAGCAAGCAAACAAAGCATTAATCTTAGTTTCTATGTCACAGCGTAAATTCCTGGCTATGTGGCAAGGGCCGTATGAAGTGTTAAGAAAAAATAAATTCTAGGTTAAAATGGTTGTGGAAGCATAAACTTGAGCAAATACATCACACCGACATTTTAAAGCCATGCAGATACAAGAAGTTCTTGCAATATGGCCAAAAGGAAAAAAAAATAGAGGGTTAGAATTCAGAGCCTGAAGTGTCAATGTACGCTCAAAATTCTGAGCCTGAAGTGCACATACAAAATGCACCATCAAACCATCATAGGAGGGAGATGCAGGAATTCCTTCAAAGAAACAAGAATGTTTTGCCAGAAAGGACTAATCTGGTACAATATGACAAACTTGTTACATCCCTCAAGGAAAGTTAGGCTTAAGCTGTTTTAGAATCCCTCCGACCTAGAGAACAGCAATAAATCTCAATAGAAAAAAATAATGTTACAACTCTGGGTGACTGAAGACTTGCACAGTGACTGAAATAGCCCAATTGTGCTGGTAGCAAAACCCAATGACAGTAGAAGATTCTGTAATTATTTTCACCAGCTTCAAAATTTGATGGTTACCTAATTCCAAAGTTACACAGTGGAAAGGATCAGCCCAGTATTTAAACCTCATGATTTTAAAAAAGGGTAGGGGCAAATTTCCTTAACTTTGCAGTCTGGGGAAAAAAGTATGTCTTCTACCCCTGACAACCTGTTGCAGTCATGCCATATGGTTTTATATGGGGCACCAGACACACTCCACAGACCTATGAACAAAATTTTAATAACCCATGGCCACTGTGTTTTGGCACATTTGAATGGCAGTCATCTTTAAAGTGTTTTGTCACTTTTTAATAGTGCATTAAGACAAGTTAGTCAAGTGTCGCACTGCATCTTACCCTAGCATGTTCTTAATTTATTTGAGCCATGCTTTTAATAAAAAAAAAATTACAAACTTTTTATTAACTGCATGGCCCAAATACATTGAGTGATTCCTTCAGTGATGTCACCTTTGGGATCTCCCAAAGGATTTTAATGGACACATCTCTACTAACGCACTGCATATTTCCAATGAAGTTTAGGGATGCAACTCATGTTTTCCCTGCGTTTATGTCACTGAGGTTAAAGATCACCATAACTTTCACTAGCATCAGCGCAGGGAAAACAAATTTCATGGAAGATACTGTTACCTAAAAAAGGACACTGAAAATGTTCACCAATCAGACAAAAAACATAAATCATCTGTTTATGCACAACCTAGAGTGGTACAAAAGGTAATTCACCAACCCATGACAAAACACTTTAATGAAGATGCAGACAGACATCTGTCTAACGGTACAAGCAGTGCTGGATACGTTATGGCAGGCAAGTCCAACAGCAAACTGCTCAAAATGAAAGACAGGAATATCTAAAGCTAAACACTTAGAATTTATCATTGGAAGGGGAGCTGTAAAGCCACAAATCGAAGACTGGAAACAGAAGAAAAATAGCAATCAGTTTTCAAGAAGTTCTAGGACAGGCAGTTATTTCTCTAAGTTTATACACAATTTTGTAGAGATAACCTATCCTCTGATGGAACTTACTAGAACTAAAGCTCCCCAAAAAGTTATGTGGACTACTGACATTGAAACAACTTTTGTGACTCTAAAGTTTGATTTGTATTCCACACTACCCGTATACCAGATTTTGAGGCCTTTTTACCGTGCATACTGAAACATCTGCAGTTACCTGATCTCCTTCCTATCCCATGAGTATCACGGCAAAGAACACCCGATTTGCTTCCTTAGCTGTAGACTCTCATCCCAAGGGACTACACATGCTACAAGTGTAAAAGTGTGTTTGTCAATGAAGTGGGTACCTACTTCTCTCAGATATTGTTAGAATGCCACTTCACATTAGTGACTGATCATGTTCCGTTCCAGTAGACTGTCAAAACACAAAACAGAAAAAATGCAAAGTTGACTCAAAATTTACTAGATCTCCATCCTTTTAAACCTAAAGTTCTGTATCATCCAGCCCCTCTACACAGTAATGTAGACAACTTATCACAGATTTACACCCTGACTGCAAAGGTCGCACAACAATACAGGAATACAATGGGGGAAGTAATATGGCCCACAGCTGGACTGCACATGACATATACTTTATGAGACATGGCTTGATTTGGCAAAACTTGAGATTCCTTGGTGGCTGCTGGAACAGAAAGGGTAAATTCCCTCCAGAATGCAAGGCACGACATAGCTGTAACAAGAGAGAGACTTAGAAGTCCTCCATATGGAAGGAAATGACACCAACTTTAGGGAAGCAGTAAGGGTCTTCTGTGGAAAAAGAACAGGGGTATTTAATTTTCAGTAGAAACACAGATTGCTAGTTTCTGGGGAAACTTCTGAATGTAGGACTGGCAGGAATACATCCCCTGAACTAGTTTCCGATGCAATCTACTACTTAAGGGCCTCAGTTTGCTGCCAAGTGGAAACCTGCCTATTTCTACAGGTTATGCTCAAGTCTGCCATATACTAGGAGAAAAATCCACTCACTTCAGCCTTCTGGAAGGAAGACTAAAGTATTTAAAACACGTATATTGGAGAGTGCTACAGTATATATATATATATATATATATATATACATATATATATATATATATATATATATATACACACACACACACACACACACACACACACACACACACACATAAAATCGATCCCTATCTCAAAACCCACAAGAAAACCTGGTCACTCTCTGTATTCATACTCTGACGCTATACATTGGAATTCACTACCTCTAGCTAACAGGTCTATGCCTGGCCTAACACATTTAAAACTTCTTTACAAAAATAATCTCAAAAATACATGGCTCTGCTCCTGCATAAAGCCTGCCTAATGCTCAGGTCTTCCTCTTCTGTCACATTTCAATCCCTCACAGACTGCAAGATCCTAAAGCTCTAACTCTTGCTCTGCTTCTACACCATATCCTTAAGCTACTGCTCAGGCTTTATTGCTTCTATTCTTCTTAACTCTCTCTCTCACTATATGCCTGCATCACTAACTTTCTGGCTATTTTCCTAACTGAAACTAACATTCTATTTTGTATGTACTATGACAGTCAATGTCACACATTGCACTACCTACGTACTTTTTTTTTGGAAACCATCTACATCATGTATGATGTGTGACTATCATCATCTGTAATGTTTCAACTGTATAGAGTGGTCTAGATGTGTAGTAATATATTACATCTTGTAGCAGTTTGTTCTTTCAACTTATTTTTTGTACAGTATTTCTAATGCAATCTTTATTGCACTGGATTATTTTTTGTATAGTATTTCTAATGTAATCTTTATTGCACTGGATTATACTGTATTTGCATTGTAGTGTATGTGGAGCTTTTCTCCCTGGGCCTCTGCTAAAAACGGGCTCTGTACCCACCCCGGTAAACAAATGTCAATTAATAATTGTGTTCTTTAACACCTTTCCAGCATATTTAAAGGTAGGATAAAATGCACATAGAGCAAAGCCTATGCTTCAAAATGTAGGTAACAATGCTAGCAAGGAATTGGGCTGCAAAGCAACATTGACTGCAAAGGCCTTGAACTGCTAGTACTGCACAGCTCATCCATAAGAGTAAGCTATGACACAAAGATAATACGTACCTTACCTTTCATGTCTCTGAACCACCTCTGCTTTTTGCCTTGTCCCTTGTAAAATTTTTGATTTTCTAGTAAATAACTAAGGCTGCAGTCAGCCAACAATGCCAGACGGTTTAATTCTTCTTACTGTTCAGAAAATGCATGCTGATGTAAAATTTGTCCGATTAACTTTTAACTTCTTGAAATTGAGTAATATTTAAAATTTGGCTATGGTTTTGGGTCATGTCCCCATTACTTTTGGGTTTGTCTAGAATTATTCAGCAAAGTTGTCAAAAAAGGTATGGTACCTTTGCAACACAACACTGCACTGATGAAACGGACCTAATCTTTCAGTTTTGCTTATACACATGGCACAAATAAACCAAGATGTTGACAAGTTTTTCAATTGCTGAACAAAGAAACTGTCCAGTCTATACAATCGCAGCAAATAAAATAATCTGTGTTTCAAAACTGTAGATTAAAGAATGATGACTTCATCCTACTAAGCAAAAGAATATAT
>NC_056738.1:261905756-261959078 GCF_019279795.1 Protopterus annectens
AAATCAAATGCTCAGAAAAGCGAACTTGGCCCCCAAAGTCTGTTGACACTCCAGGAATATCGAATTTGTTCAAAACACCCATCACTTCCAGATGTCTCAGACGACTTATGCAGGGGGGCAAGCCCCCCCTGCACCCCCCCACACCCCCATCTAATTATATACACTAACGCCAAGATCATACTACAGTGAGGGAAGGGGTACATGTCCCAATCCCCACTGCAGAGTGATCTCCACTCAAAATGCCAAACTCACAAAAGAGCTAATGCCAGTGTGTGTGTGTACACAGATATTATATATATATATATATATATATATATATATATATATATATATATATATATATATATATATACACACACACACATACACACACACACACATGCATATACACACAGATACACACAACAAAATATAAGGGTTCTCATCCAGGAAAAAAAAGAGGTCATCGTTCCCCTCTATTCGTCACTCATTAGACCCATTATAGAGTACAACCCTCCCTTTTGGAATGCATCTCACAAGACATCTACAGCAGCTGGAAAGGCCAATGAAGTACCTCACAAAGAGGATTACTGGCCTCAAAAAATGCCCTACACTGACCGCCTCAAAAAGCTCCAGCATTACTCCGTAGCATATCGCCTACTCAGAGTTGATCTCTGCCTAAGCTATAAAGCTATGTCAAATCCAGAGCTGTTGGACATGCTACACCTAAAGAAATCCCAATCCCTCCAAGCTACATGCTCTAGGGACCTAAACCTTGTCACCACAATAAGCAGGACACGCTGGAGGGATAGATTCCTGCCCCAGAGACTTCCTATACTCTGGAACAAGCTACCCATCTATGTAAAGCAAAGTTCTTCATTAGCACTCGAGAAAAATCTTGATGAGTGAATGGGAAATAGGAAATACACCCCGGGGATCACGTCTATGTCTCTGCTAGACAGTTGCACAGGAAAATAACTTTCTTGCGTGGCGTAAGCTATGGAACTTTGCTGGCTAGGCTTACGTAGGCCCTTGGGCCGATAGCCTAGTAGTATCTACCTATGAACCTATAGTAGTACCTACCTATGAACCTATATAGGGTCTATATATTAGAACACCAAACTTTCAAAATTTTGAGTATTCTAATATCGAACCCTATCAATCGAAAATTTAAAACAAACATTGAACATACAGAACAGCGACTTTTTTCTTGGGGAAAAAATTTGCTGTTCCAAAACACATACACACAACACAAGCACACCAAACAAACAGCAATCCACACACATACACCTACACTCTTACACCTAACCTACACTAAACTATACATACACCACTAACTATCCTCTTACCTTAACCCAAACCCTAAGGTCCGTCACTATCGCACAGTGACCTCACCAATGCCCTAACCATAACCCACCTATCCCGCCCTAACCCTGACATCCACACAATCACACACTTACCTGAACCAGACCCGTAACTTTCCACTGCAGCGCTGAAAATACCAAAGCAACAGTAATGGACAACTGAATTCTTTCCCTAGGAAAAAATTCGGTTTTCTGTTTCTTCGATATTTTCACTGAAAATGGGTCGATATTAGAACACTCGAAATTTTGAAAGTTCGGTGTTGTAATATAGACCCTATAGATTTTATATATATATAGATATATATATATATATATGTCTATATATCTGTATATATTTATATATTCATATATATATATATATATATATATATATCTATATATATATATCTATATATCTATATATATATCTATATATATATATCTATATATATATATATATATATATATATATATATCTATATCTATATATATATATATACACACACCCACACACATATATACATACATACATACACACACTATATATATATATATATATATATATATATATATATATATATATATATATATATATATATATATATATATATATATATCTCGGCTGCTCCCGTCAGGGGTCGCCACAGCAGATCAACTGTTTCCATTTCTTCACCACATCCATAAACCTTATCTTAGGCCTCTTTGCCTGTTACCTGGCAGCTTCATCCTTAGCATCTTTTTCCCAATATACTCTGCATCCCTCCTCAGCACATGTCCAAACCAATGTAATCTTGCCTCTCTGGCTTTGTCTCCAAACCTTCCAATCTGGGCTGACCCTCTAATATACTTATTCCTAATCCTGTCCATCCTCGTCACACCCAGTGCAAATCTTAACATCTTCAACTCTGCCACGTCAAGCTCAGACTCCTGCCGTTTTGTCAATGCCACTGTCTCCAACCCATATAACATAGCTGGTCTCACTACCCTCTTGTAGACCTTCCCTTTCACTCTTACTTGTACTAGTCTGTCACAAATCACTCCAGACACTCTTCTCCACCCACTCTATCCTGCCTGTACTCTCTTCTTCACCTCTCTTCCCCACTCACCATTACTCTGAACTGTTGACCCCAAGTATTTAAACTCATCCACCTTCATCACCTCCTGCCTGTACTCTCTTCTTCACCTCTCTTCCCCACTCACCATTACTCTGAACTGTTGACCCCAAGTATTTAAACTCATCCACCTTCATCACCTCTACTCCCTGCATCCTCACCATTCCTCTATCCTCCCTCTCATTCACACACATACATTCTGTCTTAGTCCTGCTGACCTTCATTCCTCTTCTCCCTAGAACATATCTCCACCTCTCCAGAGTCTCCTCCAGCTGTTCCGTACTCTCACTACAGATCACAATGTCATCTGCAAACATCATAGTCCACGGGGACTCCTGTCTGATCTCGTCTGTCAACCTGTCCATCACAATTACAAATAAGAAAGGTCTCAGAGCTGAACCTTGATACACACACACACACACACACACACACACACACACACACACACACACACACACACACACACACACACACACACACACACACACACACACACTCTGAGGTCCTTAAAAGTATTTAATCAGAAGACTAACAGACAGCAAATTGTTTACAATTTTTTTTTCTGTTGCCCCATAAGCCTAGCAGCCATCATACCCTCCTTCCTGGTCTATCAGGCCATTCTTTCCCATTCACCGGAGGACAGCCAACCAGGAAAATAATCAAGCAGCCATCAGAGGTGGTTAACCATTTTTCTATTTTCTTTCAGACTTAACTGTGCATACACTTGGCACGGCACTGGGGGGAATGGGCCATCCACAGAGGACACCCTTCACTTCACATGGGCCGTTACCACCAAGCAGCCCCTGCCCCCTCCTCCCACAGCATTATCTTAGGGCTTCATTAGGAAGCTCAAACCACCTATGTGACTAAGTGCATGCAAGCCAAACTATCTGCCTCAGGAAAAAAGCAGGCCACTCCCTTTCACTCCTCCTCCTCCCCGCCTGGCACCTCCAATGCTGTGGCTGATAAATGAACCCTCAGTCGGAAGGGCTGCTGTCACAGCTCCATCCCACTGTGCCACAGAGCCAGGCAAACTACTTCATTAAGTTACATACCAAAGCTACACACTGTTCACATTTAACCAGACTTTGTGAATTAAGCATGAACGTGCAGATGCGTGCCACAAACATTCCAGGTCTAGCGCAGTTACCCAAATGAAGCTATCCAGAAAGAGAACACTAATTTTTACTCTTGTAAATCCCAGACAAAGTCCAAATAAGGTAACGAGAGAGAAATCAACTGAACTCCAGGAGTGTTCCATAACCTTAAACTATAAAACATCCGGATAAACATGCAAAAGCAGTAGACTACTGGCCATAACATGCCTGAGCAATAACACTGTCATTCTAACATATGCATTATAAAAGCAGTTGGCTACAGGCCATAACATGCCTGAGCAATAACACTGTCATTGTAACATATGCATTAGTCTAAAAAGCTTAATATGTTCCAGATGCAAACTGCCAATCACGCAATTCACAAGAACACTAAGACACACAAGTCTAGCACTTAAGTGTAGTAAGCACATCATCAAAGGCAACCAGCCCTAGACCTTTCAAGTACACACTAACACATGGCAAACAAAACTGAAATATTTCTGAATCATGTCCATATATACATATTACAAACTGTATCCCTGTTCTACTGTTAAATGCATGGTCTTTACAGTATTTTTACTGCAGCTATATTACCATTAAAAGGTGCAGTGCCATTAATAGACAAGTGAGAATTTGAATTTGCTGGGCAACTCCTGGGCAGTTTAAGCATTTATTTTATGCAGGTTCAGGAGCTGATCATGAACTTTTGAAGTAGACATCTTACTCATTGTTAGATGGTGGCAAAGGAAGGGGCAAGCATAAATAAAAATCAAAGAAGACCAGGTACATGACATAAAAGGAAACGGTTATACTATAACCTTTGTAAGTGCATGGTGGTATCAGAAATGATCAGCCAACCAGGGGAATCGGACTGAAAAATCCTTAACAGGAAGGGGACCTTTTGGCTGTGGAATACCTAGTCTATAAAGCACAAGTGAATGGGCTGTGGCAAAAGCAAATCAAATGGTGGGATATTTTCTTAAGGAGCATAACCTAGAGGTAGCAAGGGTGCACTTTCCCACATAGAAGGAAATGTTTTGGCCTTATCTCAAGTACCATGTGCACTTCTAAGACTGGAAAGGGAGACCACAGTGCTGGAGAAGCTTAAGAGGAAGATGACTAGGATGGCACTAGGAGCAAAAAGTACAACACACGATGAAAGCCAACAGAATGCAATACATTTTTCACTCAAAAAGAAAAGATATGGTATGTAATGCACAAACCTGGAAATGCTGGCAGCAAGGCAGAAACAATATACACTGACTCCATCTCCTAAAGGCAGGCTTGGAAGGTGTGACTTATGTAAAAGTTTGACACTGCAGTATCTCTGAGAAATTCACGGCCCTCAATGTACAGTAATCTCAATGTTAACTAAGCAGTGGGGGTTAGGAGGTGAAGCCACTCTGAAAAAATGCATTACATAGGGTTACAGTAGTTTCAGTGAGTTTTGGCAGTCACTGAATTACCAGTCATGTTTCTGAGACCACACTTTGTAGATCTGCAATTTAATGTAGCGAGCTGTCATGCAGCTAGAAATGTAATGTGATAAACACTAGAAAGGAAGGATAAGGTAGTAAGACGGAGACAAGACCAGCAGTTTAATGAAGCAGAAAATTAAATGCTCATATGAGAAAGTGCATGTTCACACAGAAGGTGGCTAACAGGTGGAATAAGTTACCAAACAGAGTGGTACAAGTGGAAATGGACAAGGAGTCTAAATCAACTTGGAATTACTGCAGAAATGGAATGAAACTAGTTGGAGGGGTCTGCCTACATGCATCAATTAAGTACACACAACAGACTTACAAGTCTCTTCTGCCAGATGCGTTGTGTTTCAAACATTTTTAAATATAAAATTCAGTCTGCCATTGCAATTTAGAACAAAGAACAGCCCTTCTGAAATAAACTTTTTTTTTTGTCAGTTGCTGTGCCAATCATAAGGGATGACTTACAGGGTTATAATTTAGAAAGGCCTCCCTACCCTCTACCACTACAAGTATATAATGAAGGCGAGGGTGTACCACACACAGACCAGAATACTGAGTGTGTGTCTGGTGATGTACTATTTTTAATCCATGTTCATAGCACTCTACACCCTAATCTCAGTTTCTCAGTCAGCATCTTCAGATAACCCACCCAACCTCGTAGTAACCAGTACACCCCTCCCTAGACAAGTGGGTCACTGAACTGCTTCAAAATAGTGTGCATTCAGTCAGAAATCACAGTAGAACATCTCTACCCGCACCTTTCTAGTTAGAGAGTATTGCCCCAGCATAGCCCTATGCTGCAGGCCCTACATATCTTATTAATGATGCAAGCCATTCCCTATTTTCTCTCGACTCAACAGTTGGTGTGCCCTGCAGACTCTCACCTGGCTTGTCTACAGCTGAAACCAGACCCTTGCCAATGACTGGTGTGCCCTAACTATCCCTCACAGGTTGTTAGTGATCTAACATACTCTTTTTTTTCCCTTATTCATCCCATTATCAATCCCAAACTCCCTTGACTATGACTTTATCAACCTGACACTTATCCAACTGTGGTCGCTATAAGATTCTCCCTCAGCAGCATGTCAGCAACCTAAAACAGCAGGCTAACTTGTTGGTGAACCCCCCCCCCCAAATAAAAAAAAGTCATACCAGCTATCTGCACATATCATTGACCACCATGGCTTCTCAACTTATGACCCATATGCTCTGTAGTTACTTACCCACTCTTACCAGCTACTGATGTAGAATATAATTTTTTTCTCATTTCTCCCAATATGGAGTTTGCACTCACTCCAATATTTCAGGTTCTCCGTTTTTTGCGGCCAAAGCAAACTTTAACAATTAGTAACCTGTAGACCATTGAGCTATACTGTCACATGAGAGCAACAACTTCAATACGGACCAGGTTAAAACCTTATTCTATGACGGCTACACCACTATGAGTGAACTCATAGGGGAATAAAGCGTGCCTGCTTCAATGACTACAGTTAAGGCTACTGATACACAAAACGTTTCTCATTCAATGTCTCTATGTTACTTAAAGTTGCTCATAAATTTGAATATGTGGAAAAGTCACTCAAAACTATACTTTTTTTCTCGTTAAATGCACTATACTTGACATACAATTCCTTCTCCTTTGTTGCATACAATTATTAATATTTTTAAATGCATCTTACTTTTTTCAATATGCCTATTATATATTATACTGCAACTACACGGGTATAATCTGTCTGTTCTATTTACCCACTGTTGAGTCTGAAAAGGGTCATTCCACCTATCCAGTTAACTAACAAAGAAATAAATGAAGAGTTGCAATCACATGAAAACATCAATGCCATTTTTGTGAAGACATTAAAACAAAGCAACTACTATCTGCATTGCTTCACAAAGCAGTACTAAGTTCACATGCCTCAACCACTGTTCCCAGAGTTTTTCAGGGCCTGCTCTCTTCCCAACCTATGACCCATTTACTCTGTAGTTACACTTCAAAGTTACACATTACATCAATTTAAACATCAGCAGTATTCTTATCAGGTGACCAAAAAACTTACAAAAAAAGTCACATAAAATATAACCAAACCGTAAATCAGACAGCACAGCTCCTACAAGTTCAAAATGAAATGAAAACTGGAGAAGAAATAAAGAACTGTTTACTCTACCTCATTTTCAGTTTTTATATTCCCCACAGTACAAGTGCTTTATGCAGTTCAAGAATACTGTAGTGCCACATAAGAATGGCAGAACAATCCCTTAACATCGGTAACTTTGTGACATAAATCTTTGTCGATATCTTAAGTGTGAAGTGCATGCATTTAACTAGGCTTCCTGGCTCTCACAGAAAGCATCACAATTTAATTAAGCCATTCACAGCTGCTGTACATTTCAGTCTCTCAATTTTCAACTAAAGAGGCAAGTAAGCACTTATACATACCTTTCACAGCTTTCACAAATGATAGCAACAAAGCTAGCAAAACTAAAAACATGCCTTTTCACCTCTAATGCAAAAATAAACAAGTTTACACACTCAACCTAAGAATTTAGTCTTCCTAATAACTGATGACTCACACCTCTTCAAAGCCATAACTCATGGTATTGGTAAGTGTTTCAAGGTAATTTTATTCCTAAATTAAATATTTCTGCCCTGGGTATTACTGGGTGGCTGTACACCCCACCCCCCAATAACTTATATAAACAAACTCCAGACCATATAAAACAGGGAAAAGGGGATAGAGAAGAGATCATGAAAAACTTAATACAATGAGTTGCAGCTTTTCTGAGTTTTACCATGATAAATCATTACACTTCTGACAAGATATTATAGCAATAACCCACGCCTGGTGTGGGGTAATGGATGATACCGGTTGTTGGTTTGGTCGTTTCCCGGATAGCCCGAGGAGCCAACAAATGAAATAAGCCGCAACCATTATAGCGACCCAGCACTCTATGTTATTTAACTTATTTTATGACATTAACTAAGAAAAAACTTGTTTTCTGCCCTTTGTTAATGTAATGCATGCCATGCCCGCTGCATCTCGTGCGTTCAGATATTGATCGCCTGCGCAGTGCGTCAGCAAATCAGAGCAAAAGCAAAAAGCAATTTTCCAAGGCTTTTTTTGTTTTAAACTCCTTGTTTTTTTTTTAAATTTTTTAACATTAAATATAAGCTTTGAGATGTCAGATGCTTATTTTAAAACTGTCTCTTAAAACTTTACTTATTTTTAACATTTGAAATATGCTAAAAAACAAACTTTTACAAAATGTCTCCTATGTTTTAAAAAAAAGCAACTGCTAACTTTAATGCTTTTTAAATGGGTAAGCGTTATAAAAAAATAAATGATATCACTATGTTAAATAGCTTTAACGATCTCAACAGTTATTAAAAATAGGTTATGCCATGGAAAACCATTTTGTTAAATACCATTAACATTAAAATAATGAGTACTAATTTTCAAGCGTACGTTTGGATGTGCAATTCCATTAGTATAACAATATGCTATAAAGCATATGCTGTGGTGTGTGTGCTTGACAGAGCAGGCAGGTAGCTGCAAGTGTGGCAGCCAAGGATATGTGTGAAGAGACTAAATAAAACAGAATTCAAAACCTGAGAAAACAGAAGCTTTGTTATATGGATATCAAGATACAAGCAGTTAAATGTTTTTAGTCCCTTTAGTCTTGTACACAAAAGTCAGGCATATTTTTATCAACCAGATGAGAAGGTGTGGATAGCAATTAATAAAAGAGCTGAAGGACTTTATCTGGGGAGGGGAAGACAGCAAGAGTCAAGTGGAATAAGCAAATTCTTCCAGTAGAACAGGGCAGATTGGGATTACCCAACTTTAATGGGTATTTCACAGCTGCACAGTTAAGACTCCTACACATAGCACAAGCAGAAAACTATAATTCAAAGTGGAAAGGGATGATGTTGAAATGGGGAGGGGTGCTAAAGAAACAAGGAGAGACTGGGATTTTAGATGCAGGCCTTTATGGATATAATATTCTGTGTGATTATTATTCTTAAAGTAGCAGAAAGTATTCTAAGAAATAAGTCAACACGAGAATGGAGAAAGGAGATTATGCTGATAGGATGACTGCAATTAGGGATATAGACAATAAGCAAGAGGGGATGAATTTACTGGAGAAAACTGGCAAAGGAACCAATGTATTGGGAGCAAATAACTAGAGAGGGAAAGGTAACAAAATAGGAAGAGGCCAAGAATGTATTTGGACTGCAGTTTAGGGATGGATATCAATCCTTGATAGGGAAGGCAGAGTATAGGGAAAGAGAAAGAAATGGGGGGGGGGGTCCTAAATGAAAGACCAGCACTGGTAGAGTTTTTTGTAGAATCTAAAACAGAAAAGGAATAATTAGTGCAGCATATAAAATACTGTATGTATATATATATATATATATATATATATATGTATATATATATATATATATATATATATATATATATATATATACATACATACATACATACACACACACACAGACACACACACACATACACACACATGCATGCATGTCTCCCAAATATGCAAAATAATCTAGAAGACTTAGTATTTTTTTCCTTGGAAATGTTTGCATACATACTTTTATACCCAAAGTAGACTCCAGAGAAGGTACTTGGGAACATATTTGCTGGGAGTGCAGTGGGTTGGCAGACTATGGATTCCCTGCGGGATGCACTGTCAAATATGATGGATGGGCAGATTGTTGTGATTAGGGAGAGGATTTTTCTGAGCTATGATGCAGTATGGGAATTGCCTAGACATGGGTAAGGCCTTGCTGTGTCTAATTATGGCGGCTGCCAAAAAAGCAATTCCTAGAAAATGAAAGTCAAAATCTAAAGCAACTATATTACAAGTAATGAATATATTAACAGAGATAAAACAACTGGAACTGCAAT
Source organism: Protopterus annectens (assembly GCF_019279795.1). NCBI lineage: Eukaryota > Metazoa > Chordata > Ceratodontiformes > Protopteridae > Protopterus > Protopterus annectens. The sequence goes on from NC_056738.1 coordinate 261,915,688, forward strand.
CTTTAGAAAAGGGTAGGAGCAAACTACATAGGAAAAATGGGAATTGTGGGAATAAATACATATAGGGGAGGAATGAGGTTTAAAAGAAGGCAAGACTTAAATAAACTATGTAATGTTTAACTGAAAATGATTGGTTAGATTATAAGTGGTGTGTGTCTCCACGTGCATGTCAGAATGGTTTGTGATGTAAAATGCTTGGAACTAGGATTGTGTCCGAGTGGTTTGTTTTCAGTTATACAAATGTATGATTCCTTATGTCATAAAAGTGTTGGTTTAATAAAGATGTTTCTTGTTTAAAAAAGGGGGGCAGGAATTGAATAATTTATACAATGTTGTTTAGGTTATAAGATATATAGCTATATATAAATGTTTGTTAATGTCAATACACTTTAATTACTTTTGTATACATGTACACTTGCCTATGTCACAAGTGATAATTCAATAAAGGTGTTTAAATAAAAACAAAGAAATCCTCCACTGCAAAAGACAAGAACAGAAATCATAGCAGGATATCATCCTACCACCAATCAGTACATTTGAGTTTAAAAGTAAGAGGCTAAACACTATGACTGAATGTCAAAATAGATAAAGAACTTTCTGTAATTTCTGGAAGTTTTAATTAAGCTTAAAATATGCAATTTTATGGATCCATTAAATATCTTTCCTGTAATTTATGACACCAACAGGTACATGGGGGATATTTAAAGGTAAGAGATTCTACAGGAGTAGAGGTGGGTATACTGGATCAAATCTTGGAGGAGTTTTGTTCTTACTACCAGGACCTCTATGAAGGTGAACATCGTAAATTGTCGTCTTGGGGAGCTGGAGGGCTATATGACAGTAAGATATATCTATAGTCTGTGGGTTGACATACATCGACTCAGTCAGAGAGAGAGTGGTTCAATAGGACATATACAAGGGAAGAGGTACATGTTGTAATTAAAACTATGGCAGTTAATAAAACTCCAGGGTCAGGTGGTTAAACTACAATTGTGCAGCTACTATCTTATTGGACATGACTATTTAACATTAACGAGGGGGGGGGGGGCTGGAGGAAAAAAAATAAAGAGCAAGGGACCAAGGCTTCCCTCATCATACTTGGCCCATATCCACACTGAATAATAGTTATAAAGTTTAAATTTTGTTGTGTTCAAGAAGGCCAGCCTTTTTGATGTCCATGATTATCCAACTGAATCAGTACGTTTTACTGTGGGACGTTTAACATTTGACAACAGTCTTAGCCCACCATTAGATATCCAGGTGGCTAAAGAATGAGGAAATAACTTGGTAATCTTAAGTCTGTATGTGGGGAAGTCTTTCAACAGGGTTGAATGGGGGTTCTTTTTCACATGTTCTAGGCAGTGGTCTTGCCAAATAATCTTATAAAGGACTGATTTAAAGGAAGTAGGACAAAACTAGGAACTGAACAAAGAGCAGCAAGACTATCAAATACAATGGAGCTGAAGAGGGTACAAGGCAAGGGTGCCCCTGTCCTTACTTCTTTTTGCTATTTATTTAGAACCACTATTTAATGTGATAATTAGCAGCGTCAGTGATGCAACAGGTAGCACGGTCACCTTTGATACAGAAGGCTACGGGTTATATTCTCACATCAGGTAGACTGACTGCCGACACTGCACTGCAGCACAAGGGGGTGATGCATTCCATAGTGTGCCATCCTTTGGACGAAATAAACCAGCACCCCATCTGCTCGAGTTGGTGGTACTCAGGTGAATGTAAAAGAACCCATGGCACCCAACAAAAGAGTTAAGCAAGTTCCATGATGTCCTGGCCAAATTTCCCCTAGAAGCATAAATACCACCTCAAGAAACCTCTAAACCTTTTAGCACAAGAAATCTGGACAAAGCCTAAAATAATACAGGGACAAAGGCCTAAAATATAGGGACAGATTTTAAATTATTCCTCTTATAAACTTAGAAAGTTACTGGAACAAAATTTGTGTTGGCATGCATTTTGTTGGAGGAAACAAAGTCTGAAAAACAAATGTATGCCATTTGTTGACTGATCCTCCGCGATTTCCCACAAAACCACAAAATTTGAGGCACAGACTAAAAAAATGAGGCAAACAATATGAAGCAAAAATCTGGACGTTCTGTGAAAATCTGAACAGTTGAGAGTTAAGCACCTCAGATTTCCCCTAAAAAGAGGCTACTAGTCTAGAGGGAGTGAGGCACTAACCTGGTCAACAAAGAAGACAGACAGACAGATAGATATGGTAGCAGATCAATTCAGAATATTTTTGAGATATGTTGACATGGAGTATGCAGCAGTTTAGAAGGTGATGCGTCTTACTCACCAAGGGACAGGTCCAAGAATGGATTTGGTAGCAATATTAGAGAAGAAAACAGATCTCTGGTAATATGATTTTTTTTTTTTACTGCAATGCAAGCATTTTATGGGGAAGTGATTGCTGACACATGCAATTAAAATTAAAGCAAATGTTAGTCACAATATGTTGAAGAAATAATGACACTGGCTTAACAGTTGCCATGGAGATAAAATCTTAATATTCATATTATGTCTCTAGGTTATCAGCTACTGGACAGATGTGTCTGGACAAACCGGAAAAAGTCAATACTACTTATTTCAGGACTATGAGATGCAATATTTACAATTACTAAACATAGCTAAAACAATGGGATTCCACGAATTCCAGCTAGCTGAAGGGATCCAAGTAATAAAGTGAATTTATCAGGTTACAGAGGGAGAGAGCCCTAACATCAGGAAGACGGGAGTTTCATAGTTCCATAATATAGTACTAGGCTATCTGCCCTGGGGCATTTGTAAGCCTAGCCATAGTGATGGGGCTTTTGCCACCCCATGAAATGGTAAAAAATGTACAGAATAAATCTAGAATACTGTGCCTCTGTCTAGTAGTGACACAATGAAGGTCCCCTTATATAATAGAATTAGTTTACCCTGTCTAGCAGTGACACAGATGTGACCTAGGGTAAACGATCTCCCATCCACTCATCAAGATTTCTCTTGAAGAGAGTCAGTGAGGGCTCTGCGAACTGGGATCCTGTTCCAAAGCATGGGAAGCCTCTGGGTTATGAATCTATCCCTCCAGCATGTCCTATTCATACTTGTGCCGAGGTTTAAGTCTTTAGCTCTCGTGGTCCTGATGGATTTGGATTTTTTGAGGTGGAGCATGTCCATCAGATCCTGATTGGACATGGCCTTGTACGTCAGGCAGAATGCTACTGAATAGAGCTGAAGTTTCTTTAGTCTGGCCGAATAAGACATATGTTGGAGACCCTTGATCCTTTTGGTGAGGTACTTTTGTCTCTCCAGCTGTTGCAAGTGCCGGTGAGGTACATACCAAATGGGGCATTGTACTCAATCATGGGTCTGATGAGGGAGGAATATAGGGGTACAATGACATCCTTGTGAATCCCTTCATGATGAGGTGTGCAAGGTAGAATGTTTTTCTAACCACTTTGGCAATGTGGGTATCAAATGAGAGGTCGCTGTCTACTTGGGTCCCTAGGTCTCAGATTACTTTTTCCGTACTCAGTGGGTTGCTGTCTATGTGATAATTTGTGAGTACTTTGTTTTTTCCAAAAGGGATGACTATACATTTTTTGGCATTTAGTTTAAGGCCATGACTATGGCACCAGTTGTCCGTTTCAGTGAGGCCTTTTTGTAGGATGTGTGTGTGCTGGTGTATCGACTATGGCGCCTAGTTTGCAGTCATCTGCGAACTTTGTCAGCCACAGCCCTCCCATGTTTGCTTTAACATCTGAGAAATAAATGCCGTAAGATGCAGAATTTTACACGAAAGGAGACGAGAAAATTTATGAGGGCGAGCAGGGAAGCAGGTCAAAAATCTGGACGTGCCTTGTAATGAGTCTGTCAACCAATAAAGAAGGCATAAAAAACATGACAACTAACTGAAATAATGGTTAAGGTCTTCACTTCCCATACACAAGGTACAGGTTCGATTCTGCCCTCCGGCCAATGCCAGTTTGGAATTTATATGTACGCTCTGCATCTCTGTGGGGTACCTTCCACCTCTAATAAACATGCAGTGTGTTTCAATCTCAAACTTGCCCAAGAATGGAGTTGGGGACAGCAGCACTGACTCTAGATGGTGCCCTATAGGGGAAGAGTTGTACAGAACAACCACTTTGGGCATCTACTGTAGTGCATATTATCCTCAGCATAGAACATGAACCACAGACTGCACATCGTGACAGGGCTTGCCACTCCATGTAAAAATATGGCTCTAGGTGATTCGGTAATGTTAACTAATGTCACCAAATGGTTAAGGCTACTGATATGCAAAACGTTTCGCATTCAATAATGTTTCTATGTTATTCAAAGTAGCTCAAACTTGAATATGTGGAAAAGTCACTCAAAACTAAAGGATTTTCTCGTTATATGCACTATACTTTGCATACAATTCCTTCTCCTTTGTTGCACACAACTATTAATATTTGTAAATGCATTGTATGCCTTACTATTATATAGTACACTGCAATGACACAGTACAATCTGTCTGCTTTATTTAGCCAGTGCCGAGTCTGAAAAGGTCACTGGATCAGTCCACCTATCCAGTTAGTTAACAAATAAAGAAATAAATGAAGAGTTGCAATCACATGAAAACATCAATGCCATTTTTGTGAAGACATTAAAACAAAGCAACTACTATCTGCATTGCTTCACAAAGCAGTACTATGTTCACATGCCTCAACGACTGTTCCTAGAGTTTTTCAGGGCCTGCTCTCTTCCCAACCTATGACCCATTTACTCTGTAGTTACACTTCAAAGTTACACATTACATCAATTTAAACATCAGCAATATTCTTATCAGGTGACCAAAAAACTGTAAAAAAATATAACCAAACCGTAAATCAGACAGCACAGTTCATACAAGTTCAAAATGAAATGAAAACTGGAGAAGAAATAAAGAGCTGTTTAGTCTACCTCATTTTCAGTTTTTATATTCCCCACAGTACAAGTGCTTTATACAGTTCAAGAATACTGTAGTGCCACATAAGAATGGCAGAACAATCCCTTAACATCGGTAACTTTGTGACATAAATCTTTTTCGATATCTAAAGTGTGAAGTGCATGCATTTAACTAGGCTTCCTAACTCTCACAGAAAGCATCACAATTTAATTAAGCCATTCACAGCTGCTGTACATTTCTGTCTCTCCATTTTCAACTAAAGAGGCAAGTAAGCACTTATACATACCTTTCACAAATGCAGCAACATAGTTAGCAAAACTAAAAACATGCCTTTTCACCTCTACTGCAAAAATAAACACAAGCTTGCACTCTCAACCTAAGAATTTAGTCTTCCTAATAACCGATGACTCACACCTCTTCAAAGCCATAACTCATGGTATTGATAAGTGTTTCAAGGTAATTTTATTCCTAAATTAAATATTTCTGCCCTGGGTATTACTTTGTGGCTGTACCCCCCATACACCCCAATAACGTATATAAACAAACTCCAGATCATATAAAACAGGGAAAAGGGGAGACAGAACAGATTAAGAAAAACTTATCAATACAATGCAGCTTTTATAAGTTTTACCATGGTGAATCATTGCGCTTCCGACAAGATATGCTGTGGTCTGTGCTTGACAGAGCAGGAAGGGTGTGTCTATCCAAGTGAAGAAAGTGACCTTGGCAGAGATCTTGCCAAGTTCTAGTGGAGGAAGAACCTCATACAAAAAGGGATAGACAGGCTAGGTGTGAGGACTACAAGCCACTCTTAAGGGCCAGGGGTGGATGTGTTCTCAAATCTCTCCTTAATGCCTGCCCAGCTGAAACACTGATTAATTTATTTTTCTTTGGCCTTTGTTTATTAGGATAGTCCAACTGAGTTTAAGGGGAACCTTTTTTCAGTGGAGGCCCAGGGAGAAAAGCTCCATATACTGTACAATCATTAAAACGATCATGAAAGTTTGAACATAAACTGGAGAATTATACAGAGTATACGATTATGCATAAAGAAATTAAGCAAAAACAAAACATTATATACAGTACAAAAATCTACATACAACATACGCCTCACATACATAAAAACAGAACTGCAGTCTTTCCAGTGAAAGTGTTTGCCCATGAATATTATCATCATCATCATCTTTCTATACTTGCTGGTATCACAAAACAGAAATATTCAGGTCTTTAACAGGGTTATACCAAATTTTACCTGTTGTATAAATACATAGTCTGCAAACCTAGTGAAACTAACCAGAACAACAAAATGAACAAAGTTAGGCTAAGCAACCAAGTAAGGAAACCCCCAAGTCCTCATCCTCGCAATCATCTTCACCACAAGACAACTCTCCTCACTTCCATCAAAAGCAAAAAGGGTCAGTACATGGATTTTGTTTCCCTCGTCTGCTCAGAATTTTGACCAAACAAAAATTACGGGCTGTAGCATGCAAAAAAAGTAAGTAAATAAATAATTTAACCATTTTTAAACTACACATAGGTATAACCAAACAATGCAAGATAAAACATTAAAAGACAGTGCCATGACACAGAGGGTAGCCACAGCTACATCCAACTTGAGCCTGGTTCAGTTAATAGCTTGGGCATCTGAACTGGCATGCCAATCCCAGGAAAAGTGCTCACCCGGGGCACCAAGCAGTGATTTAACATCCCTTAAGGAGACCAGGGAAACAACTGTTGAGGTGCTTCATGAGGGTGAGCATGGTTGTTCTGCTGACCATTACATCTTTGGGGAAGACAGGTGAGATCAGTGCTAATGCCCACTGCGCGTCCCACTCCCTGGGTTTTATGAAGCACAAGCAGGGTCAATTAACATGCAGAAAACTTCACAAGCAGCAGTGGGATGTTACACCTGGAAGCCTTGCTCTCCTTGTCAGATCCAAGCTGCAGCAGTAAGTCAGGGGGAATTCTGGAAGGCTCAGCAGACCAAGAGATTGAGAAAAGGCACCAAGAAACAGAACATGGTCAGCTGTGAGGCAAACAAAAATACCCCCCTCCTTCAAAAAAAAAAAAAAAAAAAAAAAAAAACTTAGAAACATGCACATAACTGTCACAAATATATACACTACTGTTACACCCAACTTAAACTGGAATAATGGTAGATGTAAAAGAACGGCAATATTCAACAAATCCTACCAAAAATATTAAGTTAGATAAAAAATGGAATATGAATTACAGTTAGCTTAATCCAACAGCAACTGAATTCCCTTCTAGACCACTCTCCAATCAGAAATTCTCTTTTAAATGTTAATTTGGAAGTTTAAGATAACTTAACACTACAGAGGAGAATTTGGGAAAGTTACCTCATATAGAAACATTAGATGAATTTTAACAAAACTTTACATGCACAAAAATTTATAAGCAACATTAAATTATGCTAATTGGTTATATTGAGGCCATGGTTCAAAAACAGTTCACTGCCAGCAACATTTAGTCATTAGGACGTTAAGATAATTACAAATATTTTAATGATGTGTTCAGATGTGAAGAATACGAGGACAGGGCCAAAAAATCTGCAGAATGTCAAACGGTTTTTTTTTTAAAATAAATAAATAAATAAATAAATAAATAAATATATATACACACACACACACATTATATATATATATATACATATATACACACACACACACATATATATATATATATATATATATATATATATATATATATATATATATATATATATATATTGTGTGTATTAAGGTTGGACAGAAAGAGTTAAAATTAGGAATGATGGAAGCCATTTGTTATTTCACCATATTTTTAGCAATTTTACGTCAATTAAATACAGAACTTACCTTAAAAGGGAGATAATGCATTATGCAATTTTTTCTGTTCTTTAGGCTAAAATCATCTCTTAGTAAGAGTGGAATATGTGGTTGTCATTCACTAAATTACTTTTAGAAGAAATGACAAAAGACAGCCAGTGTGACGGACTGATAGTAACATTTGATTTAAAGTCATGACCGTAATAAATTTTGAGTCAAGAAAAAGGAAATGTGCTGAAGATTCATCAAGAGAAGTCCAAATGCTGCTAACATTAGAAATATAACCCTCATGTTGGTTGGCAACATCTTCAAATTTTGTACACTAGGGGCATAACTTTTAACAGAGATCATCCAGACACACTTAGAACTGAACATGTGAACTTGATAAAGGTTTTCAGGATGGTTATTCAGCTGAATTCCTGGGACAAAGGAAAAGAGGAGTACTTCTATTAAATTGCAAGAGGAGCTCCAATAGTGATAGAAGAGGATAAAAAAAGGACAATAATGGCAGATATGTAGTGCTAATGGCCTAATAGCAAGGGAGGAGGATAACACTGACATGTATTTATATTCCGCCTAAAACTGTTATATTGAAGTTAAAGAAAACTTTGGGAGAAATAATAAGTTTTCAGCAAGGAATATTACTTGTAGGTGGGGACTAGAATTTGATTTGCAACAATGAAGATGTGTCTGGGGGCCAAAAGGGAAAGTATAACAAAGGAGGGTAGATTTTTTAAAAGAAATTTATGAAAATATTTATTTTATTTTACATTTGTTGACCGGGCTTGTCTAACTGGATATATGTCCATTTTCAGTAGAGGCCCGGGGAGAAAAGCTCCAAGCATCAGCAGTGACAAAGAATACAATATATAGTAATAGTCAAATGAATTACAGTACACTGTTTACATTGCGGGTCAGATAAACTTGTACGTTTAAAACTAAGATCAAATATAGAGAGCAAACATTTGAGAGAGCAATCAAAATAAAGAAATACATTTTAAAATTGTATTTTTTTTTTGTCTCGGTACTATGAAGGAAATCATTATTATAGTTAGGCGACATAGAACAGTGGAGTAGAGAAGTGCAGAGAGAGCAAGAAGGGGAATGAGATCAGTCAGGGTTAAGAGCAGGGACAAAGCCAGCGAGTTTTAAGATATTCTTTAAGATTCTTTTTATAAAGAAGAGTGGAAGCAAGGGTGGAAAGTTCACTAGGAAGCTGGTTCCAGCTTTTACCTACTGTGTTGGTAAAAAGTGAGTCCCCAGCTTTGCTGTTGGATTTAATAGTAGAAACTAGAAGCTTATTAGCCGAGCGTAGTGTTGCAAGATTTTTGTAGGGGGTAATCAGAGTAGTGAGGATTGGGGTATTACTCGGATGGTAAAGGATCTTCTGGATGATAAGTTGCTGACAAAGTAGTTGGTTCTGCAGTTCTAACTATCCTAATTGTTTGAGGTTGTGACAGTGGTGAGTTCCAAAGGGGGTGCCAGTGGCAAATCTGGCTATGTTATTGTAACTGGTGGAAAGTTTGGTGAGGTTGTTTTTAGATAGATCGGTATACATTGCAGAAGCATAGAACAGAATAGGGTAGAGATCAGGTAGGTCTGGGCAATAGCGATTCTGGCTGAAGGGGTAAGGAAGGGTTTGATTCTGTAAAGGGTGCATAGTTTTTTTGTTGACAGACTTTATTGTAGAATTAATATGGTCATCATAGCTAAGGTTGTCATCAATTGTTACTCCCAGTAGACTGGTTGTAGTGTCAGGGGATATGTTAGTTCCATTGTTAGAGGTTACTGTGAAGTACAGTTGAGGTGACATGAGTAGGAGCAAAGAGCAATAATTTTGTTTTTTGGGGGTTCAGAAGGAGGCAATGTTGCATGAACCAATTTTCAACACTGTTAAATACTGTTTGGGTGAGGGACTGGAGAGAGGTTATGGATTTGGCTGAACAAATTAAAGTAGAGTCATCTGCATATTGAATGCCGGTGGCTTGAGGAAGTTTGGTATGTAGATCATTAATAAACAATGAAAAGAGAAGAGGTCCTAAAATAGAGACTTGTGGTACTCCAATGTTCACAGGGAGGGATGTAGAAAGATTATTATCCCGAAGTACTGCTTGCTGTTTTCCAGATAGGATTTAAACCATTGTAATGCTTGTAGATCAAGTGATTGGGCTTTTAGTATGTCAATAAGCATGTTATGGTTCACCATATCAAAGGCCTTTGAAAGGTCAATAAATAGAGCAGAGGAAAAAAAGTGTTATTGTTACAATTTTTGTTTATGGAGTCAGAAAAATATAGCAGGGCAGTTGTGCTATGGAATGGCCTAAAACCATGCTGGCAGTTGCAAGTAAATTATTTTGGAGAAGGTGGTCAAGTAGTTGTCTGTGTATGCATTTTTCCATTATTTTAGCTACTGGAGAGAGTAAGGCGATAGGCCGAAAGTTGGAGAGCTCGGTAGATGACCCACCTTTATGTAGAGGGATGATGTGGGATACTTTCCATATGGAAGGGATTTTGCTTTCTAAAATTGTTCTATTTATAAGGATGGAGATGGGACAGGCAATGGCTTTAGCTGCAATTCGCAGGTATTCAGCTGGAAGACAGTCAGCAGAAGGGGTGCATGGTTTAAGTTTTTGAAGGAGGTTGCAAATGAGCAATGTAGGTACACAGGTTGTATATGAAAGGTCGGAGATGGAGTATTAGTGGTATTTAATGGGGAAGTGGTAATAGGTGGTAAAGTATTAGCTAGGGTTAGAATGGCTTCCGTAAAACAGTTATTAAAGTCATCAGGAATCTGGTTAGAGCTATTATGGTTGAATCCTGAAGGGGCAGGAGTTTTATAGAGTGCCCTGGCTGAAGAAGTTTGTTAATGCCGGACCAGAATTTTTGTGGTTTTTGTTGGTGGGTTTGTTGGAGGTGAAGGTAATAGTCTTTTTTGTCTCTGAGAATGTCTTAGTGACATTTCTTAACTGTTTAAAGTAAAGGTGATCTGAAGGACTTTTGAAGGCTCTCCATTTGGCCCAAATTTTATTTCTGAGGAGGATCTTTTGCCTATTTTGTTTTGTGAGCCAGAGGGCAATTTTGGTCCTTATTTCGGGAAGAGCGATAGGGGGCGTGGTAATCTAGCATTTGAAGGAATCTAATCTAGTATTAAAGTAGGTCACTGCTTCATCAAGTTGAAGATGAAACACTGGTGACCAATCACATGCTTTCAGTTAATTTTGGAAGCTCTCTGGATTAAAGAATTTTTTGGAATGGGAGGTTTTAAAAATATTAGTATTAGGGCTATGAATTTTTTGTTTAATAATATAGGTTAGCATATGGTCACTGATATCTTCAGGAAGGGTTCCTGGTTTATAAGTATCAAGATGGCTGTTGAGAAGGATCCAGTCTAGGGTGGTTTCCTTACTGCTTGGCTTAAGGATTCTAGTAGGAGTGGTTATTTGTGAGAATCCATAAAGATTTATGTGATTGGTAGGATTAGGGGAACTACAGGTTGCCCAGTCTATATTAAAGTCACCTAACACAATGGTTTCCTGATGTAGGTGGGTAGAGAGGTAACTAAGTATGTTTTCAAGAGTACTGATATTATTTCCAGGTGGGATATATGTGCAAATTAGATAGATAGATTTGGAGTTGTTGATCTGTAGTTTGGCAGCAAGGGTTTCTGCACTGGTATCGGAGGGTAGGAGCACATTGAAGGGTGAAACTTGGTGTTCAGATTTATACAAATTGGCTACACCTCCACCCTTTTTGGTTTTGCAGTCACATCTCAAGATATTATATCCAGGAGGGGTAATCTCCTGGTCCAGAGTTGAGGGCTTTAGCCATGTCTCTAATACAGAGAATATCGAATGACTGAACATCTAAGAGAGCATGTAGGTGGGTAATTTTATTGTTAATGCTACGGATGTTAAGGTGAGCTATCAGGAGGGAGTTAGACTGTCTATTTGGGGTAGTGATAGCAGGAGATGTCAAGTTGTGTGGGTTACTGGGAATATCAGTATTGGGGCCAGGGTGTGGATGAATGTCACCATCTAATAGGGGGTGTTGTTGAGGATATTGTACAAACTTAAGGATTTTGTAGTAATTGTTTAGGGGTTTTTTTGACAAGGAAGTAACATGGGTAGATCTATGGTACTTTGGAAGTATATAGATAGAGGTGGAGGTTATGTTACTGTGGTTGAGGGAGTTTATGCGAGAAACTGGTAGAGTTTGCTGGTAGGGGTGGTGTTGTTCAGGAAGAGAAAAATGTTCAAAGAAGGTTAGTGTGTATGGTATTGTAAGAGAAGCAACAGTTGTAGTTAAGAGTAGTAGGTTTGTGTACATAGACTTGTGTGTTGGGGCCATTAGGGTGTGTAGATAATGAGTTAGAGAGTATGTTGAGGGAAGGAGTGTAGTAAGTAAAACTAAAGGTGGGAGAAGGAGACAGTGCTGTATGAGGTAGAGTAGGTTGAGGGAAGAAGTGTACAATAAACTAAAATAAAAGGTAGTTGTAAGAGAGAAGCTGTATAACATTTGCAATACAGGATGTGGTGTGGAGAGGTTAGGGAGTGGACCTAAAAAAATAATTAACTTAATTAAGGAATTGTTGAGGTTGGGGGTGGGGCTGTTAAGCAGAAGTAGGAAGTGATGAGGTGATAATGGGAGGGGGTGTGGCTACAAAAGTATATCGCTAGGACCACTGGGGTGGGATTTGGGGATATCAGAGCGAAGTGAGCCTGAAGGTCGAACGGAGTGGGTTAGAGCAGCTAAATGAAAGATTTTACAGAGACGATCTGAGAGGAGGAGATTCCAGGCAAGTAGAATGTGGTGCAGTTAATAGTAGAAAAGGACATTGGAGTGGGAGAAATAAAAAAAATAGAAAAATAACTAGGAGGGAAAAGAGATGATAGGGGCAGTGAGATAAAACAGGAAGATTAGCAACTAATCAAGGGGTGAAAAACTGAAAAAAATCTAGAAAATGATACTAGGTAAAGTTGAGGAAGGGTGATCTCCCAAGGCTGAATTACAGTGCCACCTAGTGGGCAGAGAGCAGAATACAAGTATCTGTAATAGAGATAGCAGTTAGAGGTGGCTCAGATCATGGAGTCGGGGGGGGGGGGGCACAGAGAGGAGTCTGGCTGCTGGCTTCCTGACTCAGTGGCTGAAATTAATTCTAAGCTAGGTACAGTGTAATTAGAAAAGATCAGCATGAGACTAATAATAGGTACAGTATGAATATAACAGATCAACTTTAATGTTTAGGACCAGGGTGGAACATACTTTCTTGATCCGTTTAAAACAGGGAATTAAACACCGCACACCGCAACAGCAGAATTTGTTGACCAGTCGTTGGGCTGGCTGAAGGTAAAATTAAAAGGGTCCTTAATGACCAGGCAGGTCCTTTCATGCAGGATAGGAGGTAAAGAGTTTCTTGATCTGCTTAAAACAGGGAATTTGGCATGGAAGATGTGAATTTAGTAACAGGAGTTCAGAGTAAATTTACATATTCCCGCAAGATATAAAAACTGGGCTAGGCTAAATAAAATTTACATTTCATAGGAACATGTGCATTTAATCGAAAGGTCTCGATATGCACCCAGCAACTATTTCAGATCATGCTCCAATAATATCTAAAATAAAAACACAGGGTAATGAAATAAAAACGAAACACTGGCACTTCACACCTATCTGTTGAAAAAATAGAGGAATTTAATGAATTGGTAGTGGAGATTACTCAGGACATGAGCTATCAGAGAGCATAGAAATTTCTTCTGAAAATATAGCTAGAGAGTGGGATAACATTAAGGTGGAGTTTAAAAATAGGGGGAAATAAAAGAGAGGGAGCTATGCTTAAGAAGTAACAAGAATTATTTAAAGGGACTGACAAATGTTTAAGTACCACAGAACAGGGGAAATCTCACAAAGCAAGAAGAGGATCAACTGCAAAATGCTAAGCAGAAAATAAGGGATTATGTACCTCGATAATATGTACAAATTTAGAAAGACTGCTGTTAAGCAACTGTTTTTGATAACAGAGCACAAAAACTTTTAGCACGACAACTCAGGCAACAGAAAGCAGAAAGGGCTATTGACAAGCTTGGGGAGCCTGTAACAAAGCAAAGTAACAAGAGATCCTGTAGACGTATTAGAAATATTTCAGAAATTCTATGAAAGTCTGTATATAAAAGCAGAGAAATATGGAAATCAAGAAAATATAAGCATGGAAATGTTTATGGAAGAATTAAATATGTCAAAGTTAGAGGTAGATGGGGTTCAATTACTAACGGTTATGATAACAGGATACGAGATAAAAATTGTGATGTATAACCAATCTACAGGAAAGTCCACAAGAATAGATGGTATTCCTGTGGAAGTCTGGAAGCTAGAAGGGAAAAAAATGATAAAGATCTAGAAGGTTTTGTTGAACAGTATTTTAAGAGGAGGAGAATTACCAACATCCTGGAAGAAAGTAGTGGCAGCTGTAATACCTAAAGAAAGTAAAGATCCATCAGACCCAGCTTCATAGAGGCCCATTTCAATACTAAACCATAATTATAAAAAGTGTTCATGTCTATAATAGCTAAAAAAAAAAAAGTGACAAAATTAATGTCAAAATTGAAAGAAATGGATTGATGTGGTTTTGTGGAGGGGAGGTAAACATTTGATGACATTAAAAGAACACGGATGATCCAGAGAGAACACAATGCAAGAAAATACCATTGTTGTTGGTGGGCCTTGATGCAGAGAAAGCATTTCACAGACCAAGCCTGGACTTTATGAGCAAGGCAATGGAAGCATTTGCATTTCCTGAAAAAATAAGGCTGATTAGGAGGATACATGAGGGATTATAGTTGAAAATTAAAGCGAGTGGAGTCCTCGGATAATTTCACCTTGAGCAGAGAAATTAGGCAGGGGTGTCCTCTTTCCCCTTTGTTATTTGCATTATATTTAGAACAGCTGGTAAAGAAAATAAGGGACTCTGAAATTGAAGGATATAACTGGTATGGTAGTCAAGAAAAGCTGGCTCTATTTGCAGAAATAATGTTATACCCGGCAAAACCAGAAAGAGACATTACAGTATTGTGGAACATTTTGAGACAGCTTCAAATCTTTTAGGGATACAAAAGTAATAAAGCTAAAACAGAAAAGCACTAAATTATGTACCCACACACGAACTGGTTCAGGAATATCCATATTTATTGGAACATGACAAAATTAAGTATTTAGGAGTACGGATTACAAATTATTCTGGTGTGGTAGCTAAGGATATTGGGAAGAGACTAAAAAGAGAATACGAAAACAGAAACTCTGTTATATTGATATGGATAGTAAGATAAAGGCAGTCAAAATATTTTTAGTCACAGGTAATCCGCGTACAGCGGTAGCATTGTTACCTCACAGCAAGAGGTTCTCCTATTCGATTCTCGGCTGGAGTGCCTTCTGTGTGGAGTCTACATGTCCTCCCCGCGGTAGAGTGGCCTCCGAAAGACATGCATGAATGGGCGTGCCTTCACTGAAGGTTGGGCGTCGGGCTGGCAACTCGGCACCATAAAAATCGACTGCCAATCATTAGCGGACCGGAGTTCCGCTGTGGCGATCCCTAACCGGGAAAAGCCGAAAAGACAAACAAAAGTCTTATACACAGGTCAGGTATATTTTTATCAACCAGTGGAGAAGTTGTGGACATCAATTAATAAAGAGCTGAAGGACTTTATCTGGGAGGGGAAGACAGCAGTCAAGGGGGATAAACTAATTCTTCCAGTAGAACAGGGCAGATACAGATTACCCAGTATGAATGAGTATTTCACAACTATACAGTTAAGACTTCTACACATACACAAGCAGAAAACTATAATTCAAAGTGGAAAGGGATGATGTTGAAACAGGGGAAGCTCAAGGACAGACTGGAATTTTGGATGCAGGCCTTTAAGGAGAATAATAAATTGCACAATTTTATATCCATAAAGTAGCAGAAAGTATTCTAAGAACCAAGCCAACACAGGAATGGAGAAAGGAATTCTGCCGATAGGGATGACTGCAATTAGGAATATAGATAACAAGCAAGAGCTGGCTGGAATTTATTGGAGAAAACTGGCAAATGAACCAAGGTTTGGGAGGAAATAACTAGAGAGGGAAAGGTAATACAATGGGAAGAGATAATTTACTTGGACTGCAGTTTAGAGATAGTCTTTCCTATCAAGGATTAATATCAAAGTATAGGCAAGGAGAAAGACATATGGGAGGGTCCTAAACGAAAGACCCAGCACTGGTAGAGTATTTTGTAAAATCTAGAACAGAAGCTGCCATTAAAAGGAATAATTAGTACAGCATACAAAATACTGCATGGTAACTATAAAAATCAATCGGAGGAGGTTAGAAAAGAATGGGAAGAGAGACTGGATAAACAATTCACGATGAAACAACGGGAGGATATATGTATGTCTTCCAAACATGCAAAGTCTAGAAGATTCAGTATTTTTGCACAGACACTTTTATACCCAAAGTAGACTCCAGAGAATTTTCCTTAGGCAGACAGCAAATGTTGGATCCAGGACAGGGAAGAAAGAGGTACTTGGGAACATATTTTCTGGGAGTGCAGTGGGTTGGTGGACTTTAAGGATTCCCTGTGGGATCCACTGTCAGAGATGCTGGGTGTGCAGACTGGTGTGACTAGGAAGATGATTTTTCTGAGCAATGACACAGAATTGGAATTGCCTAGACATGGTAAGGCCTTGCTGTGTCTAATTATGGTAGCTGCAAAAAAGCAATTAGAAAATGGAAGTCAAAATCTAAACCAACTATTATTAGTAGTAGTGAATATATTAACAGAGATAAAATAACTGAAACCTTTAGAAAAATGTAGGAACAAACTACGTAGGAAAAAATGGGAATTGTGGGAACAATACATACAGGGGATGAATGAGGTTTAAAATAAGTCAGGACTTAAAATAAGCTACGTAATGTTTCACTGAAAATGATTGGTTAGATTATTTATTTATTTGACATTTGTTTACCGGGGTGGTCTGACTGGGTCTACAGAACCTGTTTTCAGCAGAGACCCGGGAAGAAAAGCTCCATATATAGTACAATGCAAATGCAGTATAATCCAATACAATAAAGATTACATTAGAAATACTATACAAAAATAAGTTGAAAGAACAAACTGCTACAAGATGTTATAGTATCTTATTACACATCTAAACAGTTCTATACATTTAAAACATTACAGACGATAATGGTCACTCTCATCAGACATGTAGAAATAGCAGCCAGAAAGTTAGTGATGCAGACATACAGTGAGAGAGAGTTAAGAAGAATAGAAGCAGTAAAGCCTGAGCAGCAGCTTAAGGATATGGTGTAGAATCAGAGAAGAAGTTAGAAGAGCTTTAGGATCTTGCAGTCTGTGAGGGATTGAAATATGAGAGAAAGAGGAAGACCTGAGCATTGGGCAGGCTTTATGCAGGAGCAGAGCCATGTACTTTTGAAATGAATTTTTAAAGAGGCTTTGAAATGGGTTAGGCCAGGAATAAACCTGGTAGCTAGAGGTAGTGCATTCCAATGGGGGGGAGAGAGACAGAGAGAGACACTATGAATACAGAGTGTGACCAGGTTTTCTTGTGGGTTTTGAGATAGCCAAGATATTTTTGTCTTCTGATCATAGGGATCAATTTGGTGTGTAAGGGGTGACCAGACTGGCTAGTGAAGGGCAGGCAGTAGGGCTTGAAAATAAGGTTGTGCAAGGTGGATAGCTGAATGAAGGCAAGTTGGTTGGGTAGTTCAAGCCAGTTTAATTCTAGGAGTGGTTTACAGTGGTGTGTGTGATATTTAGAGTTTGTGGCAAACTTTGTTGTAACACTGTTCCAACGCGAGTTAAGATAGGGGCACCATAGAGAAGAGAGGGAAGTAAAAATGTTTTTGCAAGGGTAGTTTTGGTTGCTGCAGTAAAAAAAAGTTGGTTTCTACATGAGAGAGTCCCAGTTTTAGAGGAGTTTTCTTTATATTTTGCTGTATATGGGGGTCAAATTAAAGTTTATGGTCAATGATCAACATCTAGAAGTTTGGTTTCCTGCACTATTTCTATGCCAGTGTCGTCAGATGCAAGGATGTTGAAATGATCAGTGACAAGGGAAGTGTTTTTAAGAGTACTAGTTTTGCCTTCTTTGGATTAAGAAAGAGCTGGGCATTTCTTAACCAAGATTCAACTGCTATAAGGACCGAGTTTTTGAGAGTAGTTCTGGTAGTGATTGAGCAGTGCAGATTATGGTGGAATCGTCAACGTACTGAATGAGGGTCTCAGGGTGAGAGGCAGTGTGAAGGTGGTTTGTGAAAATGTTGAAGAGTAGGGGTCCTAGGATGGAGCCTTAGGGTGAGAGTTTGTTGGACCATTTCACTGCTTGTTTACTATCCTTGAGGTAGCTCTGAAACCACTTTACCATGATATGTGAGAAGCCTAAGTTAGTGTTTTCAAAAGTAATGAGTGAGACACTGTGTCAAAGATCTTAGAGAGATCAAGGAATACTGAGGCTGTATAGCATCCTGCATCTCTAGCCTTGTTCAAGGTGTCTGTTAAAAAAAAAAAAAAAAGGATTATTTTACAATAGATATTGTATTACCTGCTGACGGATACCTCTCTTGAGAATTTTGGATATGGGTGACAAGATGGATATAGGGCAGAAATTGGAAGGATCAAAATAGTTGCCTCCTTTGGGGTTGGGGGTGATGTGAAATTGTTTCCATATGGTAGGTACTTTTGATTCGGACAAAGACCTATTTATAAGGATACAGATTGGATAGACAACTGAGTTAGCAGCCAGTATGAGGTAATATGGGGGGAGACTGTCAGCTGAAGTAGAGCAGGGTTTTAATTTTTGTGGCAGTTTCTTAATGGTGTCAGTGGGTATTGGCTGAAATGAGAATGAGGTTTGTATGACATTTGGTGGAGTATGGGGGTTAGTAATGACAAGGTTATAAGAAGTTGATGGCCCGGGGTCGGTGTCTGAATAGGTTGGGGGGGGGGTCCAGCATAGGAGTATTAGTAAGTCTGAAATTGATTTTATGAAGTGCTTATTAAAGTTTTCGGATAGTTGTGATGGAGAGGTATCAGAGTGTACTCTATTTCTTCCAGGGTTAAGTAAAGAAGATATGGAGTGCCAAAATTTACTGGGGTTAATTTTATGCTGGAATTGAAGCTGGGAATAATATGACTTATCTCTGTTGATGCATTTTGTCACTTTGTTACGTAGTGTTTTGAAATTAACATGATTTTGTTCATTTTTGTTTTGTTTCCAGGTTGACCAGTATAGGTCGCTTTGCTTCATCTGGTGTTTACATTCCTTATAGAGAGCCATGGTGCTGAGTTCTTTTTGATTCTTTTCATACAAATGGGAGCTAGTGTATTATGTGAAGGAAGGTGTTATTAAAGTATAGTACAGCAATCATTAAGGGGTAGTTGTTTAAGGGGTGTGTCCAGTCTATTTCCTGCAGGAGATTGTTGAATTTATGCTAACAAAAATTGAGTTCCTAACTGATTTTATAGTGTGTACTCTTAATTGTTGGGAGTTTTTTCTAGAGGAGTAAGCTGGTAGATGATCGCTCAGGGAGCTAGGTAGTGTACCAGAAGAGGGGTAATTAGCAGGGTGGGATACTAGAATCCAGTCTAAGGTGGATTGGTAGGCAATATCTTTGCTGTATCTTGGAGCATTGATAAACTGAGAAAAAACATACAGATTTATACTATTTGTGGGGGAGTCGGAAGCTATGGTTTACCAATCTATATTTACATCTCCTAAGATTATTTCAAGGTTTATTGTTTGGGATGTCCATGATAAAATATTTTACAACACTGCTATATTGTTACCTGGTGGGATATATATATATATATATATATATATATATATATATATATATATATATATATTACATACACACACACACACACACACACACACACACACACACATATACACACATATATACATACACACACACACATACATACACTGGTATAGGGTGTGATGTTGAGTGTAGAGGGATAAAGAAGTGCTAACCCTCCCCCCATTTTTAGATCCATCTCTTCTGATTATTGCAGAGTTTGGCGGTATTATTTCCGATTCTTTCACACTGGAATGTAGCCATGTTTCAGTAAGGGCTAGTATGTCAGGTTTATTTTGATCAATCCAGGCATGCAGTGGGGCTATCTTATTACATATAGTTCTAAGGTTAAGTGTAAGTATGTTTAAATCTTTGAGGTTACTCTTGTGGTTAGGATTAGAGGGTGAGCCAGGGTTGGGATGCATGTCTCCACATTTGAGTAGATAGGTAATGAGGAATGGGTACCATGGGAAGTGTTTTTACTCCTAGGTGAGAGTACTGCTGTCAAGTGTGGTTTCACAGGAGGTGAGGAGGCCAGTTTGTGGCTTGAATACAATGGGAGGGTATGGGGGAAAAGTTGGGAGGGGATATGTGAGAAGTTGCATTGTTTATTGGGGAGAGGGTTAGAGGAGGTTCTTGATGTGTACTGGTGTGTGGGGGTATGCAAAGATATAGCTGTAGTGAGGTTGGGAATTAAGAGTAAAGAGGCTAGGCAAGTTAGGAGGAGCATGTCAACTGTGATAGTGAGTTTAAACATAGTAAAAGTGGTGTTGGTGTGTTTGAATGTAGTACAGGTGTAAATAAAGATTATCATGTGATATGTGTGCAGCTAAAGGTAAGGTTGGAATGTTTTGATTCCAGAGTGGGCTTTGATAATGTGGTTAGGCGTTTTACCTTGCAGTTTGTGATAAGGATGTGTGGGGCTGATGTGATTGGTCAGTGGTAAAATTATAGTGCAATGCTAGTTTGTGTGTATAGTACAAGATAAGGTGGTAAGCCTGGAGTTAATTTAAAATAGTTTGAGGTGGTGATTGTATTGTGATGGTGGAGTAGCGTAAGATGCAAAAAAGTATACTAGTGGGCATGCGAGTTCAAGGGGATGGATGTAAGGGAGAGCAGATGGGTTTGGCTAAATAAGAAGAAAGTAAGTTGTGCACGAAATGTGGGTGTGGACAAGGCTGGGTTGTATGTAATTGGATCATAGGAATGAGGGGAAGTGGTTTGTTTAGGATAAGAGTAGAGGTGCTGGGGAGGGTGGGATATAGGGGAAGGGCAGGGGAGCACAGTGAGTGGAGCAGGAAGAACTCCCCAGATGGTATACTACCATAAACAAACAGTGAGGTACGATGTTCATGGATACAAAAGACAAGTCTGAACTCTAAGTACTTGTCTCTAGTCACAACGTCTAATTTATATTTATGGGCTTTTCAATGTCTTTCCAGGGATATGTTACACTGATAAGAGTGAAATATGCTGAAGTGTGAATGTAGCTTCACCTTCAGCAGTAAAAAGGCCTAAGAGTGTGGGTGAATGAGTGGGGGGGGTATCCTTCCAGCAGATTCAACATTATAAAACAACGCAAACTAGACTAAGTTATTTGCATATTGCCTTACATAAATCTATTTCTTGCTTGTGTACTTTTGGCCAACTGCAGGTGAAATTCAGCTGTGCAGATTCTTTAGGTAGTGAGATATGACAAGTCTGACTGCTGCAGAAGGAATGTGTGCTTGTTTCACTGGGAGGGAGAGAGAGAAAAAGTTAAGGACTTCTTGATGGCTGAACTAGTTAGGTACAGTATTATTTGTCTATACTCATCCACCTAAGTACTGTTACGTAATGTTATAAGTGATGAACAATGTGTGTGTGGTGTGGGTGTGGGTGAGATGTAAAATGCTTGGAACTAGGACTGTGTCTGAGTGGTTTGTTTTTAGTTATATAAACATAGAATTGCTTAGGTTATAAAAGTGATGGTTTAATAAAGATGTTTCTGGTTTAAAAAAAGCGGGCAGCGTTGCTTAGGTTATACGATATATAGCAATATATATCTGAAGTATAATTTTTTGTTAATGTCAATACACTGTGATTACTTTTGTATAAATGTAAACTTGCTTGTGTCACAAGTGATAATTCAATAAAGGTGTTTAAAAAACAAACAGATCATCCAATGCAAAAGACTCAAGAACAGAAATCATAGGAGGATATCATCCTACAACCAAATCAGTACATTTGAGTTTAAAGTAAAAGGCTAAACACAATGACTAAAATGTCAATACAGATCAAGAACTTTCTGTAATTTCTGGAAGTTTTAAGCTTAAAAATATGTAATATTATGCAACCATTAAATATATTTCCCATAATTTAAGATGGCAGCCGGTACATGGGGGGATATTTAAGGTTAAGAGATTCTACAGGAGTAGAGGTGGGTATACTGGATCAAATCTTGGAGGAGTTTTGTTCTTACTGCCAGGACCTCTATGAAGGTGAACACTAAATTGTTGTCTTGGGAGCTGGGGGCACAGTGACAGGAAGGTACATCTACAGTCTGTGGGTTTGCATACATCGACTCAAAGGGACTGGTTGAATAGGCCATATACAAGGGAAGAGATGCACAATGTAATTAAAACGATGGCAGTTAATAAAACTCCAGGGTCAGGTGGTTAAACTACAGCTGTCCAGCTACTATCTTAGTGAACATGACTATTTAACCACAATAACGAGGGGGGGTGATTCCACTATCCTGAAGGGAAAAAAAAGAGAGAGAGCAAGGAACCAAGGCTTCCCTCATCATACTTGGCCCATATCAATACAGAATCATAATTATAAAGTTAAATTTTGTTGTGTGCAAGGCCAGCCTTTCTGATATCCATGATTATCCAACTGAATTAGTATGTTTTACTGTGGGGCATTTAACAACAGTCTTGGCCCACCATTAGATCTCCAGATGGCTAAAGAATGAGGAAATAACTTGGTAATCTTAAGCCTATATGTGGAGAAGGCTTTCAATAGGGTTGAATGGGGGTTCTTTTTCACATGTTCTAGGCAGTGGGCTTCCCAGATAAACTTATGCAATACAATGGAGCCGAAGAGGGTACAATGTAAGGGTGCTCCCTGTCCCTACTTCTCTTTGCTATTTATTTAGAAACACTATTTAATGTGATAATTAGCAGCGTCAGTGATGCAACAGGTAGCATGCTCACCTTTAGGACAGAAGGCTGTGGGTTATATTCTCACATTAGGTACAGTGATTGCTGACAGTGTACTGCAGCATAGGGGGTGCTGCACTCCTACGTGTTCCGTCCTTTGGATGAAACAAACCAACGCCCCATCTGCTTGAGCTGGTGGTAGTCAGGTGGATGTAAAAGAATCCATGGCACCTAATGAAAAGAGTAGAATAAGTTCCATAATGCCCTGGTCAAGTTTCCTCTAGAAGTATAAATACCACCTGAACAAACCTCTAAACCTCTTAGCACAAGAAATCTGGACAAAGACTACAATAATATGGGGACAAAAGCCTAAATATAGGGACAGACTAAGTATTGCTCTTATAAATTCAGAAAGCTGCTAGAACAAAATTTATGTTGGCATGCACTTTTTGAAGGAAGTATGAAAAACAAACGTATGCCATTATTTAGTGACTTTGATCCTCAGTGATTTCCCAGAAAACCACAAATTTTGAGGAACAGGCCAAAAATATGAGGCAGAAAATATGAAGCAAAATCTGTATGCACCTCGGGTCTCCCCTAAAAAAGAGAGGCTACTAGTCTAGAGGGACTAGCCAGGTCAACAAAGGATAGACAGACAGACAGACAGATATGGTAGCAGTTCAATTCAAAGTGTTTTTGAGATGTGTTGATATTGAGTATAAAGCAATTTAGAAGGTGATGTGTCTTACTCACTAAGGGACAGGTTCAAGAATGGGATTTGGTAGCAATATTAGAGAAGAAAACAGATCTTTGGTAACATGATTTTTTTTACTGCAATGTAAGCATTTTATGGAGAAGTGAATGCGGACACACGCAGTTAAAATTAAAACAAATGTTAGTCACAATATGTGGGAGAAATAATGACACCGAGGTTTAAGAGTTGCCATGAAGATAGGCTAGACATAACATGAACCTTAGATTTTGATATCAGCTACCGGACAGAAGTGTCTGGACAAACTGGAAAAGGCAAGAGCTCAGTATTACTTACCTCAGGACTATGAGATGGAATACAAGTACCAAATATAGCTAAAACAATGGGCTTCCATGAATTCCAGTTAGCTGAAGGAATCCAGGTAATAAAGTGGATTTATCAGGTTAGACAGGGAGAGAGCCCCAAGATGAGGAAGACAGAGTAAGATACAGAATTTTACACAAAAGGAAGTAGGTCAAAAATCTGGATGTACCTTGCAATGAAGGGTGTGTCAACCAATAAGGAGGCATCAAAAACATGACGACCAATTGAAATAATGTCTTCACTTCCCATGCACAAGGTACAGGTTCGATTCTGCCCTCCGGCCAATGCCTGTTTGGACTTTTCATGTTCTCTTTGTATTTCTGCGAGGTACCTTCCACCTCTGAAAAACATTGAGTGTTTCAATCTCAAACTCTCCCAAGAATGGAGTTGTGGACAGTAGCACAGACTCTAGATGGTGCCCTATAGGGGGAAGAGTTGTATAGAACAACCACTTTGGGCATCTACTGTAGTGCATAATATCCTCAATATAGACAATGGAGCAAAGACTTCACATCGTGACAGGGCTAGCCACTCAAAGGTGTAAAAATATGGCTCTAGGTGATTCAGTAATGTTGACTAATGTCACCAAATGGGCAAATAGTAGGTTGAGGACCTGACCAACTCTGACCTATGTCAAGGACCCATGCTAATGGTGTGAGGGTGTATATGCCCCTACTGGTCTGCATGTGCCCACCATAAAGCCAGCATTCCTGAGTTAATAGGCTCAGCTTAAGGTACCCGGGATAGCTCTGTTGAGAGAAAGCTGGACGTTAAACCAAATCAACCTGCCAGATATGAATTAAGAATTGCTACACTCAGTGTAGGTTCACCGACAGGACGAAGGTTGGAAGTTGATGATATAAGATATAATGGTAAGGAGTGGGTTGGACATACTATACACCCAGGAGACAAGATGGAAGGGCAGTGCAGCAAAGGCACTTTACTTGGATCCACAGTCCACTACTCAAGAGGAGGACAGGCCAGAAATGGTGTGGGAATAGTGGTGATGGAGAGGCTTCAAAAGGCAGTGAGGTTTGTCATTAGAATTAGTGACAGACTGATGGCAATCAGAATCCAGCCTAATAGGGCAATATTCATAACCTCAGATTATGCCCCACAACAAGGTTGAGATAGTGAGGGGAAAACAGTGCACTCCGATAGCAGCTACAGGACCTACTAGATATAAACAGGACAGCATGAATTGATGTCGACAATGGGTGACCTGAATGCACATATCAGGACAGACAGAACAGGATGAGAGGACTGCCTGGATCCATATGGGTGGGGCAACAAGAACAAAGGAGGAGAAGCCAATCTACACATCTGTCTGGCAAATGGATTGATAGTGGTCAACACATGGATGAAAGAGAGACAGCCACAAGATTACATACAAGAGTGTGTCCAACATGCAACTCAGATAGACTTCCTCCTAGTAAGGAAAGAGCACGGAGGTAGAATCAGCGAATGCAAAGTCATCCCCAATGAAACAGTTGTCCCACAGCACCACTGGTTGCCACAATCAGCTCCAAGCAGTAGTCACAAAAGGCTCTAAGATCAGCAGAGACCAGGCTACAGACCTGAAATTGACTGGAGGGAAAGCACAACATTTTAAGGAATTACCCAGGGCTCTAGCACCTCAATACAGCATGTGCGAGGACAACAGAACAGATATGGGTTCAAGCCAGGTATGAAAAGGTACATAAGAGAAGCTGGTGGTGGAATGCAGAAGTCCAAAAGTCATCTAAAGAAAGGAGGAATGCAGGAAAGATGGAGACAGAAAATAATGGACCAGGTTAGGTAAGAATACTGGTTGGTTAAAGAGACGAAGGAGTTGTGATAGCAAAGAACAAGCCATCAGAGACACTCTACTAGTTTTTGGAACGTGACTCAGTAGATGACAGAAAAACTGTATCAGGTTTCTAGACAAAGAAGACAAACACTCTCATAAGGGAGGTCAGCAACAACCTATTCACCAGTACAAAGGACATCAAGGGCAGCTGGAAGGAAAACTTCCAGCAGCCTCCGAGCGAAGAAAACCCCACAGAAGCTGTACTTTCCCAAAGAGCCTACAATTAGAAAAGAGGAACCCACCACAGAAGTAGTAAAAACAGCACTAAGGAAAATGAAGTCAGAGAAAGCAGGCTCAGATGACGTCACAAGAAATATGATAAAGCAGTTAGATGAGAGAGAGAGATATATGGGTACTCAAAGCAGTACGGAGAGAAAGGTGTATCATTGATGAGTGGAGAATAAGCATACTAGTACCAATGTTGAGAACAATGGAGACCTTCAACTGTGGGCAATACAAAGGTATCAAATTCCTGTTGTACTGCATGAATGTTCTGGAAAGGGTGTCTGACAAATGAATACGCACAGTAGTAGAAAATAAGACTGGAAATTAGCAGTCTGGATTTAGATCAGCACAAATGACCCAGTGTTTGGAGTAAGATACATGAGAAGAAACTAGACATGAGGACAGAGTCCAACTAAGCATTTCTAGAGTTGGAGAAACCATATGACGAGATCCCAAGAAAGCTTACTTGGGCAGCCTTGCAGTGGTCTGAAGTCTCAGAAACATTAGTAGAATTAGTGCACGCTATGTTCAAGGACCCAATGACTCAAGTATGAACAGTGTTCGGTCTCACAGAAGGGTTTCCACTAGGAATAGATAAAAATTAGGGTTCAACTTTGAGCCCACGGTTGTTCATACTGGTGACAGACTACATTAGCAAATAGGTCGGCGTGGACAGATCAACAAAGCTGCTATATGTAAACAATGTGGCATTACAGGCAGACACGGAGCAATAGCTTCAGTAAAGGATAGGGGAATGAAATGCAAAACTGAAGGTACATGGGATGAAACTAAGACAGTAGTAATGGCAGAAAATCTGGGAGATCAGAAGAAGCTGAGAACTGAGATAGAAGGACAAATAGTGGAGCAGGTTAACAGCTTCAAGTATCTAGGGCAGATGGTTGAGGAAAAGAGAAGTCTAAATGAGGAAGGGTCAAAGCTAGAATCAGAGGAGCTGCAGCCAACTGGCTGGATGTCTGGTGTAGTGTATGACAGAAGGATACCAAAGAAGCTGAAAAGGTGTACAAAACAGTGGTGTGCCCAAGTACACTACTGTCTGTTACAGAAACATGAGCAGTAAAGGCAGAGCAGTTGATGAAGCTAGAGATGATGGAGATGAAGTGCCCAAGACAGGTGGCAGGATGCACAAAGTAGGACAAATACAGAAATAAGGACATAACAGCAGAAGCCAAAGTGGTTCCAACTGCAGAAAAGATCAAACAAAACAGATTATGGTGGTTCAAGCATATGTGCAGAAAAGCAGAAGACAATCTGGTGAATAAGATTTGGGACAGACTGGAAGAAGGCAACCCCATGTAGAAAATGGGGAAAAGGAGGCTGCTGCGGATAATGACTATTACGACGATAAATAAAAAAAAATGGTGCCAAATCTTTGCTTGAAAGGGTTTACATCAATATTTTTTTAGAAAAAAACATCAAAGCAAGCCAGAACTTATCATAGCCCTGACCCCCTGCAGATGTGACACAGGTGAAAGGGGCACAATGGTTCATATTTTATGGGACTGTCCAAAGTGAAATATATACACATAGGATGTGGAAGGGCTAATAAACAGACTTTTGGACATAGGAATTGTACTAGAAAATCAAACACAATGGGATATTCAAAATATTATTTTTAATACTGACTTTAGGCAATAACAAGGAGATGGAAGTCTCCAACAATTCAGTTGTAGTATGGTTTAGTAAATTGGTTGGCAGACTATAAAAAATATGGGGGTCAATGGAAAAGCCCCATTTAGGTTTCATAAAACATGGTCACGATTGTGACGATAGGAGGTACTGCCAGCCATTCCAGGAGAACCTGGGAAGTGGATTTGTAACATATGCCAGCACAGCTAGCTGGAATTTTGTAAATTATATGGCATTTGTAGATCAAACTGATTTGTACAGATGTTTGTGCTGAAAATGTATTTGTGAGATGCTTGTGCTGAAAATGTATTTGTGAGGTTTGCTTGTGTTAAAATGCATCAACAATGCACCCTGCTGGAATGAAAAGAAATGTACATGTATTAGTGCAACTGAATTAAAAGTATATTTCTTAATATACTGGAACAGCAGAGGTTAACCAGCTAGCTTACTTTAAGAAAAATAAGGGAAATGTAAATGAGCTGTTAAACCATTAAAACATTGCCCCACAGTGCTGAATAGGACTGGAGATAGTGGGTCTGGAAGAAGCCTTTATTTATTAGCTCAGTAAACACAGAGGAAAGCCTCAGACACTGCCATAAATATTTACATGTGTATTGTAGCCCTCTATGCTAAATTCCAGTCTTAGCTTCAAAAGCAGATACTGTGAGAACCTAGAGTCAGGTGACCACACGAGGTCATTCTGAAAGCCATCTTGGATATTATATTTTACAAACAGTACTCTTGAGTATTGCGTATTCTGTTTTGGGAAACCTGACTAGAAAGACTGCTCACGTATTTCACTGTGCATTGTTCTATCAAGTACGTTATTAGGGAATAGTAATTCTCCTAGATTTAGTCAGGAATATAGTGAAGCTTAGAAACTGATGACAGACTCATACAAATAAAGAAAAAAATGCTCATCAATATTTCTGGCAATTTGAACTTTGTGGTTTACTGTAAATATATCTTTAGTATTTTCTTGTTCTTTTATTACTTATTAAACATATTTAAACTTTTCATTGTGGCTGGTCCTTTCTAGAATATATTTAAGCTTTGAGTGCACTTGCATTTAATTTGGTGACACTGTGTGGGCCTCTCCAGAAGGCCTAGCTGTCTTGATAAGCTACTACCATTTGTATTCGTATTAATATTACACAGTATAGTTGGAACATCCTTTGTTAAGGGCCTTAGAGTAGCTGACTGTGGAGTGTCTGGTGGTGGTGATAACAACCTTATAGTCTGGACAAAGTTGGTAGAGTGGGAAATCTGTGCCAGCCTTTCCCAGGTGTGTGTGAGAGAGTGAACATTACATCTCAAAGTGTGTGTGTGTGTGTGTGTGTATGTGTGTGTGTGTGTGTGTGTGTGTGTGTCAGCTACTCAAGGTAAGGACACAAAGCACTGGGTTCACAGAGCAGGTATGCTGGAGGACTTGGCTTGGACACTCAGCTGAGGACCTAACCGTATACTTGTATCAGTGGGGAGTCTTGCTGGGGACCTGGAGGGAGACAGATGCAGAGAAATCCAGACCCTGGGCTGAATGTGCTCCCCGTGTGCTCTTAAGGGAAATTGTGCTTGCTGCAGAGAGGTCTGCATCTGGAAACACTGAGTGTATCCATTTGTATTCCAAGTGCACGTCCTTCCCCAGTGTCAGTGGTGAGAATAACCAAGTACAGCTCCCAAGAAACAGCAAGCCGATAAACCAGCAGTATGGTAAAACAGCAAACACGTTTTAATAATCCAATAGTCCAGTAAAATCCACAAAAAAGCATAAAAACAATTCCACTACTAAGTGCTTTCACCCGTTAATACATTCAGGCATCTTCAGAGTAGTAAAATATTGACAAAAACCACTGTAAATTCAAAAAATCCCGCCCTGTAAACCAACCAATCACTAGAAAATATACCTTAACCAGGTAATATAATTTAAAGTGAAATCAAATCATAAAAATATACTTATACAAAAAAAAAAGAAAAAAATATATAAAAAATGTGAAAAATACTGATGAATAAACATAGTTATTAAAAAAATCTCCTCAAACAATACAAGATCTGTATTTTAAAATACTGGACAAAGAAATAAAATCATTAATACCAGGAGGTCTAGAAGCATCTAGTCTAAGTTGCCACAAAGTCTCTAGGACTTCCAACAAAATCTTGAAATTACCCCCTCTATCATTGTCGGGTATCCTATCCACAATGAAAAATAAAAACTTAGTAAAATTCACACACTTTAAACTATGCACATATAGAGCGTTACTAGTCCTTTTATTTTTAATGTCTCTTAAATGCTCAAGAATTCTTAACCTAAGTTTTAACAACATAAAATGTGGGGCAACTTAGACATGTAGCGATGTAAACAACTCTCCTGGTATTACAATTACAATACCCTGGACATTTGATAGTTTTATAAAAATTCTGAACTACCACATAAGGACCGTTATTAATGTACTTGCATACACTACACAAACCACATTTATTCATATTAGAACTCCTATAGGCTCCACTATTTAAACGTTCCCTTTCCATCAGCTCCTTTAGATTCATCCCCCTACTATATGTCCATCAGCTCCTTTAGATTCATCCCCCTACTATATGTACAAAGTGGCGAATTTCCAATAACTTAAGTTTAAATAGTGAAGCCTATAGGAGTTTAGTGTGTGAATTTTACTAAGTTTTTATTTTTCATTGTGGATAGGATACCAGACAATGATAGAGGGGGTAATTTCAACATTTTGTTGGAAGTCCGAGAGACTTTGTGGCAACTTAGACTAGATGCTTCTAGACCTCCTGGTATTAATGATTTTATTTATTTGTCCAGTATTTTAAAATACAGATCTTGTATTGTTTGAGGTGGTTTTTTAATGACGATGTTTATTCATCAGTATTTTTCACATTTTTTATATATTTTTTTCTTTTTTTTTTTTTTTGTATAACTATATTTTTATGAGTTGATTTCACTTTAAATTATATTAACTGGTTAAGGTATATTTTCTAGTGATTGGTTGGTTTACAGGGCGGGATTTTTTGAATTAATTTAGACAGTGGTCTTTGTCAATGTTTTACTACTCTGAAGATGCCTGAATGTATTAACGGGTGAAAGCGCTTAGTAGTGGAATTGTTTTAATGCTTTTTTGTGGATTTTACTGGACTATTGGATTATTAAAATGTTTGTGCTGTTTTACCATACTGCTGGTTTATCGGCTTGCTGTTTCTTGGGAGCTGCACTTGGTTTACCTTATCAGTAGTGAGGATTCAGGCTTCCCGATTACTGGCCCAGCATGGAGATATCACAATGATATTTTACCTTTTGAAAAGTGAGGTAGCACTTATCCTTCCCACTTCAAGTTAAGGGGTGAAGCTGAGGGAATAGATAGCTACTGAACGTGGTATGAGGGATAGATAACTCATATGAAGTAACCAGAACTCTATGGGGACATAGGGTATTACATTTACTCAGATCCCCAAGGAGTAGTAATTCATAGTATATTGCAATAAAATATACCGAGTCATGTTTTTTTTTAATTTTATCTATTGTTAATTAGGAAATGTTATTTAATCTTTCACTGGTCATATTATATAACTGTTGAGAACAAAGTCCATTTGCAAGTGCAAACTGTCATAATAAAATCTGTCAAAAACAGTTTATGAATATTATGCTTGAACAGTATGCCAGATTTATTTAAAAAAAAAAGTTACAACAGGGAATTAAACATTTGAAATCACAGCATTCAAATCACTAACAGTTTACCAATCTAACTCAAAATAGCATATCTACAACAGCTCCACTCAATTTCCCTAAATATACTAAGATCTGAGCTACTCATCACTCTGTGCAGAAAGAACTGCTTGTCCTGCTATTCCAAAAAACAGTAAAATGCCACCATGCCACCCTTCTGAAGAAAGGAACCAAGTGTGACAAACGAGCCAAACTCTCACTTCTAAGAAAATGGAGAATATATTTTTGCAGTCTCCTCTACTATTTTACAGTGCTGTCTTCTCGGACATCTCACAAGTACCACTTAAAAACATATGTATAAAGTAGTACAAGGCAGTCAAAGAGAAGCTTTCACTGCAAAAATGGAAATTCATGCTTCTGGGCAAGAAAGGCACTCAAAATCACTCTTTTCAACTGGACCCAGTCAATACTGAACCCTTGTAACAATGGAAAGCCACCAAATCACTACATCACAAAGTTTGAAACATACAATACATTGACCCTTCTCAGCCCTCATGCAGAGACCAAGAGACTAAAGCCTATACGTTTCTTCAGTTTTGCTGCTAAACACAAGCCCAGATATGCACTTTTTGCAATGTGAAATCCGCTGTCCAAATCCGTGCAGTAAGTCACATAGTAACTCTGCACTTTTTCTTTTTTCTGTTTTTTTTTTTTTTTTTTTTTTTTTTTTTGAGGGGGGGGGGATATTACAATCTCCAGTCTCACCACAAGGAAATATGTAGTTTCTTCTCAGCCAAAGCATCAGTCAATGTAGTCCACTGCATAACAAAATCAAGCGTTGTCTTTTTATATAACAGAGCAGCTGAAGAACTAAATTATCCTCACGTGGGAAGGTATATACAGTCATATCTTCGGAGACTTTTGGAAGGAGCAGCACTGTCACTGCCAAGAATATGAAGCCAAATAATACCATCTGCTAGTATCTCTACCAGTGGTTATTGATGGAAATAGTAATGGGTGATGTGATCCATCTGTCCCACAAACTGGATTTGTGAAGAAATGTAACTGGTTAAAATACACCACGTGACTGTATTCTCAAATCAGTGCAAGGACACTGTCATCCTGGTCTTAAACCTTGGTACCTAAACAAACCAGGACTCCTTCAAACAGAACTACATTCTAGCAGTAACACCAGAAGCAACATTATAAACATGGCTTCTCCTTTACTCTTGGTGATCATCTTCAGCAGGACCCTAAAAAGTAAAACATAAATAACAAACTAGGTTATAAACATTTGTTTCTGCAACCATCAGACTCTCCTTACACATAAACGCACTAGCAAATACAATTAGTGATCAGTGTGCGTCATTTTTGATCCACACATGCCGAAAATCAACCCTCTCCTTGATTACACATGCACTGTTGGGGGTGCCATACAGGCAGCCACGACATTGAGCTGAGCCTTCACAACATCCTAGTAATAACAATTTTTTCCTCATTTTTATGGCATAACCCTACCCATGGTGGTGACATGGGCACTTGCATCACCAGAGAGGCCACCTCTAACCCCTATTCAATACACTCATACTCCAACAATGGCCACCATCACCAGTTTTGGAGCCCATGTCCATGGCTTCCCAGCACAAGCTCCCCACAGTATGAGAGGCCTCTCTGCACTTCAGCCGAGGTCTTGTCATCACAGCAGTGCAGTGAGTCAGGTTGGAATTATCTCTACCTGCACGGTGTTGTCAAACACCAAAACCACTAATTGAACTCTGGTTTTGTTGTCTGTAGTACGGGCTTTATCACTCTGCTCTGCCAGTGAACGCATACAGGTCAGAATCACAAATGCTTTAGAATTTATAACCCGGATGTTAAAGCTGCAAGCAGTTTGAAAAAAAAAAAAAACAAAACAAATGAAGATTGAGTCACATTTCCGACGATTAACTGTCTACTCTTGTTTTTCTTCATGACCACACCAATAAAATTATGTAATTGTAGGTACTGATAATGATTTACATACACATGCAAATCATTGCGGGTACTCTAAACTAACATCTTTAGATCAGCAGCTAGTTGTGTAGTTTAGCATAAAGTCTGTTTCTCTAATAACTTATATGATCTTTTTTAATGTGGCAAGTTTCAGTTGTGAGACACAGCTTGACAGCCTGCCTTAATAGGTTACAAGACTTTCCTGATGCTGTAATTAGCACGGAAATATGGTAGATTATACACTAAATTAGGTAGTGAGGCACTGCTGGTTAAGTCTTTCATGATATCATGGCTTGAGTTTCCACCTCAAAAATATTTGAGGGGTAATGATCAACAAAATTAACTGCAAAAACACTTTTTTTGCAACAAAACTATACAATTTCATACTATATATGGAAAGGGGGGGGGGTCACGCTCATCTCCAAGAGTTTCTTTATATTTGCTATGGAAAGTGCAGTAATAAAACAGCAGAGGAGCACCCCTTTTAGTTTACCTTCAAATTCTACCTCAGACACATATTGTAGGGAACTCCTGTAACAGTGCTGTTTGGCTCAGTTTGTTTACATGATTTTATGTAAAGAACATTCTAAATCAGAACTCTGCTGCTATGCTGGAAGAAAAACAATCCTGTATTAAATTACCAAACTACTCCATCTTCTTCCCACATTCCAAAGACATGCAGTAGGAGAAATGGACACTAAATTAGCCATAGGTGTGAGTGCACATACAAGTGTAATATGGAAGAAAGTACAGCTGTGCAAGTTGAGCCACCTATAAACAGTAAATGTTTAAATGATCACTGCTGCAGTAGCCTTAGCTATATGGGTTACATCCTGCCAAGGATATAACCAGCCAACTGGTGTCCAAAGCTTCAAGGCACCTTCCATGCACCCAAACTGTCAAGCAACTCGAGCTGAGTGGACTAAAACACAAAAGTTTGAGCACAAAGCCCTTCAGAACTTTCCTGCCAGGAGACAGGTTGAGTCCTGAAAAAAAAAAGTCCAAACCCTGGCATAAAAAACAAGTGGCTCCTGCAGCAGTGATCATTTGAACATCTACTGTTCAGGTAAGCTCAGCTTACACAGCTGTACTATGTTCTTCATATTGGTCACTGCTTAGCTATATGGGTAGATTACTGTAGCTAACCATGCTTGAGGTGGAAGAAGGGTCCAGAAACCACTGCAGAATAGCCCTAGAAAAGCATGATCTAGACCTAAAGAAGGAATCCAGCTTACAGTGTGCTGTAATAGTCTGTACAAAGGAAAAGTAGCAGCTTCTAGAATACTTCTAAAATCAAACCCTTTCCAAAAGCCATGGTCCTTATAGAGTGGGCCTTTATCTTGCCTGGAACAATTTGTCATGGTGAGTACAACAAAAAGGTAATACCCTTTGAAATCAAGAAAAGGTACAAATGGAAATGTTTGTGGAACAATTAAATATGCCAAAGTTAGAGGTAGATGAAGCTAAATTACCAACAGCTAGGATAGGAAGAGAGGAGATAAAAGTGGCTATGCATAACCAATCTATAGGAAAGTTCCCAGAAATACATGGTATTCCTGGGAAAGTTTGGAAGATAGGAGGGGAAAAAACTGAAAGATCTGGAAGGATGTGTTTAACAACATTTTAAGAGGAGAAGTGCCAGCATCCTGGAAGAAGGCGGTGGTGGTAATGGTATACCTAGAGAGGGGAAAGATCCATCAGATCCAGCTTCATACAGGCCCATTTCAATACTAAACCACGATTATAAGGTGTGTATGTCTATAAAGGCTAAAACGCAAAAGTGATACCAAAATTGATAGATATGGATCAGTGTGGTTTTGTGGTGGGGAGGCAAACATTTGACAATATTACTAACAGAACATACATTCCGCTTCCCTCTGGATCATGTAAGAAAGTATCACTTTTATTGGTGGGTCTTGATGCAGAGAAAGCATTTGACACAGTAGACTGAGAACTCATTAGCAGGGCAATGGAAGCATTCGTTTTCCCTGATACAATTAAGAGACCGATTAGAAGACTATATGAGGGATCGAAGGCGCAAATTAAAGTGGGTGGGGTCCTTTCCGATAAATTTCTGTGAGTAGAAGAACTAGGCAGGGTTGTCCACTTTACTCTTTTTTGTTTGCATTATATTTAGAACCACTGGTGCAGAAAATAAGGTACTCAAATTTAAGGATATAAATTGGTATGGTAGTCAGGAAAAGTTGGCTTTATTTGTAGATACTATTTTATACATGACAAAACTAGAAAGGGACATTACAGTGTTATGGAACATTTTAAGATTGTTTCAAGTCTTCTCGGGTTAAAAAATTAATGAAGCTAAAACAGACAGAGGTAGATTGTGTACCCACACACAAATTGTTCCAACAATATCCACACTTATGAGGACATGATAAAACTAAGTATTTAGGAGTATGGATTAAAAAGGACTTTATGGTGGCAGCTATGGATATGTGGGAAGAGACTAAACCGAAGTTTTGTTACATGGATATGGAAACTAAGATACATGCCATTAAAATGTTTTTAGTCTTCTACACAGGTCAGGCATATTTTTATCAACCGGAAGAGAAGTTGTGGATAATTAAAAAAAAAAGACAGAGTTGAAGGATTTTACCTGGGAAGGAAAAACAGGAAGGGTCAAGTGGGATAAGCTGATTTTACCAACAGAACCAGATGGACTAGGACTACCTAATTCGAGGGGGTATTTTAGATGAACACAGTTAAGGCTCTTATACATAGCACAAGCAGAAAACTATAATTCAAAGTGGAAAGGAATGATGCTGACACAGGGAGGAAGCTCAAGAAGTAAGGAGAGCTTGGTACTTTGGATGCAGACTCTTAAGGAGAGCAACAAAAATCATACACAGTATTATATTCATAAAATAGAAGGGAGTATTCTAAGAACAAAAAGAGCATGAGAATGGAGAAAAGAGATTTTGCCGATAAAGATGACTGTGGTCAGGGATACAGATAATAAGCAAGAGGAGACTGGAATTTATTGGAGAAAACTGGCAAAGGAACCAAGATACTGGGAGCAAATGACTAGAAAGGGAAAGGTAATAGAATGGGAAGTGGTCAAGAATTTATTTGGACTGCAGGTTAGAGACTGCCTTCCCTATCAAAGGCTGATCTCAGAGTATAGGCAATGAGAAAGAAATAGGGGGTTCCTAAATGAAAAGACCAGCACTGGTAGAGTTTTTAATAGAATCTAGAACAGAAGCTGCCATTAAAAAGGGAATTGTTGTGTCTTTCGGCTTTTCCCGGTTAGGGGTCGCCACAGCGGAACTCCGGTCCGTTAATGATTGGCAGTTGATTTTTATGTGCCGAGTTGCCAGCCCTAACGCACAACCTTCAACGAAGGTACGCCCATTCACGCATGTCTCCACGCAGAAGACGCTCTAGCCGAGAGTCGAACCGGTCAGCGTCTTACTGTGAGGCGACAACACTACCGCAGCACCACCACCGTGGTAAAAAGGGAATTATTAATAAAGCATATAAAATATTGCATGATAAGAATCAATCAAATGAGCTTAGAAAGGATTAGGAAGAGAGATTGGATAAGCAATTCACAAAGAGACAGCTGGGAACATATTTTTTGGGAGTGTTATGAGCTGGCAGACTTTAGGGATTCCCTGCAGGCTGCTCTGTCGGACATGATAGGTGAGCGAATGGGACTCACTGTGGAGATTATTTTGAGTTATGATACAGAATCAGAATTGCCCAGACACAACAAAGCCTTGCGGAGTCTAATTATGGTGGCAGATTACTAGAAAATGGAAATCAAAGTCTAGACCAACTTTACTAGAAGTGAATATAGTGACAGAGATAAAACAACTGGAATTGGGATCTTTAGTAAAGGGAAGGAGTAAACATTGGAAAAAATGGGAATTGTGGGAACAATATATGCAAAGCAGGAACGAGGTTTAAGACGCAGGATTTGAATGAGACAGATAATGCTTTACTTATAAACCTTCCAGTTATTGTCAGTTAGGTGTAATGTTTGCAACTATAGTTGTTTCAAGGGTGTGTGTGATGTAAACAGTTTGCAACTAAAGTGGTATCATTTTGTATGTGTTTAAATTTATATAAATTAAGACTGCCTTTGTCATTACGTGAAAATTTAATAAAGTTGTTTGGAAAAAAAAAATGTAATAGCCTTAAACCATCATTTGGAAATGGTCTGTTTTGACACTGGTTGCCCCTTCATCTTACCTTCACAAGAAATAAACTGATCTGAAAAATTTAGTTCTGTCAAGATAGTACAAGAGTAGTTTGTGGACATCAAAGGTACAGACTGCATCCTCTCTCCCTCACTTAGTTCAGGAAAGAAAATGGGAGATGGAAGTTTGACTTAAAGTAAACTTTAGGCATAAAAGAAGGGTTAGTTCTCAAAGAAACCCTGCTCTTGTGGAAAGTGAGGTAGGGTTGACTCACCATAAG
Organism: Protopterus annectens; assembly: GCF_019279795.1. Classification (NCBI taxonomy): domain Eukaryota; kingdom Metazoa; phylum Chordata; order Ceratodontiformes; family Protopteridae; genus Protopterus; species Protopterus annectens. The sequence goes on from NC_056738.1 coordinate 261,953,352, forward strand.
AGTCTGCAACTCAGACATATTCCATGTTAAGAACCTCAAGTCAGACAGATTAGCTAGTTCAAATGGAAGCCTCTCTAACACAAAATTAAGATCCCAAGGACGTGCCACTGGTTTACTTGGAGGCCTCTTAAGCAAAACCCTTTTCAAGAACATTTTGACATAGGACTGGCTTGAAAGAGGAGGATTCATGGGCAGACATGCTAAAATGGCTGATAAATTAACCTTGACAGAGGTATAAAAAAAGACCATAGGTTAATAACTCGCACAAATATTATTTTATTTTTTTATTTTTTTTATTTTACATTTGTTAACCGGGCTAGTCTGGCTGGATGCATGTCCATTTTCAGCAGAGGCCCGAGGAGAAAAGCTCCATTAACATACTAGTAGCTAACAGTGAAAAACAATCAAAAAAAAAATTCAAACAATCAATAATTTCAAACAATCAGACACAAATGCAAAAAGCAAACAGCAAATAAACCAAAATGTAAAAAACAAGTAAGCAGATTTGGAACAGTTATTATGTAGTTTAGAAAAATTCAGAGGTAGTTTAACAAGAGATAACAATGGGAAGGCAGCAATTACAAAGAATTACTTGCTAGGGTGAGACTGTCAAGGAATGAAGAGGATTGAGAAAAAATTGTGACATATGGAGAGTCAGTAACAAATTCACTAATTACAATTTAGAATAGTACAAGTTATGCCAGGGTACTAGTATTAGGAAAGAGATTAGCATTTAAGTGATCTGAATGTATGTAAGTAAGGAAAAAATGACAAGATGTAGTAATACAGCAAGAAGAAGGAAGAAATAGGAAGTGAAAAAGAAAAGGAAGAATAAATATGCAGGTAGGTCAGAAGAGGGATAAATCAGAAGTAAAGGATAATCATTAAGAGTGAAGAGGAGGGGACTGGAAAGAGGTGCATTCTATGTTGAGCTCAGTCAGGATTGGAGCATGGGCATAGCCAGTGTGTTTGGAAATGGAGTCTTATTTGTTTTTTGAAAAGGTGAGATGAGCTTAGGGTGGTCAGTTCTACGGGAAGTTTATTCCAATATGATCCAACAGTATTTGCAAATAAGGAGTCACCTGCTTTATTGTGGGATTTAGGAGTAGTTACTAGAAGCTTGTTGGCTGAGCGAAGTGAGGTAAGATTTTTATATGGGGTGATTAGGTTATTAAGTATGGGTGTATTGGAGGGGTAGTGTAGAATTTTAAAAGTGATGACTAATTGACGCAGGAGTATTAGGTTCTGAAGTTCTAGCCAGTGAAGTTTCTTTAGATTGAGACAATGATGAGTCCGGAAAGGGGATCCTGTGGCAAACCTGGCAATACTATGGTAGGCTGTGTTGAGTTTATGAAGGTTGGCTTTAGATATGTTGATAAAGGATGGAGAGGCATACAATAGTGTGGAGATGAGGTGAGTTTGGGCAAGAGACACTCTGGTGGTAGCACTAAGAAAGGGCTTAGTCTGTAGAGGGCACCTATTTTCTTATTTACAGTCTTGATGGTTAGATCAATGTGGTTGTCAAAGCTTAGCTGATTGTCAATAGTAACGCCTAGTAGTTTGGTGGAACAGTCAGGTTTAATGATAGTGCCATTACAGGACACAATGGAAAATGAGATTGGGGTGGATTTAAGGGTTGGGGTGAAAAGTAGTAATTTGTTTTTTTTGGGATTAAGGAGGAGACAGATCTGTTGGAACCATTTTTCTGCTGTTGTAAAGACCTTTTGGGTGGAGGAGTGGAGTTCTTCTGGAGATGGAGCAGAGCAGATTTGAATCATCAGCATACTGTATGCAAGTGGATGTCGGGAGAGAAGTGGGCAGGTTATTTATGAATATTGAGAAAAGGAGGGGACCTAGGATGGATCCTTGTGGGACTCCGATAGTAACTGGGAGCTGAGAGGATAGATGGTTGTCCCAGAGGACTGCTTGTTTTCTATTTGTCAAGTAAGAGTCAAACCACTGCAGTGCTAGTGAATCAAGTGAGAGGGATTTTAAAGTATCTAGGAGAAGTTGATGGTTGACCATATCGAAGGCTTTAGGGAGGTCCAGGAATAGTGCAGAGGAGAAAAGGTTTTTATTGCGATTTTTGTTGATCACATCTGTGAAGGAGAGGAGGGCAGTGGAAGTACTGTGGTGGGGCTTAAAACCATGCTGAGAGTCTGCGAGCAAGTTATTTTGCAAGAGATGATGTAAGAGTTGATGGTGTATGCAGCGTTCCATAATTTTAGATAGTGGAGATAGAAGGGCTATAGGCCGGAAATTAGAAAGTTCGTTGGAGTTTCCTCCTTTATGGAGGGGGATGGGATAGTGGATTCGGTTATGGTTCTGTTAATTAAGATGGAGATTGGGTAAGCTAGTTCAGTTGCTGCTAGTTGAAGATATTCAGCTGGTAGATTGTCAGCAGAAGGGGTGCAAGGTTTAAGTTTAGAGAGTAACTCACGTATATAGGTTGTGGAGACTGTATTAAATATTAGAGTAGGGGTGCTGTTTTGAGGAGAGGAGGTTATTTGAAGGGGGGAGGGTCATGGTGTTAGCTAGAGTGGCGACTGTTTGAGAGAAGAAGTCGTTGAAAGTATCGGCTATTATATTAGGTTGGGTCTGAGCTAGGCTAGTTGGTGTAGGTGTTTTGGTGTTCCCTGGGTGGAGCAGTTTATTGATTCCTGACCAGAAATGTCTGGGGTTTTGGTTTTGTTGATACTGCAGGTAATAGTTCTTTTTATCCTGATAGGTGAGTTTTTTTGTTGTGTTTCTGAGGTGTTTGAAATTTTGATGGTCAGTTGGGTTTTTAGTGGATCTCCATTTATTCCATAATTTATTTCTAGCTAGCATTGTTTGTTTGGTTTTTTTGGAAAGCCATGGGGCTGCTTTGGAGCCTAGTCTAATCAATCGAGATGGGGCATGATGCTGGAGAATTTGTAGGAAGGTATTGTTGAAATAGGTAACTGCTTCATCAAGTGGGAGGTGTTTTAGAGTTGACCAGTTATATTCTTTGAGTTCATTACGAAAGGATGATAGGTTAAAATTTGTTTTGTTGTGTACAGTACGATAGGTAACCTGCTTGGGATTGTTGTATTTTTGTTTAGTGATATAGGTAAGGAGATAGTGCGCTGATATTGTCAGGGAGTATTCCAGTTTTATAAGAGAGGGGATTGTTGTTGACCAGTATCCAATCCAGGATGGCTTGTTTCTGGGTTGATTTGTGTATTCTAGTAGGGGAGTTTATGGTTTGTTGAAAGGTAAAGAGATTAAGGTGAATGGAAGGTTTGGGAGAGATGCAGGAATTCCAATCAATATTAAAGTCTCCTAAGATTATGGTTTCCTGAGGAAAGCTACAGGAGACCCAGCTAAGGATATTTTCTAGTGTATTGACGTTATTGCCTGGAGGGATGTAGGAGCATATTATATAGATGGCTTTGGTTTTATTGATTTGGAGTTTGGAACAGAGTATTTCCGCATTGGCTGGGGAGGGGGGCAGGGAGTCAATTAAGGCTAGCTGCAGTTGGGATTTGTATAATAAGGCCACTCCTCCGCCCTTTTTGTTAAGACGATCTTGCCTTAAGGTGCTATAGCCTGGGGGAGTGATTTCATTGTCTTTGGTACCTGGTTTAAGCCAGGTTTCAGTGAGACAGAGAATATCAAAGGCATAGAAGTCAATTAAAGCATGGAGTTCTGTGATTTTATTGTTGATGCTGCGGATATTTTTATGGCTGAGATGATTGTTGGGGCCAGGGTTGGGGTGGATGTCCCCATGTATCAGTAAAAGTGTTTGTGTGACTTGAAATACCTTTGTATTTTTGCAGGGTATTAGATGAAACCGTCTAGTGGTTAGGAATCTGTTATGGTGTAATTTGTGGTAGAGAGGGGGAAGGTAGGGACAGGATGATAGGATATTAATATGTGTTTGTTTAGCTAGAGGAAGTGTAGAGGTTGTGTGTTTGGCTAAATTAGGAGATTGGCTAAGCATTAGATATTCGTAGGAAGTAAGAGTATAGTAAAGAAGAAGGATGTTTAGAAGTGGTAGAGAATAAAGCATGTTATTCGTAGGAAGTAAGAGTATAGTAAAGAAGAAGGATGTTTAGAAGTGGTAGAGAATAAAGCATGTTAAGGCTTAAAGGCATGTCATTAGTGAGATGAGGTTAGTAAGTGTAGGAGTGGGTGGTTTGGGATGGTCGAGAGTAGGGTGTGGCAGTTAGATAGGACTCTGGAGAGTGGGTGTGGTGGTAAGAACTGGAGAATAGAGTTAACAGGTGATAGTGGGGCAGGAAATGAGATAGGATGTTAGTAGGTTGGGGGTGTGTGAGCGAGTATAAGGGTAGGGCCCCTGGGGGTGGGTGGGAATTGGGGGTAGGGAGGGGAGCGGAGTGTGCGTAGCAAACGGAGCGGGAAGAGCCAGTGAGGGGATCAAGGCAGAAAACAATCAGGGAAGAAGAGAGAGACGCATATAAGGTGTGGGGTGGGGGTGAGCTATAGAGTAATAGTGCAGTGGGGATATGTGGTGGGTGGGGAGAGTCAAAAAATGGGGAAAAAATAGTGTGTTCTATAGTACAATACTCTGAAAAATATGGGAAAAAAATAGTGTGTTTCTTAGTGGAAAGGGCGCCACCTAGTGGCCAGGTCTGGGATGATGGGGGACAGAGCAAGCAGAGAGTTCACCAAGTGAAAAAGTCTGGGTAGTGGGAGAGTTTCCTCAAGGATAAAGCTGAGGAAAGGAGGGAAAGAGAAAAGAGATTAAAATACTACTGGAGGGGGGGGAGGCTGCTGGTTAACCTGGGAGGGAAGTAGAAATAGCCTGAAGAGTAAAAATTATGCAATACAAGAGTAGGATATACTTTCTAAAAAGGTCTATTCTGGGTAGACAGTCTTATAGGGGAGGACGTGAAATCCTATTCAGGATTGTGTTGCTTAGTATGATATCCACAGGGCCTCTTTAGCAAGGGTAGGACAGGAACTCAGGTGTACAGGTTTCCAAAAAGGTCTACTCTGGGTAGACAGTCTTATAGGGGAGGACGTGAAATCCTATTCAGGATTGTGTTGCTTAGTATGATATCCACAGGGCCTCTTTAGCAAGGGTAGGACAGGAACTCAGGTGTACAGGATGAGGATATTCACACCCAACCCGAGGAGACACAGCAGCCCAAAGGGACGGTATATAGGGATTATAAAAACAGAGACCAACTAGCCCTGAATGGGAGCTAGTTATGTTGTTGGCACCAACTAGAAAACCTTTTCCAGTTGCTAATACATGATTTTCTAGTAGCAGACTTTCTTGCTCCATTAGTACCTAATGCACATCCTCCGAAAATAGGTGCTTAAAAGACATTAAGACCCTATCGTCCATGCAGTCAATTGAAGACGACTGATGTTGGGGTGTATAAAACCCACTTGTTCTTGTGTGAATAAATTTATACTGTCAGGAAGCTTGGGTTACTGCCCCTGGCTATTTCCAAAAGAAGGGACAACCATGGTAGCCTGGGCCAGAAGGGAGTCACCACAATGTACTTGGATTCCTTCTGAATCTTCAGAAGAACCCTGGATGGGAGTAGAAAGGCATACAGGACCATTCTTGTCCAAAAGAAAAGGCATCAGTCTTGCAGGCTTTCTTGCATGGCGTCCTTCAACAGAATTTTGTCATTTGATTGTTTAGAGAGGTGGTAAAGTCTACTTAAAGAACTCCCCACAGATGGATCAAATTTTGGGAGACCCCTAGATCCAATTTCCATTCGTGAA